>NC_084759.1:91909447-92215267 GCF_028858725.1 Colius striatus
TGCTGTGTTTTTAACGTTTAGCAGTAAAATCTATTAGTATATTTTATGGGAATGCACTCTAATTTTCTAAGCTAATGATTTGTAAGAAATTAGATTTGGGATCTGGAAAATTTGAGTTAAGGAAAGGTCAAGGAATTAAAGATTATTATATGCAATAAAAAACAGATGGAAAACCTCATTCTATGAGGGCAGGGCATAGGAAAGGCAAAACACCTAGGGAAAGAATGAACGTTGATTTTGGCATTTAAAAGCTGGGACCAGCAAAGCAACTGGTTTACACATAAAGCGAGCATGAGATACCCTCAGTCTTTGTTTCTGCCATGTAGGTGCAATAACTGATCTCAGACTGACACCTGTACTGTGTGCTACTATTAGGCTCTGGCCTCAGCCATACTGCTTTCCTCCACTACTATTTTCCTGTCCTGGTGAGAAATTCAATTTATACCCATAAACCCAAAGGTGAGGTACTCACCAATGCAGCACTGTGGCACAGCACCCCAGTCTTACTTGCCTGTAAGCTAATGTGCCAGATGACCAGGTTGGATGCCTTTTGCCCACCCTTTCCTTCCACTTAACCTCCATGTGGGGCTGTGGGACTGAGCAACACGGTTGTGCTAAGCTATAAATGTGTGTCCAGGGGTATTGGCAGCTGGGGAGACATGGCAGGGCTGAGCTGTGAGATGTACCTGGTCGGAGCATTGTTCCGGCTGTGGCTGTTTGGCTCAGTTATACATGGCTGTGGGAGAGGAAGGTAAAGGGTTGGAGGGAAGAGGAAGGATGCAGGGAGGGCAGATGCCTTTTGAGCCAACATTGATGTGCAGCCAGCACCAGCAACCAGGCAGCCAGTAGACAGACCCATCAATCTCTTCAGCCCTGCTGCCTGTCAAAGATGAAAGTTAAACTGGCTGCGGGAGTGCTGCCAGACTCGGGTCATGCCCGAGCATACAGGACTTGCACTAGAGAAGATTGCAGCTTGCCCTGGGAAGATTAGGCAAGAGTGACACAATTATATTTTTGTTCTGACTGTGCTAAATAAGATATTGCCAATTACACATTTGTCCCACTATTTGATTTGCTCTGATGATATGATGATGCGTGTTGCTCATCTTAATGGGTATGTTTCCTTGGTGCTTCGGCAGGAAGTTATTAGGACGGTATCTCTCTGATTATGTAATGCAGGTTACTTAAGCCTATGTATGTGTTGTTGGCTATAATGAGACTAGGAATTAGAAGCAGTGTGTGTTCCAGAATAAAGAAAAAGGCTTTGGACTGACCCATAAATAGTTTGTGACCTTAACCAGTGATTGGAATATTCAGGTAAAGATGGACTTTCATTGATATTAACCTGTAACATCTGTACTGACTTGTTATTTGCAAAGTGAGACTTTATTCTGTGAGAGGAGAAGCTCTCTGGAACAAAACCTCTTGGTTCTAAAATGAAAAGTCTATAGACTGAAACAAAACTGTTACCTATTTGTATACCTCTTCATTTTAATAAAGAGAAGAAGCAACGCATGTTGTACCAATATATGTAGCATATACCCTTGTATTAGGTTAAACTGATATGGAGTGACAGCTCAGGCAAGAGCTTCTGGTGAGTTGACAATATGGAGAGATGCATGTGATGTTGTGCACAGTGACGCTTCAGTCTTCCTGGGATCTGCTAAGCCCAGATCTGCATCTCTGGTCAAGGGCATGACAGCAGTGCTGACTGCAGGGGATGAAGCTGGATAGATGGAGGAGATGGTGGATGAGGATCAGTGCCTGGGTGTCCACCATCTGTGCTCAGAGGCTGATGAAAATGTGGAATGTGCACAAACATGGAATCCCAAATTGGAGCAGTGGAGAAGGCATGTGTATGTACTTGGAGGCTATGAGTTGAGTGGCTGTGGGGTGATTGGGTGCCCATTCTGAAGGTGTAAGGAGAAATGAGGAGAAATGTTGAGAATACACTCCACCTTCTCACATGCATGAAGTACTGCCAATGTTGAAGTTGTCTTTCCCATAATGTGTGATACTCAAGCAGAGGGAGTTTGGGCTTGCCTCATCAAAGCTCAGTAGTGAACCTTGGAAGAACACTGTGGTGTGATCACTCTTGTGATGTACAGTGGTTTGTGGTGGTGGTTGTGGTTTTTAGCGTGGGGTTTTTTTTTCCTTTTTTTTTTTTTTTACTTGTTCTGTGGTGGTTTTTTTTGTTGTGGGTGGTTTTTTTTTTTTTTTGGGTTATATGGGGTTTTTTAGTTTGGCAAATGCAAAAGTTGAGGGAAAGAAAATCTTGGTCTTACTGGACCAAACCCAAAGCGTCCTTTTTCCACCCTCCTTAATACACTATCACTTAATTGCGTTCGCTGTTGAGACTTGCTTGAGGTGTAACTTGTCAAAATTTTGTAAAAATGATTTTCCACATTAAAAACATAGTTTTAATGAAACAACATATTCAGTAAAGTGACTTTTAAAAAATATAACTTTTAAAATAAATGCAATAAAAATGCAGATGAACTCTTATGTATCCTTTTGGAGTAAAGTTAGCAGTTATCCTCGTTTTGTCTGGGATAGCGGAGTTAAACCATGACAGCAGGTTTCAATGTGCCATCTTTAGTAGAAAAGTTGTGAGGTTTGATTTCTAGTTTTGTTTTTTTGTTTTTATTTTTCTTTAGTTCAGAATAAAAATATTCTGGTGGTGTTTTGTTTTTTTCCTGCTTGTAAGCAAAATAAATTTTTTTCTTTTATATCCCCATGTGGGGAAAAGAAGAGAGCATTTAAAAATTGTTATTGTCTCTTTTATGATTTAATAATATAGAAGATTTATTCCCTGAGCAGCTTTAGGTCTTATGAACATTTAAAAAAATATTTTCTTTTGGTAAGGGTTTGGAATTTTTTTTGCCTAATACTGATGCTTGATTATTAGTGGCCCAACTTGCACAGCCACTCTTTTAAAGACTCCAAGCGATTAGCCTAGCGGTTTGTAACCAGTTTGGTGCATTGTTCTTATGGCTAGCAAATCTTGATTTTGTTTCTTTCTTTTAAATGCTTATTTCTTTCTTGAGTTCTTCTGACTTGCACTTTCAGTACTGTGGCTGAAATGACTAGCACCTTCTCTGCTTGAAATCCTAGAGCTAGAAAACTTACAGTGCAGCAGCCAGGTCTCCATCACAGCTTAGTACTGAATGTCTCCATATTTATTGCTGGAGCAGTCTCTTGGGTAAGATAAACTAAGAACAAAAGTGAGATTAAAATATATTTGCCGTTTGTTTTCACAGCAAAGTGATCATGCTTGGTGGTGGTGATGTTTTTCAGAAGATGTCTTTGAGGACTTGGGTCCATACTTGAGAAATGACAGTGAAGTAAAGGTTTGGATTTAGTTCAGTTGGCCTAAGTATGTAATTCTGATGTCTCTTAGAATTAAAATCTGATAGAAATTCTGTGTGCATTTTCATAGCAACTACTCTCTTGCTTTGTTTTCATTTTCACTTCCTTGTACCCCTTTTTTAATCCTCCTCTTTTCCTCCCTCTCTCATATCTTTCACCTTACCCTCTGTCTCTTCTCTGCTTGTTAAGACCTCTCCTGCTTGTATCTGTCTCTGATGAAGCAGCAACAGAATAAAATTGGATGAGTTGGGAGTTTTTATATTATAGAAAATGAAATGTTAGAAATGAAGATGAAAAGTTTGTTTAGTTTCTGCTTCTGATGTAAGAAAAAGGTAAAACTACAGACAAAATGCAGTAACTTAATTTGAATACGGCCTTGAACTTGAGGTTTGTTTCCCCTGAAAGGAGGCCGTGGCACTGTTATGTGGGCTTATCCAGTGCATGCTTCATCAGCATCTCTGTGAAGATCTTACAGGAGAAAGTGTCAAAAGCCTTACTGAAGTCCAAGCAGAGAGTATCCACTGTTCGACTGTCTACCAGGCCAGTCATTTCACTGTGGAACATTATCGGGCTGGTAAAGCAGACTTCCCCTTGGTAAATCCATGCTGACTATTCCTCATTACCTTCTTGTCTTCTGTATCTGGAAATGCTTTCCAGGATTAGCTGCTCTGTCACCTTACTATGGATGGAGATAAGGCTAAGTGACCTGTAGTGCCCTGCATCCTCTTTCTGGCTCTTCTTGAGGATAGTAGTCACATTTTCTTTCATCAGTTGTGTTTCTCAATTGCTTTGACTTGTCAAAGATTATGAAGTGTGACCTCACAGTGTGGGGCCAGACAATCACCCTGGCACTCATGGGTATGCTTCAGCAGGGCCCATGGATTTATGTATGTTTGGTTTGCTTAAGTATTCCCCGACCTGATCCTCTTTCACCAAGGGTACATCTTCCTTGCTTCTGTGTTTAGCCTTGGCCTTTTGGTCTTGGAATTCCTAAAGGCTGGTCTTGCTAGTAAAAAGTGGGGCAAAGAAGACATTCATTGCCTTAGGCTTTTCTAATGAAGATGCCCAATATTTGAGAGATGCCTTTTTCTGTCAATATTCATCTTTCTTTTAAAAGTAAACATATTTTCAGGCAAACATCATTTTCTGAGAGACACATCTATTTAGAGATTCTGCTGAGAAGAGGATGCAACAAGTGGTGGTCCCGATGGCAAATTCTTTCTTCTAGCAAAATAAAAGCATCTGCTATTCTGTGCATTCGTTTTGAGTTTGGATATTCTTTTTTATCTTTAAGTTCCCTCCTGCAGGATTTTACATTGTACAGAAGACTCTTACGTGGTACAGCCCAGATTTGGTGCCTTTCTGCCTTTTTTCCCCTCTCAAGTTGCAAGCAGCACCATTCTGACTTTGCGGAACTAAATATAATGAGAATGAATCAATCTGTTCACAGATACTACATGTACTAAGGGACATTTTTGGCCAAAGGAGAAGTATCATTCTAATAATGTGGCACCATTATTCTGCTGTGATGTTTATTATTAAATACGTTTGTTCTATTTTCTCGTAGTACCTGCTTCTACTTACCTCTTTCACATAATTCTGTTTTCTGTGTTAAATCTCTACCTTTTCTGTACTGTCAAGTGCACAAATATTTGATTTTCTGGGACATTTGGCTTCTAACCGATTCCTCTGTTTTTTTTATATTCCTACTGAAGAGGAGCTGCTAGCTTACACCTGTGAGGTAGTGTGCTATAAATATGATCAATAACTGTTTGCATTCTATTATCTTTAGCTATATTCCTATGGACAGGATGTCAGATTCAGTGTAATGTAGTATGGTGTCTAATCAATAATAATAATGGTAATACAGCATTTTATCCTGATGGCAGCTTCATGGAAGAATTTGGAAACCATTTGTTCTCTGAATAGTGATATGAAACCTTAACATTAACGCCGACTGTGCTGCATGTTCCCTTCAAGTTTTTAGTGCGTTGTGTGTCACCTTCCATTAAGTTTAAACATGTCATGTAGCTGCACTTTAAAGCATTTTACTTGTTCCTATGTTAAAAATTTGAGGCAGAAGAGCATATTTTGGCTTTTCCATGCTGCCAGTGGATCGCACTAAGAATCCAACTTTCCTTGGAGTTGTGGTCTAATTGCTGCTTATTAAAAATAATGAACTATCTTACTAGTTGTACTTTTTTGCTGCAGATTTAATTAGTGTTCACCTCCTTCCCCCCTCAACTCCTTTGCTAGGCTGACAGAGCTGAGAGGAGGGAAACTGAAGCAATTTGAAACCTTGTTAGAAATTTATGAAGTGCTAAAATGTTTTATTCCCAGAGGCTGGTTTGCCAGCTGTCACTGGTAAGCCATTCGCTGCCTGCTTCAGAGTGAATGTGCCTGTGATAGCAGGGGGAGGCAGCAGGCCATAGCCAACACAAGCGTGTACATCGTTTGGCAGATTATACACTCTGTAATTAGCAGGAAGTAGAGTGAAACTAATTATTTTTCTCCTCAATTGGGCCAATGACATTTGAGAGGAGGACGGATGTGGCACTGAATGGGGAAGTTGTGAAGAGGCCTTGGTGGTACCCCATCTCCCCAGCCACTGCACTGGCATCCTCTGTGCCACTGATGATCCTACTGCCAGCTGTGCTGTGAGGCAAGGAAGGGTATTTGTAGCTCTCCCTTGTTCACAGTCTGCAACCAGCAGATGAAAAGCTGTGTATTTGCTCTGCAAACCTTTTTTGGTACTATGTGTCATGAGCCCTGGTTTGTGAAAATCATCCCTTTTGCCTATGGAAAAGTTGGGCAAAAGCATTGCTTTAGGCAACTCCCTGAGTGATCCTGTTTAGGACAAGATGTAGGTCTTAAGAGGGAAGGTGCTTTTGGTGTCCTCTCATGAAAGTCTACGTCAGCTCTATATGTGAATCTGAAATGACTGATTTGGCTTAAAAGTGCACTTCCAGTGGATTATTTCTCTAGGAAAGTCTGTTTGTGGCTAAAGGGTAAGGAGTCTATTAGGACTTTTGGTTTAGCTTTCCTTAACTGAAGTGAAAATCAATCTGCTTCCATTTTATAGTTCTCATTTGCAAATAATGTAGTCATCCCTTACCTGCACATATAAGCTGCAGCTTGGAAACCAGGGTGTTTTTTTTTCTTCTCTATAAGACTGACCTTTAAAGTTCATTTCTATCTGTGCATTTCTAAGGGAAGACTTTTACAAGGTCAGTTGAAAGACCTTATTATTTAAGTGGAGTCACTTGAAGTACAGTGCATGAAAAGCACACTGCTAGAAGATGAACCACTAGAAAATGCATTAAGGGCATTTAGAAACACAAAAATAACTGCTGCTTTTTGCCTTTAACACCAGGTGAGCTTTAGTGGTTTTTGGCTTTGTATTGGTTTCTTTCCTATCCCTAGATAAAAACGCTGTCCTATATTTTTAGACTCCAGGCCCAGATCCTGTTCTCCATTTCCTGGGTTATTTGATCTGTCCTTTAACTAAAGAAGTGTGGATTGTTTTTTATTTTTTCTGTTTTTTTCTCCATGTCTGCTCCCTTCTCCCCACCCTGTCCCCCAAACTTGTGTTAGTCCTTCAAGTATTGCATTGGTCATATTCTTAACATGACTAATGGCAGTCCCTCAATTCCCTTCCCTAGGGAAACTGCAGTTGTTTGACTGCAGTTAAAGTTAGTAAAAGTATAATGTGTGTAGCCTAATTATTTTCTTCCCCTCGTTTGTTTTCAAAGCTTTTTCTCCTCCTTATGCCTAACCGGACTGAGGAAGTCCTGTCCAGTGATATATGAAGATCAGGAAAAAGTGTGTTTGTGTGTACTAAGAAAGACAAGCCAACAATAACAAGGTGTTTGACTGTTGGCTATGTATAAGTTAAAATGCATGTTCCATAAGACAATACATGTCCTTTAAGAAGATTCGATTTGTAAAAATGCTTTTTTTAAAAAAAAACAAATGTGTTTTTCTTAAAAACATTAAGCTCTTCTTAAAAGTGACAATGCTTTTGTGTGAAAAATATTAGGTTACATTGACTTTACATTGAAAGGTTGCAAAGAACTCTGAGCTTGAGGCTTGCGTCTTGAATGCATCAAACAGGTTATGCTGTGTTTGTATTAGACTGATGTTTACTGAGCCTTCAAAAGACAGAAACTTAGTGTATTTAAAGACCCTTGACTTTCCTCTCTTTACTTACCAGCTCTCTGTGTATGTACTGACAAGTCTCAATTATGGTACGTTCTTGCCCACGATTAGCAATGTTTGTGTGCCATCTTTTTAGCATTGTCCATAGAGGAACCGTGAGGTTGCTCAGCAGTGTGGGCAAAACTCATGTGATAAGTCCTGCTTCAGGCAGCAAAATTCAATTCTGCATTATATCATCTCTCAGGAATCTTTAAATGCCTTTGGGTGCCAAACCTGGGTGACCTCCCTATCTTCCTATGGCTACCTGTGATGCCATGTACTCCTTGTCTATGTTTGTCTCCACAATAGCCTACCCAGCTAATACAGGTGGGATGGAGCTGTGGTGACCAAACAGAGGCAGGCATGTCATGGATAGCTGCTCACTTGCCTATGTTGTGAGCCCTACAAGAGTCTGAAGGAAGAGGGCAGAGAAGCTGACACTGCTGATTAAACCAAAGCTGATAAGGCAAGGAGTCCTGCTGCGAAACAGAGCATATATCTATGTCTTCTACTTAGCACCATACATTTACTGTCCCTGTTGTTTTGGGAAACTACCTGAAGCTTGCCTGGGAAATGCATTGCATTGCACACTGCATGTGCACTGTTTGTGCACACAGCTTCCTTGTCTCCCTACTGCTGGTAGATTTAGTGCAGCTTGAGAGACAGCAGAGAAGTGCAAGACAAGTCAAAATGTTCTTCTGGGGAAGGGGTTTACTTCTTCACCTTGGAGAAGGCACTGCTACTGCATGGGATTGCTGGGCATATTTAGTGTGCTGTGTACAACAGTGCTTGCCTTTTTTCCCCTTTGCTTAAGAACCCTGAGCAGTCTACTGGTGTTGCCAGGCCAGGAAGAAAACAAATGAAAACAAGCCTCCTACACAGAATCATGAACTAGGACTGAAGTGGACAGGGAAGGAATAGTACTGTAGACAAAGAAGACCAAATGCAGATTGACAGTTTAAGGAAGACTTGCTGTTGGGATACCATCAGAAAATGAAATAGCATGTATATTAAAAAGAGTATGGGAAATAAATGGCAAGAAATGAGACTGTAAATACTGAATGATATGCTAGCACTAGTGAAATCAATGATAGAACTCCCACTTCATTGAGCCTTGAATTCATCTAGTAGTGAATTTTGTTCACTCCATTTCTAAAAGAAGTCCAAAGGCACAATACAAATGACTGAAAATGAAAGGAAACTTCAAAGTGATGTGGAGAGACAATGATATGACTACAGTTCTTTAGTTGAACAGGTGACTTGACCGAGGTGAAAGATGTAGAAACTGTATAGCACAGAGAATATAAAGTGGATTGCCTTTCCTCAGGAGCCAGGACCAAGAGGAGACCCTAGAGGGTGCCCAGACGGTGGTGATAAATGGCACAGAATCGAGTTGGAGGCCTGTGGCCAGTAAAGTTCCTCAGGGATCAGTCCTGGGGCCAGTCTTGTTCAACATCTTCATCAACAACCTGGATGAGGGGACAGAGTATACCCTCAGCAGGTTGGCTGATGACACCAAACTGGGAGGACTGGCTGATTCCCCAGAAGGCTGTGCTGCCATTCAGTGGGATCTTGACCGGCTTGAGAGTTGGGCAGAGAGGAACCTCATGAGATTCAACAAGGGCAAGTGCAGAGTTCGGCACCTGGGCATGAACAACCCTATGCAGCAGGACAGGCTGGGGGTCAAACTGCTGAAGAGCAGCTCTGCAGAGAGAGACTTGGGAATCCTGATTGATAATAAGCCAAACATGAGTCAGCAATGTGCCCTCGTGGCCAAGAAGGCCAATGGCATCCTGGGATGCATCAAGAAGACTGAGGCCAACAGGTCAAGGGAGGTTCTTCTCCCCCTCTACTCTGACCTGGTGAGGCCTCATCTGGAATCCTGTGTCTAGTTCTGGGCTCCTCAGCTCAAGAGGGACAGAGAACTTCTGGAGAGAGTCCAGCACTGGGCCACCAAGATGATCAGGGGACTGGAACATCTTTCATGTGAGGAAAGGCTGTGGGAACTGGGGCTGTTTAGTCTAGAAAAGAGGAGACTGGGGGGAGATCTTATTAATATTTACAAATCTCTAAACGGCAGATGTCAGGAGGTTGGGACATGCCTTTTTTCTATAGTAGCTGGCAACAGGACAAGGGGTAATGGGATGAAGCTGGAACACAAAAAGTTTCATTTAAATATAAGAAAAAACTATTTCGCTATGAGGGTGATGAAGCCCTGGCACAGGCTGCCCAGAGGGGTTGTGGAGTCTCCTTCCTTAGAGGTCTTCAAGACCCGCCTGGACATGTTCCTATGCGACTTGATCTAGGTGGACCTGCTTCTGTAGGGGCGTTGGACTAGATGATCTCTGAAGGTCCCTTCCAACCCCTACCATTCCATGATTCTATGACACTGAATGAAATGAAAAAGACATGCCTCTTTCATCAGTATATAGCCTGCTCATCTTGTGACCACAGAGCATGTCTCACTTTGTAAAGTTTTATTGATTTTTTTTTTTAGTTAGCAAAATTATGCTTTGTATTTATTTGAGGACTGTGGTCTTAAATTTGGATAAAGACATGAGATGATAAGTTACCTCCTGCTCAGCTTGTATACAAAGTTTAACCCAATATGTAAGTCAGCCTGGTATGAAGTATTCATCTTCACACATGCATGCACTAGTGGGCTATTCTTATGTCAATAACAAGGTGCAACTTCTGAGCCCTGAGGGTTTTCCTGTAGGAGCCAAGGAGCTCTTTCTGCCTATAGGTGCAGACCTGAGCGCAGTCCAAAGTGATGCCTGTGGGATGTATAGGGAAACATAGCTCTTAACACCATTTCATTAAGTGATAAAAATTTATACATTTCTGCTGAGGACTGAAGTAATTTGGAGCTTTTTCTTTGGTCTAGCACCCCCTATTTATTTGCAGGTATGTATATGATTAATTGGAATTTGAAAGTGGTTTTCAAAGAATCCTCCTGCCTGAGATGCTGGGCAAGTATTTGTGAGGATGAAAGCTGATTACAATGTCATTTTTAGTCTCCAGGATGTTTGTTTTATTCCTCTCTCACTTTGCTTACCTAGACTTTTATTTCTTGTTTCTTGTGCTTCATTCTGCACTGCTACTTGCAATAGCATTTGCCTAATGCATTTTGTACAAAGGTCTAAGTACTGTACAGTTCAAATCTCAGTCTAGCTTTTTAAGATTAAAGATAGTTTAGATGATGCCTTAGGTGTCCAGGCCAATAAATAAAATACACTTAACAGTCAAGTTTTCTGAGAATTTTTTTAATTACTTCATCTGCAATATCTCAATTATGTGCTGAGGCAATTTTATTTTTTTTTACTGCTGTAGAAGGGTAATAAGGGTTTCATTTTGTGACTTGCTCAGCAAGAACGATCTTGTATGATTTTTTCCAGAAGGGTGGCAACAGTGGCTGGATGGTGGAAGTGTTGCCACTTGTGACTGAACTCCCTGCAACTTAAGGTGCACCTGAAGCTAGGAAGTAATTCAGTGTAGGCATTGAGAAGTAAACTTTAAAATATTAATTTACTTGGTAGCAGAATGACTCAGTGGTTTCAAAGTAGCCACAGCACAGGGGAGCTTCAGCTAAGCCTGCTTGAGCATCAAAACGTGCTGCACACATGATTCTGCTCCAACAAAACTCCTAGTGCTTAAAATGAGTTCTGCATGAACCCGTGTAAAGCTGCAGTCACAGCATTGCCTGCAGTGTAGGTAGACACCATATTCACAGAAGCTGTATCTGTGGGGAAGAACCCATGCCAGAGTTCATTAAGGACTGTGTCCTGTGAGAGGGACCTCATATCAGAGCAGGGGAAGAATGCCAGGAGTCATCCTCACCTGAGCAGAGAGAAGCAGCAGAGCCCATCTGTGAGAGACTGACCACATCCCCCATTCCCTGCCTCCCTGAGCCTTTGAGAGGGGAGGAGGTAGAGATATCGGGAGCAGTGAGCTGGGCCCAGGAAGAAAGGAGTGATGGGGGAAGGAGATATTGAAGTGCTGGTTGTAATTTTCTCAGTCATTGTACCCTCTTTTTGCTTTTTGTTCTGTTCTGTTTCTTCTAGGTAGTAATAAACTTTCCTTACTTTCCTCTAAGTCAAATACTGGAGTCTGTTTTGCCCTGAACTGTAATTGGCAGCGAGCCCTCCCTGCCCTTGTCTCAATCCACAACATCCTTGGTTATCTTTTTTTCCTCCCATTTCTCTGGGGCCTCTGCCATCCTAACGAAGGTGGGAGTGGATGGAGGGTACTGAGCAAGAGGCTGTCATGGTGCTGCATTGCTGCTTGGGCAAAACCATCACACATGTCTACAAAATGTAGGTAACTTTGAAAGATTTTCCTGCTTGCACAGATTTCACTGGGAAACTTGAGCTATTTTCTTTCTCAGAATTTTTAGTTTCTTATGTACAACTTCTGTTCTCCATGTTGAATATTTCGAATGCAGAGATGTGTGTTGTCGTCAGAGGACAGGTTTCTGGGAACTACAAAATGGGACTCACACACCATCCTCAAAGTAGTTCTAGCAGTCATTTGAGATTTTCTTTGTGTATTTTAGAAAGAGAGAAACTAATTATTCTTTTAACAACAGCATTCATTTAATACTCAGTTTGATGTAATGTTTGTATTTCTAAGTTTATTAAGGATAAGAAATACAGGATTTATGACCCTTTTGTAATTCCTGTTATATCTGCTGATCAATTAAAGCATCAGGTTTCTATATGCAGTATATCTGCACAGTATGATACATCCTACTTTTGTGTTATTTTTTAAAATAATGTAAAAAATGGTTCTTATATTCTTGTGTGTGTGTGTGTTGTTCAGTATGGGGAGGTGCTATGCTGGGGAATCACTGACTAGTAAAACTACCTGCTTGACACTGTTGTTCTGCCCTTCTGTAGTTGTCCATGTTCTCAAATTTTTCTTGGATAATAATACTCTAAAGAAAATACTATGCAAAAGTATGACTATTCCCCAGGGTGGCCTTCTGTTTAATTCAAACAGAATAATTTTATTTCTCTGCTTTCAGGGTTAACATTCTGGGAGGCTAAAAAGGACACTTAAGCTCATGAAAACTGATACAAAGGTCAATTTATCCCCTTCCTCCCCACCAAGTCCTTCATGTAATTAAATGTGCGGTACTTGAAGCTTACCCTACTTGCCACTCTTTTTTTGTTGTCTTGATTAAACATGACAACAGATCAATGGGAGAGTAAAACCAGGCCATTAAAAATAGATACAGGCTTAAGCCAAGTGTTCAGTTTCACTGCAGAATAATAAAGCAAACCAAAATGTTCAGAATTTTGCTGAAAAGATTGTTAAACTATCATTTCGTATTCTATAATGCCTGAAAAATTAGCTGGAAATGCTTAATTGAGAGTATTTTTACTTGGATGAATCTGGGTGTGAAGTATATGAGACATGGGTTGAATGTTATTTTATTTCTCGTTTTTGATTTATTTTTAAAGTGCCAAATTTTAGAGTAACGGAAGAGGGAGTTAAATTTTTTACTAGTAGCTGGAATATCCCAAGTCATAGTGATTAATGTAAGCAAATTATGGAGGGAATACAAACTATGTATTCTCCTGTGGTTTAACCACAGAGAAGAAAATAGAGTTAAGGCTTTTGTGGGGGAGTGATAATTATGCACTTGTATGTCTGTGGCATCTTGCACTGGCATCTGTAGCCATGCAGCACTGCAGGTGGGCCATTAGGTTGATCTAGCAAAATAATCCCAAGCATTATACATTAAAACAGGACAATTAATGGCCAAATATATCAGATATTTGGAGTGTACACCTTTGGAGATGATACAATGAAGTGAAAAATTCTAGACTCTTTGATGAGAAAATGTAACTATTTGTACTTTGTTCTGATGGGATTTTTAGCACTTTATTCCACAACTGTGTTGCTAAGGGAAAGTATTATTATTTCTTCCTTAATTTACCGATTAGTTCATTTTAGCTGTGTGTTCAGTTCATGCAAGGAAATGGCTTAAGGTAATCCTAAACAATAGTGCCAGATACCATCCCACTATTCACATTTTTCACAGAATAATGGAATAGAGGTGCTGTCTGTTTCAAGAAGCGTGGTGTTTGGGGGAAGAAAAATATATTCCAGTTCTCCCAACCCCTCATTTCAACCTGTGTAGACAAGGGGAAATTTCTGAAAAGCCTGGATGAAGAAAGGGGAGAACAGAAGAAATGAGGAAAAAAAAAAGAAAATCTCTGGATTGACCCTCAAAATTGAGATGGCTGACTCATGTGCTCTCATACTTCAAGAACTCTGTGTCAGGACATGCAAAGAGGCCCCAGGGATACCTGTGGTATCGGTCCATTTCCTGAACTCACCTGCTGCTGCTACACAGTCTGATGTTTCTAAAGATTACATGAGGTATTTTCTGAATAACATGTCCTTTGTGTTCTGTCCCCTTCATGTAAAGATTTGGGTGAAATGACATCTTGGAAGTCAGTATTTTTTTTTTTTGTCATAGAGTTTTCTTGGCCTTGTCTTTACTTTTTTCTTGTGCTGCTTTCTCAATGCTGTATTACAATATTAGTAGCACCACTTTCAGGACTTGATCCCCTAGGAAATAATAGTCACAGAATAACTGCTATCAAGAAGACTATTCAAATCAATGAGCTTATTGATGGTTGCAAAGCTGCTGCCTGCTAAGGCTGTGATGACGGACAAAATGGATTCCTATTTTAGTTATCCTTTGAACTAGTCATAAAATAAAAGCATTGACAAATATATGCAGGAAGTTTAAAAGCAGGTAGAATTTCTCCTTGCTTTCTTGTACTCTGTCATGATGTGCTGCATATCAGGTCTGTGGGAGCAAAGGAGTGTTAATCTTCCTTCATCTCTTTACCCCTTTAATCAGGGATTTTGTATCTCTGTCATGTTGTAGTTACCCATATACATTAGATGTGGATTTGTTCATATGATGGGACAGTGGATTCCTATTGTGGCTTTACAGGCTTAACCATGTTTAAAGGTTATTAGAATCTTTACCTCAGCATGGCTTCCTACACATCTCACGTCCATTGCCACTGCATGAATTCACTGGCTTGAATACTGTGTTTGCATCTGACTGACCTGCTGAAGGAACAAGCGAAGGCTGATGTTTTGTTAACCAGTTGGCAGAAGCGTGGTTTTAAAAAAAAAAAGATAATTAAAAAAGTTAAATATTAGACACTTTAATTCCTGTTCATATTCCTGTTCCAAGCACAAAATGTCATTAAATTGTGATAGTGATTACACATAATGACTACTTGATACTTGGATTTTGCTCTAAAGATCTCTTTTATCTCATTATTATTTACACTTTAAATTCTGCTTCAGAATCTACATTGCTGTCAATTTATATGATGCAGATACTTAATTAGCACTGATTAGGAGCAGGAGTATGTGTGGGAGAAGCTATTTTGCCACATACAGTCATTTTATTAAGCCTTAAATATTATGATTTAATGTGAGTGATGAATGAAAAGCCTGTATCTGCAGCTTGTTAGGGTTAGCTTGGCTGTGCCAATTTGAATGCAGTCCGTGAAGGTAAAAGTTAAGTAGCATGGTTTGGAGCTTCCAGAGGTGTTTCGTCACTGTTTTTGCCCTGATGTGGGCATAGGATGTAGGAGCAGCAGCTGTTACATTGTAAGAAGTACCAGTAGCACAGGAAACGAGGAAGACTTACTTGAAGTACTGTTTTAATAAACGGCTGAACAGGACAGCCTCTTTATTCAGCCTTGTGTCCTCTGCCCAGCCACAGTAACTAAAAAAAAAAAGGTGTTCGAAGGAAAGAGTAAGATTTATGAGAGGAAAGGGAATTCTCTAAAGGTAAATTGGAGCCTGATGCAAACTAAAACATGACAAGGAAAAAGCTGATTTGAAACTTAAAGACAGGGGGGTTTCACAAGTATGGAAGAACGTATAATCGATGAAGATTTGTCTTCCAGGACTGAAATCCTGAAGAACATCAATTTCCAATCCTTCCAACTTAGACAAATGGTGATAAAGTGAAGGTGAAAAGTAGTGAACGTCAAAAATTCCCAAATAACGTATTTGAAAATATGCATCTGGGACAAAGCAACTCAATGCCTTAAGGAACTAATGCCAGAAAATTATTTTAAAATTATTTTAAAAACTTCTAAAAGGGCCAAACATTAGCTGTATTCTTTCCTGTACACCTTCTCTGTGGTTAAACAGGGGAGCATACAGAAGTATTAGAAATGTCCTTCACAGTGTGTGTTGTGTCTCAACGTGCAAGAAAAAAAGAGGTTAAACCTTACCAACCTGTTCACCTCTTGCCAAACCTGTTCACGAGGCAGGCCAAAACAGATTGTGAGAAGTAGCTCACCTTATGCATAAAATATCAGGTGAACCCAATAAAGGGGCAAATGAAGTATTTAGGAAGGTAAAACTGTTGCAGAAAAGCCCCTGGATTCTCTGCACTAACCTTCTCCTTGACTATCTCAGTTACGATACTTCCATCAGCAGTGCTATTCTAAGATTAAGGTTGTCTGTCTTTGGTTGGTTTGTGGTCTCAGATGTAGTGTACAGAAGATCCCAAACTGGATGTGTCAGACCTACTGCGCATGATTTGCATGGTCTATCTGCACTGGCAATTCTCAAGACCTAAAGTGCCTGCAACTGGATAGGTTCCACAGGAGCAGTTTTTTTAAGCAATGGCCAGGATAAGTACAAGGTTTTGCCTTGAAAACCCAATCTCCCTGTGCACATTGTATCTCAAGGGGAAAGTGGGCCAACCTCCTCACCTTGACCTCACTTTCTCTTTGGAAGGCAATTCTGAGGAATGATGCAAAACTACATTGCAAGTGAAAGAAATTCTAGAAATCAGTTATATGTTGAATGCCAATGAATTGCCAGCTGTGAATGAGACTTAATTTCATAGAATCATGGAATGGTAGGGGTTGGAAGGGACCTTCAGAGATCATCTAGTCCAACTCCCCTGCAGAAGCAGGTTCACCTAGATCAAGTCGCATAGGAACATGTCCAGGCGGGTCTTGAAGACCTCTAAGGAAGGAGACTCCACAACCCCTCTGGGCAGCCTGTGCCATTGCTTCATCACCTTCACAGTGACATAGTGTTTTCTTATATTTAAATGAAACTTTTTGTGTTCCAGCTTCATCCCATTACCCCTTGTCCTGTTGCCAGCTACTATAGAAAAAAGGCATGTCCCAACCTCCTGACATCTGCCGTTTAGAGATTTGTAGATATTAATAAGATCTCCCCCCAGTCTCCTCTTTTCTAGACTAAACAGCCCCAGTTCCCACAGCCTTTCCTCATAGGAAAGATGTTCCAGTCCCCTGATCATCTTGGTGGCCCTGTACTGGACTCTCTCCAGAAGTTCTCTGTCCCTTTTGAGCTGAGGAGCCCAGAACTGGACACAGGACTCCAGATGAGGTCTCACCAGGTCAGAGTAGAGGGGGAGAAGAACCTCCCTTGACCTGTTGGCCACCCTCTTCTTGATGCATCCCAGGATGCCATTGGCCTTCTTGGCCACGAGGGCACATTGCTGGCTCATGTTTGGCTTATTATCAATCAGGATTCCCAAGTCTCTCTCTGCAGAGCTGCTCTTCAGCAGTTTGACCCCCAGCCTGTCCTGGTGCATAGGGTTGTTCATGCCCAGGTGCCAGACTCTGCACTTGCCCTTGTTGAATCTCATGAGGTTCCCCTCTGCCCAACTCTCAAGCCGGTGGAGATCCCGCTGAATGGCAGCACAGCCTTCTGGGGAATCAGCCAGCCCTCCCAGTTTGGTGTCATCAGCCAACTTGCTGAGGGTACACTCTGTCCCCTCATCCAGGTTGTTGATGAAGATGTTGAACAAGACTGGCCCCAGGACTGATCCCTGAGGAACTTCACTGGCCACAGGCCTCCAACTTGATTCTGTGCCACTGATCATCACCCTCTGGACTTTGTTGAAGAGTTATAAATAAAAACTGATTTTTTTTTTTTTTTTTGAGAAATGATGACTACTATAATAATTTTCTTATATTGACTTAGAACTGCTATTTTTCTTTGGGTACTTAATATCAGAGTTTTGTATTGTTTTAAAGAACTAGGTAGAAAAATATAGGCTAGCAGGTCTTACAGCTTTTAGAACACATCGGTCAATGTAATATACCTGGGAAAGAACTCTGATACAGAGTTTAGCAAAGGAAAGTCATGCCTAGCAAAATATTGTAAGGTTTTTTTTTTAGGGAATCAAAGCCTGTGGGTAAAAAGAATGTAGTCAGTATGACATAAGTAGATCTTTAAAAATAGTTCCTCAAAATGTCATGTGAAATAGTATGAAGGAAAGTTACTATGAGGTAAGAAAGTTTGTCCTGTAGAATAATGATAGGCTAGAAAAGAAATAGGAAGCATATAATTGATTGATTATGGTGGAAAGAAAACACTGTCAGGGACCTATGCTGGTTTATGGCTTGTTCATCATATGCATAAATGAACTAAAGAGGGTTGTAAGTATTAAATCTGAAACAGTATTCAGGGTAGCCCAACTTGAACGTAACTGGAGATGGAAAGATATTATGCAATAATGGGGAATAAAATGAGTTCTGAGGAAGAAAATGAGTGCAGAACACTGCCAACAGAAAGGGTAATTCCAGTTAGTTGTGTAATATTGGACTTTAAGTTGACTATCACCACTAGGAAAGGATTGTGACAGACTTGTCGCTAAACTTCCTTCATCAACCATTACTGGAGCACAGATGATGGTTATGTGGACATTTGATATAACTTCCTGTTCTACTGTTATACAAAACATGGTGTTGATTTTTTTAAAGAAACTGAAGACTGAAGAGTTTTCTTTCTCATTTATTAAGATTTATGTAGAACATTGCTATCCTATTTCTAAAAGTGATAACAAAATAAATGAGTCTGTGTAGCTATTTTTAAGCCATGTTTTTTTTAATAAAGTATTCTGCTAGGAAAACTGGTAAGGAACAGATTTGTTTAGACTGAACTTACAACAATGTAGTGAGAGATACATATTGCTTTTACTTTTAGTGATCTAAGCTTCAAACAATATTTCACTTGGACCAGTCCCTCGCTGTACGTCATTGATGCTACTTGCATACACCTTTGGACACATTTATCAAATATCTTCTGTAGACCATCAGTTTTAGGGCATACAGTTGGAAAAGTGAAACACATATGAAAGCTGAGTTCACAATGTAAAGATGATAAGACTATGCAGTGAGCAGGTAGGTACTTAAAAGTTCAGTTGTGATGCACGTTACTTGATCTAATGACGTTATAAAGAGATTTACTGCAAAGAAGGTGCAAGGACTTTTTTTTCACATCGTACTTGAGCAAGGAAGTGATATATTATTATTTTAAATCCCTGGAAAGCACAGTAAAAGTCTAATCACAAATTGTCATTGATATTTAAGAGTTCAGATTTCACTGAAGTTCAAAGAAATCTGTGTTTTGCTGTTGTGTTGGGCTTTGAGGCTTGTGATTACTTTGATGAGATAAAATAAGGTTGATGGGAGGACTGAAATACAACCCAGGAGTTTGTAAGACACAGTTCAGCATTTCATGTGCTTATTTTTCAGGTAAAAAAAAAGACAAGGCAAACTAGTATTTTGTCAAGAATATTTAAAATGTAAACGTGTTACACATTCTGTAGCCATCTTCATAGTATTTTCACATATAATTCCATTCCTCAGTGGACTAGCATGCTAAACCTGCCATTTCTAAACTCTGAATGTTATCTTGGGATCATTCAGAATGCTAAAATACTCTTATTTTTATGTTGGTAGTATCTCTTCATTTTAGATGCTACATAAAAATTGAGAAATGTTGTAATTTTATTTTAGATATATTTAATTTCTTTTTCTTAACGCCTTTCATTCTCCAGCAAAACTTAACTTCCTGAGAATCTATGCCTTACCAAGAAAAAAAAAAGTAATGGATTGTGTGTATTTTGAAATACTAGTATGTTCTGTGCATGCCATATTGCATGAATGATATAGTAAACCTTTAACAAAGACAGTACTAGACTGCAGCTGTTCAAATACTTAGCATTCCGTAAGTTCTAGTTTGTTTGATTTTTGTAAGAAATAAAATTTAATCCTGAAAACTTATTTCAGATCTACTTTTTCTCTCTACCTCATCCTCCCAAGTGACAGGTAGTTCTAGTGTTTTTGTTATTAAGGCTGCAGCAATTTGTCGTAGCTCTGATCTCCTGTAGCAGTAGCCATGAATGCCAGTACATTTTGCTTTCTTTTCATTTAGTGAGGTCTAAAAAAAACTTGATATATCATAGTGATCTCAGAAGCAGTTTAGTCAAAATATGAGCAATAACCAAGTGCTAATGATGATGCTTTTCTTCATTATGCCTTGTCGTGTTGTAGTATTTGAACTGCTTAGTACTTACATAAGTACTGGTTTTATTTTGATGCTTACTGAGACCCAATCTCTTCGTGAACCATTCTGCAATTTCATTATTAAAATAGTCAGAATTAAGTACAGCTTCTGTTTTCTTTGAGAAAGTGAGAATATCTGCCTAAATTTATTGGTACTGGTTGTTCGTGCTAACCAGAATTAATTATTATGTGGGATTTTTGTGTTTTGGGTTTTTTTCCCCCCCGCCCTTTTTCGTCTGCAGCTAGTGCTGTGTAAGGACTGCTCTTGTTCTGGGGTTGAGCTGTTGGTGTGACTCAGCCCAAGCCGGCATTGTCTAGTTTGATGGGCATACTGTCAAAAAGAATACAGTCAAATTGAGAACTTGTACCCATGGGTGGAAAAATGTAGCACAGTTGCGAAGTAAAGTTAGTGCAGCAAAATGCGTAAGATGTGCCACTTATTCTACAGTGGTTTGAAAACATACAGCAGACCAGGAGATCCAAATGCCAAGTGGCCATGATCTTGAAAATGGTTTCTAATTCAGGCAAGAGTGTGCTACACAGAACAGTTTCCAGAGCCCAGGGGTTTTCTCCCTTCAGAATCGCTTGAAAGGCTATGCATTGTCTTGCCTGTGACTCGGGAATTTTTTCCATTCCTGCGTTTTTCAGATGTGTTATTTTGTTTCTGCAGACTTGTGGAATAATGTCTCTTTCTTGGTTAAATTGCAGTTAAGCTTGAGATGAAAGAATTGTGGAGATGGGAAGCAGTAAACTTATTCTTCCTGAATGGAAATGTTCTTATACCACAATATACTATGATTTGTGATGCAAATGATGCACCACGCTAATATTATGTTTTGACCTTGATGTGCTACTGGTGATGGTGGTGACTTGGGACCATTGTGGCTACAGACTTTGTTGAACATTTTCCAAGTAAAAAATACAGTAGAGTTCAGTACTACTAGTCTCTTTAGTAGTGTCTGTAATAAGTCTCTTCAGGCAGCACTACTTATCCTCATGCTCTGCTTATCACCATGGTCCTGGTGGGTAGATCTTGCAATTTCCTCTAGCAGGGACTAACAAGTAAGCAAAATAGTGTCTACATTGGAAATAGTGTACCACCAAAGCTTTGACCTAATTCTTTCTGCACTTTCTTTGAATGCTGAGGTATTTAGCAACACTTCTGTGTGACTTATTGGAGTAAAACTGTGTGCTTCGTATACTGATGCTTATCAGCATGTGTTTCAGATTCTTATGCTTGTACTTAGTAGAGGAGTTCATTAATGGTTTCTGGGTAGAAGCTGTGAAGACTCTGTCAGACCCCAAACCTACAGTCTTATCTTTGATTTAGGGCAATATTTTTGTGATTAAAAAATAAATCCAAGACTTTTCTATCATTTCTGTCCAATTACTTTTGGTGCTTTCACAATGTGTTATTAATGATAAGAGTGAGTGGAGTTGAGGTTATGCATTGGTTCTTCCTTCAAGAGGCACAAGTGCATGGGTTTTTTTGCCCCCAAGTTGACAATTATTTATTTGCCTTGTTTTTCAGTTTATCTTTATTTGCTTAAACACAGGTAAAAAAGTGTACTTACCTACCTTACTCTAGTAATCTGTAGCTCACAGGAATGCCTATCACATATGAATATCTACCCTTTCATTCAATCCATTATTGAAAACAAAATTAAAAGTAAGCATTTAAATCACAAATAGTTTATTCCTTTTTATCTGATTAAAGGCTCCCATCACTTGCATCTACTGCATTTGCCACTCAGGAGCTGCCTATGCACTCAAGTCTCTACAGTGCACTCCACCAAAACCCACACTTCTCCCTCTTCCACAGAGGCAATTTGTGAGTTCTGCTTCATTTTATGGTTTAACCTAAGGACCTTTTCTTTTAATTGTGGAAGCCTACATTGATTTAATGAAAGTTTCTGTCCTGTGAGAATGATAATGTAACACAGTGTGCTTTTTTCTGTAGTGATCATTTTTTTTTTGTAGACAAAAACAATTGCATACTTAATTATCCTCGTTAGTGGTTCTGATTTTGAAACTGATTCAAATGAATACTCTTTTAGAATAAAAGGTTGAGCACTGGCACATTGAATCAGAGTAGCAATTTGAAAAAGCATTGTAATTTTATAATGTTGAACTCTAAAATACTGGCTACCGTTACACCACACACTACAAGGGAAGCAGTCCTGCATTGAGAGTCTATGGTACTCTGGAAAGAATATTGACTTTTTCAATGACACAAATTATGCAATCATATACATTAAAATAGCAGACTAACCAGCTCACCTGTACTTACTGTAGGTGATATTCTTCTTTTGATTCTCCCCCCACCAATGCTTTGTAGTGCAGTAGCAATTCTAACAATTTACAAGACTGCTTCAACATCAGAAAGTCAGAACATCTAAGAAATATTTTTTGCTTCAGATTTTTATTTTACCATATGTTAAGCCAAGTCTCTGGGATGACCATTCAAAGTAGGTACCTGTTAGAATGAAGTTAGTGAATAACTTGAAGTCTTTGAGCAGGACAATTTTGGAATGTTACATGTTAACACTCTCCCAATTCCCTCAGAGCTTTTCTTTATACGAGGACAATGTAAATGATTAATAACATGCTTGTCCTAGGCTTCCTCCAGACTCTCCATCCCAGCCATATTGCCAATCCTTTCTTGTTCCTTTAAGCTCTTCCTGGAAGATGTGAGAGGAGGAAGACATCTGGGGCAGCAGGAATACCTCTGCCTGCAGCTGCCTTTCATCTCCTTATTCCTGAACGCTATCTTCCCCATAGCATCTGTACTGTGGTGCACCCTCTGCCACTATGCCTGCGATCAAGTCTAGGAGCATTTGGACAAGCTGGTGTTTTTTATTGAAAAATTAATGAAAAAGATTCTTCACACTTTCGCTTGTCCAATGTTTAGGAAACTTACGTGAGAAAAATTTCTATAGTCAGACCAATTGATGCTTCAGCATTTTGTGCCGGAAGATATATTTTTCTAGGGGAAAAGTGTTTTCTACTCATTGTTCTTATGAACACCTGTGATCTGACCAGTGCAGAGATATCTTACTTTTTCTAGAAAATGATGACAGCAGATAAAAAACTTGGACTTTTTTTTTTCTACTTTTCTCAGCAATTCAGAAGAAAATAATATAGATCAAGGAGATCAAACCGCTTGAAAAACCAAACATTTTTCCCCATGACTCCATTGTTGACTTACAAGTGTTATGAGTGGTAGTGTTTAATTGATGCTTTTGTATTTAATTTTAGTAGTGTAGTTATTTAATAGACTCATCTCTTTGTTAATTACATTTGTAATCTGATATTAGTTTGTGCAATTAATTTTATTTTGCTTTCCATATTAAAACTATTTTATGTGAATTTTATCATTCTCTCATCATTTTTCTTCAGTGTTGTTTTTTCTTAATTATTTTAGTTCCTTTTAGTAAGAGTTATTTTGGAGTTTGGTCAGAGCATCTTTATCCAGTGCTGTCTTTCTGTTTTCTACTCCCAAAGATATCTATCTTAGCTTCACTTTAAACATTCTTTGTGTGAGTTGTATTTTACTCTCCCTCCCCTCAAATACTGATGAATATTGAATTGTTATCTATTTAGAAGGGCATCTGAAATTCTTGTCTGGAGTCAGAATTGAAGTTAAAATTGTAAAAGGGCATTCATTTTACCCTTACTCTAATAAAATGTATAATATTTATCAACCTTATATGTTAGTCATTAGATAAAACCCCTAGAGGGAGACATGATCACAGATGGATTATTGTAATGCCTCATCACTCTGATCTTTTCACAATAGCTGAAGTAATTTCTCTAGGTTACTTTGCATAGCCTGTTACTTGATAATTGAATAGTGATAACGTTATTGTTTGTAGGTGTCAATTGTTTCTTTTTAAAAATAAAGGGAGAGATGTAAGAAATGAAAAAAGTCCTGTCTAGCTTATATATATATATTTTTAAATCAGTCATGGTGATACATTAAAGAATCTTCAAAAAAATCGTAAAAACTATTAATCCTAAATAGTGACATAGCTCACTGGCATTGCACCCTGCTACCCAGCAGACTGCCTTTCTTTAGCTGTGTTCTGCACTGAAAAATCTGCATTTTTGTCATTGCCTTTGTAATGTGTCTACTACTGGTTTAACAGACACACCAGTCTAATCTGAAATGTTTCATTTATCACTTCTCTCCGTGTGTTTATACAAAAATGATTATCCTAGCATATTATACTGTTTGGATGTCGACAGGGTAATTAACCTGTGGTATGATTCTGTTAATCCAGTTTCCTTAAACATAATTTATTGTTTAGGTCTCTTCAGCTGTCTTACAAATATTTTAGGGGAGTGGGTTTTTTGATTGCTTTTTACATGAATTCAATTAAATAATCTTTTACATTATAGTGAATAATCAATATTTTATTTTCCTCTGGTAATCAGTGTTTCACTGCCTAAATGGAAATCAGGGCTTAAATTCTGTTCTTTAAATTTCACTCTCTTTTTTTTTTTTCTTTTTTTTTTTGTGTTATGTTTGAGTCCTAAAATTTCACAGAGAAATTCAACCTTTAAAAAGCAAACACATAGTGTAGTAATGCCAAGTAGAATATTCTCCTGTAGACACGTATACTTTTTTCTTAGCTTTAAATAAAACAAGATGCAAACTCTGCCCAATAGCCTTATGTTTTAATGGTTATGATCAAGATGATGTTTTCTTGCCTGCTTCCTACTGTAATTTCAGGACAGTGAAAAATGAGCTGTCTCACTGATACCAGATATCTCATGAGATATGGGATCCTGATGGATTCCTTTAAAATATCCTTCCTTGAGTGTTAGCATCCTCCTGACTTCCACCAGTCCTGTTAGCTTTTTCTTACTTTGCCTTCCATTTTGCCAGGTACACTCTCTTTTCTGCCTCTCCTAGTTCTTTATTGGTTTTGGTTTTGAGTGGTTGGGCTTTGGAGTTTTTTTCGTCCCTCTTCTCCTGCCCTCTTTTTGGAGGGAAGGAGAACATCTTTGTGTTCCTTGCTATTATTCTTCTATTGCTTTTTATGTGCCACTTATCCCACCAAAACAAAACCAAAATCATAAAAAAAAATCCTTGATTTTAATTTTTCTGAGACCTGGAGATGTATTGTGGAATAGTTGGTGTGAGAAATGGCAAAGGATGCAATGCTTTTAGGCTAGTGAATGTATCAAACAGACCTGTAGTTGCAGACAACGAACATCTACCCCAAAACTAAAAATATTGGGTAGCTGTGGTAGTCTTCTCCAGTTAACTGAGGTCTTCAAGAAAGATGGAGAGTTTTCCTAACCTTTAACTGGTGGAGATGAAGGACCAAATCAAGCGAGTGATTTATTCCACCAAAGTGGGGTCTAAACTGCCTGTAGGCTGTGTGTGTCATCCTACATTAGCTGTGCAGGAGGTTTAAAAAACTACTCTTATGTGCAGCCCCACTGACCAACTTGTTGTGAGATAAGCCAGTTTACTTGACAGAAGATTTCTCAAGTGCTAAAGGAAATTTTATATCTGGTTGACATATTCAGCACTTTGCTAGGAACAGTGCGGCTGCACTGTCTCCTGTGAAAAGCAGGAGAAATTTTCTTGGCCATTATACTTTGTCAGTTCACCTTATCACTTCAAGTAGCTGAGTCTAAGGAATTTTGACTAAACTTGCAAAATATATATCCTTCCATCCCATCCTTATTGTATGAGCAAGATAATAGTATCTATTTAACCTGCGATTCAAGAAGTGTGCCTTGTCCTGTGCCTATTGATTTGCAAGACTATTTGTGTGCTCCTTTAACCACATAGTTAAAGGGATAGGTCTTTGCCTCATTGCCCTGAAGTGCCTGCAGATGCAGACTATTTCTCACCTTGTCACTTCAGTTGGGGTGTCCACTGAGTGCTGCTGAGGTGCATCCTTCCTCCTGTTTCCCTCAAGTGTTTCCCTCAGTAATAAATAAACCTTATTGAGAAGAATGTTTTTTTTACTTTCCTTCTCTTGGAGAGCTAACCAGTGTCATCTCTTTGAAGGCACTGATGTCATCTCTGTCAAGGTCAAGTGGAGTCAAACTCAAATGCAAGTTCTGGCTCAGAGGCGTAGAGATCCATTCCTTCAGAAAAGGCTGTGGGAGCAGGCCTGAGCCTGTTTGCTTGGGCCCTCAATTAATAGCTATTCTTCTGGAGACAAAATACTTTGAATGTCTCCAGAAGAGACTCCTCAACCATTTGGGCAGCCCATTCCAGTGCTCCATCTGGTTTGATGGTTTTTTTTTTCTCTCCCTTCTTTTCTTACTGGTTTTTTTGGTTCTTCAAGTATTTATCTTCACTGTTTTATGTTAACCTTCATCTACTTTCCCTACTGCTATGACTTGCAGCTTCTAGTCTGAGCTTGCTTCTGCTTATTGTAAAGTATTGTTGTTTATTGGATCATACTTTACCATTAAGTAACATATAATTACATATCGTTTTTGTCTCAGTTTCAATTAGGTTTTGATATATCACTTCTGTTATTCAGTTAATCGCTCACTTCTTTGGAATGTTCCAAAGGAAGAATCTTTTTAATAAAAGATTCTGAAATCTCATTTTTGTTGTTGAATGTATCCAAGTAGCTTACACATTGTTTTTCACCACAAAACGCATCTTTATTGTCAGCACTGTGCATATGTGTGTGTATTATAACACTGCAATTATTTTCCAGGGATCTTAGTGTGTTTGTGTCTGCCATTAAGATGAATGTGTGCCAGATGCTGTTTTAATAAGAAGCACTATTGTATAGGTTGATGGATGGAAAGTTTGTCAAAAGTAGTGAAAGCTTCTACAGGGGATACAAAGCAGCTGGAAAAATTCATTATATGCTTCTAGGATGAGTCTCTAGTTCAGCTGTGCTGCATTTCGATTAGAAAGTTAGATTCTGTGGAAGTGTCAAACGTAGTTCCTGATACTCTCTATTTTTGTGGCATTTACAATTTGGTATTCTCCTCTTTATTCTCAGCCAGCAAATACACCATTTTTATGTGAATGTCTGTTAAGAAGCAGTATGGCATAATAAAAGTTGGCAAATGTGAACTGTATTTATTACTTCTATGTGAATGTCTTGTTGGCCAATGGAAATTAAAACGCCCTGTTGATTGTTTCGCTTGTATTTGTAGAGAATTGCTTGTACGGCAGATGAACAATGCCAATTTTTTTTTAGTTCTCTATTATGTTACCAACAATACAGTTCTCTGCTTCAAAGTACGACTATAATTAGAAATGTGATTATGTAAAAGTGGCACCATCTTATTCAACCCAGCTTCTTCCTGTGCTTAGTTCTATTATGCTTATTTTTACTTTCCAGATACCCAAGTTTCATTTAGGGTTCTGCTAACTAGGAAGAATTTGTTTCCTGCAAGGAACTTGATTTTGTACTAGCACCTGTCTCATCTATATGCAGGGACTTGTCAGCTACAGTGCTTGAAATTTTTTCTTTCTGAATTTCCACATGCCTTTCATCTTGGTCTGTGATGTTTATTTATCTATCTGCATCCTGCATGCCAGACATTTTTCCCTATTGCTTTGGGAGGATTTTTCTTTTTTTTTTTTTTTTCCCTAGGATTCTCAGAGGAGTTCCACTCTCTTTTGAGGTGGTCAGTCCTGATGGTCAATATCAAGATGATACATAGAAAAGAATATCTTCCCAATTAATATCTTCTCAAGATGTTGAAGGAGAGAAGGAAAAACTAGTCCATTTTGTGCTCCAAGCTAACATAAGACTAAGTGGCACAGTCACCAAGGCACTTGGTGACTTAGCGTTGCCATTGCAAGTTATTTATGCAGGAGAATGACATCCATCTTGTGCAAATGAAGGCTAGCCTTGAAATCTGTCTCAGCAATGCTACTTGGCCCTAATGCACTATGGTCATCTTTTCAAAACATTATTCCGTACCAGACTTGTTTTAGAAAATCATGTCAGAATCTACTGCATTTAAGATATAGTGAGATATGTAGGTTTCTCTGTTCATGTCAAGCAAGCTTGTCAAGTTTATTTGCACTATGTGCAAATATACAGCAGAATGGTGGTATTAGTAAAGTTTCCTACCTTTTATTGGAAAACAAAATTCATATCGTATGCTGATAGGCCTACAGACAGGGTGGATTAGGAAGGTATTCGGGATGAAACCTTAGAGAACCTTTGAGCCACTTGGAGCCTTTAAGCCTATGGTGGAGACATTCAGAGGAATGAAGGTTAATCTTGTATTCTGACCAGTGCAAACTTTTTCAGTGTTAAGATTTAAGATTGGAAAAGGGACTGTAGTCTTGTGGATGGCAGAACCAAGACTGCTGTGTGATTTTTACCTAGGCTTATAGGTCTTTGTTAGATAGATCTGATCAAATGATATAAAGTATTTATTAAGTTGTATCTTATATTAAATATAAGTATGTATTATCTGGGAATTATGGGGATTTTTTCCATTGTTGGTCAATTCCTTTTATTACTTTAGAAATCATTTTGCCATGGAAAGGCTGTAAAAATAAATTTATAAATGGTAACAGATATTTCCTGTGTTCCAGGCAGAAATGTAGTTACTAGAAATTTCATGGAAGTAGATTGCTACTGGATTTTTTCTGGTCTTGCAAAGTAGAGTACCTTAGCAAATGCAAAAGTTATCAGATCTGTTTCAGTTTACACTACAAAGAAAGGGCTTTCCTATTTTACTTTTGGATGTAAACCAGTGTGTTTATTTTGTTGGTAATTTGTTCTAAGATGAGAAATGTTTTATAGAGCTTGAATTAGGATCCAGAGGTTTATCTTCTCTAGGCAGTGTACTTCACTTTGTGGCAAGTAATAGTCAAATTGGTTTTTGTCTATGTGGAACTTCTTAGGATTTCAACATCTGTTCTTTTTCTTTTTTTTTTTTTTTTTTTTGTCTTGCAGTTTTCAGTGAAGATCTACACGCCAGTCTATATTTTGTCAATGCATCTCTGCAAGAGGTAGTGTTTGCTAGCACCACAGGGACATTGGTACCCTGTCCAGCAGCAGGGATCCCCCCTGTGACGCTCAGATGGTACCTGGCAACGGGCGAGGAGATCTACGATGTCCCAGGGATCCGCCACGTCCACCCCAATGGCACTCTCCAAATTTTCCCTTTCCCTCCTTCAAGCTTTAATAACTTAATCCATGATAACACTTACTATTGCACAGCTGAAAATCCTTCAGGGAAAATCAGAAGTCAGGATGTTCACATTAAGGCCGGTAAGTATAGTCTTTATTGGGTTTAAATGGGCTTGAGGAGGGAGGAAATAAGTGTTTCAGACAGGGAGTAGCATCTACTGTGAATCAAAGATCAGCCAGAAGTGTAATCTATGAACTCTTCACAGAATTAAGTAAAGTAGTAGTATCTTCCCTTTCGTCCCTGCTTTAATTTATTTTGGTTGTGAAAAGTTAGTTTTCCAAAGACCATAATCATTTGAGCTTCTGCACAGGGTAAAATGAACTGATAATGAAATTATTAATCAGAACATGCTTACTTGTTAAAGGACTGTGAGAGGAAAAGATGCAGTCTTTGGGCTTCATGTAGAGACTGAAAGAAGAGAGGAGTGCTTGCCTAATTACATACCTTCTCATTTGAGTATATTCAGTTGCACTTTGAGAGAGAGAGAGAGAGAGACTTGAGTCCTGTGTAAGGACTCAACAACTGATATTGGTCCATAGTCAATGCTTTCTATTTAGAAGACGCAAATGAGCAGAATGATTTTGCATCTGGTTTCTGTACTAACTGTGTGCAGACTGGGTCAGCCAGTGAAGAATTATAATGGGATCAAAATCAGGCTTTTTGTTCCAACACACAAACACATGATTGCATAGTTTTTAAGGTTTTGTCTACCCATTTGAGTTAATTAAAATATTCAAACAAACAAACAAAAACTAGTCGGGGAGCTGACCTTGGCTAATGCAAATCCTCATAACCTCTTTGATGTTGATGGAGCTACAATAGTCTTTTCTCAGAAGAGAAGTATCTTTCCTTTGGAGATAGGGCCTTCACAGGAGTTACGTAGGGAAAACTGAACGGTTGATAAGTAGATTTGTCTGACTCTCTTATTTAAAAAGAGGATATATTCTCTTCTTCTTAATGATAAATTAATATTCAGAGATCCATAGTCTGTAGACAATTCGAAGGCAAGAACGAAAAATAAATTTCCATGAAGTTCACATGTCTTCTTACATTTTTTGTCCAGAAAGTGGGGTTTCTTGTACAAGAGATGATTAGTAGAAGCAAGTTCATGTTATATGTATGTGGAGCTCCTATAATAGCCTATGCTTCTGAGAATGTTTAGCTGTCCACAGATAAAAAAGTTTGAAGATCAAAGATTAATGAGAATAGATAGTAACCTACTTGATATTTTGAACTCTATTCTGGTTTTTTTTGTGCTTTTGTTTTTACTTTAATGGATTTATGAGCAAGTTGTCTGACAGAATTATATTTAGAGAGAATATAGTAATTTTTTGTCCTTTGTAGATTTGTTAATGCATCTCAATTTTGAGCTTCTTTTGAGAAGCCTTTTTTTTTTCCAGTATTAGTTTCCAATTTTTCTGTTTCTTAGATAAACAAATGCGGTGATGTAGAGGAGGCTAGGACTTGCAACGCTACTAGCTAAGGCTGTGGATTTGTATTCATTTAGTTGTAAAAGTATATGATATGGATGACATGATGCAACTATGTCCATTGCTCAGTATTTATCTATGAAAACCAAAACAAGGTCTTCCTCTTCTGCTTGAGAAATAAACTTTGTATATGGAAGAACTTGAAAAAAGGGCTTTTCAGTAGGTGGTTGTAGCTGTTTGACTCATAATCAAGTCAGACATTCCACTTTTACTCCTTTGCCTTCCCTTTTAAGCATTTTACCCTACATAAATTCATTTCTCCATAAGAGTCTATTTCTCAGTTAAACTGAAGTTTGGATAGCAAGTTAAACAAATACCCTTCCTTCATATGAATTGATACTGTGTGTCAGAACTGGCTCTGTGCCTGGTGGCAGACAATAGCTACTAGTGAATGTCTTTTCCAAAGGCTTGTGTAATTCCCCCCTAATATAGGAAAATAGAGTTTTTAAGTGTCTTCTGTGGATGATAGAAAGTGTATTTTATGTTCAGACTATAAACTCAGTGTTGCCCAGATATGAAGAGATAAACTTCATTTGTTTGTGTGTTACTTTCAGTTACATTTCTGTTCATTTGAAATCTGCACACAGTTGTAGATTGGCCCTAATTAGCATGATTTTGGGGAGGCCTTTTCTATCTTTCTTCTTTATCTCCTCCTTTCAGTGTCCTCCAACAGCAATAGGATTTCCTAGGAATACAGAAACAATGAGTGAAGCATCTGATCATAGCATAGTCATACAAAGACTAATATAGCTCTGCTCATTCTTGCAAACAGCTTTGAGAAAGTCAGAAACTCATTTACCCGCTTTCCAAAGAATATGGCTAGCAAATAGAAGAGTTCCAGCTCAAAGATTATTATACTTGGAGGGTTTTTTGCATATAATGCAATACACATCCACAAACTCCCCAAAACCATAACCCCCACACCTAGACACTCAAATCTTTTCCAGCCTAGTCCCATGTGATATATATATAGATTATACGTGTAACTATGTATATCTCCATTTAATCCTCAAGCTTTCCTGTGCAATTATGGCAGGGAAAAATGTATCTTTTTAGCAAAGGCTGAAATTCTCATGCAAATTCATGCCTTGAGGACTTGAGATTTTAAAGAAAAAAAATTAATCAGCAAGTCATTAATGGGAACTGGCGAAACCATGATCTGCAAATAACCGAGGGTCCTCTGAAATTGCAATACCGTAAAGTTTTTAAGCAAAGTAATGCATAAACCTCTTTTCAATTTTGTGTTTGCTTTCACTGAAGTGATCAACTGGGCAGATTTTCAAAATGGTGAACTGCTCTGGAAAAAAATAAAAATACCTTTAGCAGTATGTTAGATCATTGCTGCTAAACAAGTCTTTTCTGTAAATGATGGTTGAAGCATGAGCATTAAACAAAAGTCAGCCTCATTAGGATGATCTATGTGCCATTTCTTCCACCACAGAACAAGATTAGAGGACTACTTCATCACAGGACAGCCAGTGTTGTAAAGTCACTGCACTGAAGGTGCTTATAATGTCAGATCAGTACTTCTAAGATTTAAAAAAATAGATAATTTTTTAAAAAAACCTAATGATGTCCATTATATCACAGAAAATATTTTTTTAATTAAAAACATAATTTAATTTAGAATTAAATGTATTTACTTTTTGTTAGAGTTCCAACTCTTATTTTACTGCAGTCTATTGGATTGGAGAACTTCAGTTTTAAAATTATAAATGGGGCTGATATTCCAGTGCTCCTGGTGTACAGAAATACTTTTGTAAATTCTGCAAAGAATTTACAGACTCTTTAGTCTAGAATCAGTGTGACTAAATGTAATTGATAGAGCTTAGTATTTGTTTGTGGGCAGGATATGCAGGCAAGAAATGTCACTGTTATGTGTCAGTTCAGCATTGCTGACTTGATTACACTGCTGCACTTGGGTTGTTCTTCCCAATAACTTTTGCCCTCAGGCATATGTGTGCCTCAGATCCACATGTCATTTTCCAGTGCATTCATCCCTATTTTCTTGGAAACTGTCACATCAAGATGTATGACTTTGTTTACCACACCAAGATACATAATTATGTTGGCCATGGTGATTTTCCTTTTTTGCACCTTGACCTTACAGTGCTGTGAAGAGTCTGTGTTGCTGCTTGTTCTTCCTGTCTTACCTGTATACTTCTTGTAGTAGACAACATCTGTTTCTTATCTGTCCTGCCATCTTCTCCATAAACTGTTGTTCACAGGATTTTTCACTGAATTATTTAATTGTCAGGATTTTCCTTCTTTTATTCTACTCTTTGCAACTGCCTCTCAGCTCAGGTATTAATTTGGTGTGAAGGAATTCTCCAGTTGTTATTTTTTCCTTTGCCCATTGAATTGATTCTTCTAGATGCTAAACAAACCATATCCTGAATCTAAATGCCCTCATACTCCTTTTTAAAGCAAATCTGAATCATAGTTTCTCTTTTCTTACCATTATTTCTTTCAGCACTGATCAACTGAATGTAGCTCTTTCGTTACCTACTATCATTTCTTGGTGTTTTTCAGACACCTTGCTTTTTCTCTGGCTGTCACCTCCATCGATTTTTCTTCTTTGCTTGTCATTTTTTCAAAATCCTAAGTGACACTAACCTTCTTTTCTACCTTCTGGATATCTAATTCACACACAGTATTTATATGTACTTAGTACTCTTTGATAGAAAAAAAACCCCAAATTGTGATGGGAAGTGTGGCATGAGAATTTAGACAAGTAACAGAAGATGTATCATCATTTACCCATATAAATGTGCAGTTCTTACAAAAGTGCGTCTCATTGGCCTCAGAATTAGGTAAGGGTGAAATGCAGATTTTGAGGAAACAAAGATCTCTGAGTACTTTCATATGAATTTGCAATTAGCTGTGCAAAAACTACAGAATTTACTGGGACAAAAGAATTCACAACCTGAGTAGCCTTCTTGGGGAGACTTTGCAAGGCTAACTGGGGAAGTAGATGGGATATATGATTCCAGTTTATTTAATGGAATTTCTTTTTCTGTCTTTAGTTTTACGGGAACCCTATACAGTCCGTGTGGAGGACCAGAAAGCCATGAGAGGCAATGTAGCAGTGTTCAAGTGCATTATCCCCTCCTCTGTGGAGGCATACATCACTGTTGTCTCATGGGAGAAAGACACAGTCTCGCTTGTCTCAGGTAGGCTGTTACAGCTTTCTTTTTCCACTTGGCAATGGCAGCTATGGTTCCTGTTTTTTCCCCCCAAATGCCTGATGTTTACTTTGAGTCAATTATAGCTGAATAGTGTATCGTCTTTCCAGTAATGTATTTCACGTTAGCATTCCTACATTCCTGTGACTCTGTGTGACATGAAGATTTTAGACAGCCCTACTTTTTCTAGCATGCTTGAGGGGAAAATAAACATGTTTTTTGTTTTCTACCAGACATAAAACTAGCTTTCTCTTGTGGTGCCAGTGGATTCACATTTTAACTTTGATAAGGAACTTCTACTTGCCAAAGAAATTTGAGTGTTGTAAAGCATGTGTTAGATTGCAATTGTGTTTTAGTAGTAATGGTAGTCATGGATTAGAAGAAATCCCATGTTGAAATTTGTTTGGTTATGTTTAAATGAGGTATGTAATAGGTATTTATATTTTCATAGTATTTTAATCTCAAATATTTTCTAGAGATTTAAGCACATGGTAAACTGTGCTGCAAGATGTACATCTTGAAGTGAAACACAATGAAGTGAAACAATCTATTCTAAAGCAGTTATATGCATTAATCTATTTACTGACAAAATGAGGAAATTTGAGACATTGTTCAGAAAATACAGGGAATTCAGGCAAAGAATATCCAACATTTTAAAGCATCAATATTGTAAGAAATTCACAGTAGAAAGCATGTGTGGGAAAAATATTTTCAGTACAGTACATATCTAAATTATATATTACAATGCAGCTGTTGTTACTCACACACATGATTTATGTGTGCAGAAATTTGAAATATATTGTTCCAAGGTAATGCAGAATGGAAAAAAATAGGTAAAGTTAAATGTTGCTGCAGAGTATATTTAAGAATCTATTTGTGTTTATTGTCCTATAACATGTGGAAATGTGTGTACTTCTCAGTGTGTTAATAATCTTTCCTTTCTGACAAATGTGTCATTAATGGATATATCTATGTTTCTATATGACTCATTATAGATTTTATTTCTCTATGTTTTTTATTGATTCCTTATATAAGATTGTTCTGTTTTTTAAAAAAATATATTTCACATGCTTTCCAAGGATTTGGTAGATACTTCAGTACTATGTAATTAATGATCAGTTATCCTATGCTACTACTGCACCGTTTAATCTCCATAAATGCAGTTCCCTGTTATGCTCTTGGATTTTAATATGGTATACTGTTTTTGTCATTGAGCAACTGAAACTGAGTGTTTCCGGGAGAGATCCCTAATACCTGAACTGTAGAACTCTCAAATGCTTCAGCCAACGTAGTTAGGTCAGAGCTGTATTTAAATATGCAAATAAGCTCTCAATTATTCTGTATCTAATGATATTGAACTATGAATAAGTTTGTCTAAACTATGATTAAAAATGTCTAATGCAACAGTGGATGACTGTGTTTGCTTCATCTTAAGATAGGCTTCTACATGATGCATATACATCTGTACGTGTGAGTATTGGCTGGAGGAAAAAACCATGGATACTTGCATGGTTAGCTACTTTAATATTTTTTTTAAAGTTTATTCATTCTGTGTAGTAAGAAAACATGCATATTTTCTCTGTTAACACAGATTACCTCCTCTCAGTCTGGGTTGTTTTTTGTTGTTGGTTTTTTTTTTTGGTTTGTTTTGTTTTCATTTGAGCATTAGTACCTAGTAGCTATGTGATATCTTTGAGTGGCTCAATCTTTCACTTCATGCAGGAATCAGGAATAGGACACACGTATCTCTGTAACTGCTGCTTTAGGGAAGAAAGTGGCATTTCTGCAGACTGTCATGACCGATACTTTAAGATAATTTCATTCTGGTTATTCTGTGTCAATTTTAATCCCAAACTTTTGTATGCAATAATAAAATAATAATAAAATAATCAAAGTGTGCAATAATATTTATCCATATGGACTTTTTTTTTACTTAATGCAGCTTCTGTCTGTGGCTGATTAGGTTACAATCATTAAAAATCTATTACAGGTTTCAACACAGTTTCTAAATTGTCTCAAAATCCCTTAATTTGACAGAAATCTAAATAGGTATAAAATGTAATTAGTTAAAACTAATGCTATTAAAAATCTCAGTTCATCATATTGGATCATATCACAGAAAAGACTTTTGTTTCAGAGATGAAATCAAAGGTTAGATTATAGGTCAATGCTATCCATCATGCAAGGCCAAAAGCAAGGCAGGAAAACACTTCTACAGGTTAACCACAATGATTGCAAGATTTGTTTGTTCACTATTTATACTCTTTAACCCCAACTTAATAATGTGAGCATTTAAAACCCAGAACCAACACGTCTCATAAAACAATTGCCTTAATTTTTACCCATAATCAATTTTGCAATAATCTGGCCAAGAACTCAAATGGTAGATATTGATCAAACCTGTCTTCTTCGAATGCTGGTGCTGATGAATAGGATACAAGACATAACGTGACTATTGAGCTGTTTTCTACTGATGATCAATATTCTAAGGAAATGCTTATACAGCCACTGCTAGCATGGGTTTTGTTTTTTGTCAGTGTGCTAAATCTGATTCACTGGTGTAGTTTTTATCTTGATGTGTAATACTGGAAAACATCCAGTTCTGATTTGTTTTGTTCTTGGTTTATTAATATAACTGATTTATTGGTTGCTCATTAACATCAGCAAAAATGAGAGCCATGTTGAGGAGAAACTTCTAGTGTGAAAGAGCAAGAATATTAAAATATAAGCACAGAGTGAGAGTTATTGTAGTTTAAGGGGGATAAGGCTTTTATGGGAAAACTAAATAGTGTTTCCTTCAAAAGAAAGACAAAGAAAAGAGAAAAAGAAAAGGGGAGACAGAAACAAAAGATGAGAACACCATTTTCACTGAGTGATATATCCATTTCAAACAGAAGACAGAAATTGACTCCGAAGCTTCCACCTCACAGGAGTAAATGGGAGACTTCTTATGATAGGAAGCAGGGTAGCTTTTCAGTGAGGAATCTCCATATGCAAGTCATCCAACAGAGAAGACTTTTTTTTTTTTTTTAAAGTGCAATACTTCCAAGTACAATATAGAGTATTTCATATGTCTGTCCATCTGTAGTTCCATTCTGACTACTAGGATAGATCTGTAGATGAATCAGAACGCTTTATTTCAGCTGTTACTTGCTGTTCTAGATACTAGTTCTCAAGTAAATTTATCTTTTTTTAAAAAAAAAAAATTGATTTTACTTTCATACTGTAAAAAAAAAATCAAGCTTTTTAGAAAGAGTGTTTAAGAAGCATATTCTTAAATGGAATGATGAGATGATGAGGGTTTTTTTGCTCTTGCACAGTGTACTATCCTGGATTTATCTGCTTTTGTCTGTATGCCTAGTTCCGAGAGAGCACAGTGATGTCCTTAGCAATCAAAATGTGTAATAAATACAGCTGGGCAAAAGCATCTTCTGTTTCCTGGCTGTGATTTTTGTTATGCCTCCAGGTTATTGTAAAGTAATTGGGAATTGAAACATATAAAGACATATTACTAGAGCATTTCCAAGGAGTGGCCCGATAGGTCAGACTCCCTGTTCAGTAAAGGTGGGGGTGCTCATGTTTGAAACTAGAAATAAGGAATTCTATGAAGTCTCCAAGTGCAAGCACAGCTGTGGGCTGGTAAGGTGTGCATGTGCTTATCTATGTCAGAGGAACAGCTAAATAATTCAGGTTTTGCTCCTGCACTTTCTTTCAATCTGAGAGTAAATCTGAGGCCAAAAAGCTTTTTCAAGGTGTCCTGTAGGGGCCAAGTTAGTGGGGAAAAAAGATTTTTAAAGGGAGGCAAAACCAATTATTTGAATGAATCTCTTTCAGAGAAAAGTAGAAAACCTCAAGTTCCAAAAACAAGTACACATAAATATTTTCATAGTGGAAAGATCCATTTTGAATAATAATTGTTTGATTTCAGGGTTCAGCCATCTCTACTAAATATAGCTGTGTTACAAACTCTCATGATAGACAAGGAAGGCAGCAGACCTCTGCAGCTGTCAATCTGCTACAAATGATTAAGTGCATCTTATTTGCCCATCTGTGTCTTCTAGTAAAAGCAATCAAACTTTCCAATGGTGTGTATCTTGCCTAACGATCTCTGAGATGCTGTCAGAGTAGAGGGACCAACAGTAACTCTGAGAAGGCTTAAGGGGCTCAGAGCTGGTTATTGATGTACCAAGCTCTACAGCTGTAACTTCTGTTTTCTGAACATCCTTCTTTTCTGAAGAGCTGAATACTGTCACTGAGCTGAATCTGAAATTCACTTGAATGATAATAAGTAGTGTAATGATGTGCAGTTTTCTTTTGTATTGGCAAATGACTCCTATGCATTTTCATTAGATGATACTAAACTCAAAAGCTTAAATAATACTAGAAAATTGTATCACCAACAGTTGTGTATGTCTTGCTCAAAGGTCAGGTTTCCTTTCCTGCTTACTGCTTTCCCTCACAAACCATTCCCAAAGAAAGAGACTTTTGAAATTGGCTTTGTGTTGACCTTGTAACCACTGGAAACAGCCTAGGCCCTGCAGTACCAAATAGTGCAGCAAAGTATGTTTTTGTAACAGCCACAAAAACAAGATACAAGAGTTTAGAAAGTGCCACGATACAGGCTGTGCTTCTGCTCAAGCAACTGCAAGACAGAGAGGAGACTGCTGCTTTCTTTAGCAGTATTTCTTCTCATACAGAACAGTGAATCTGGACTGGAAGGGAAAGTAAAGACAAAATAACTGCTGATTCTGCTCTGCCTAGGTGAAAGCAAAGAGTAGAGTCCGTTCATGTGTTAATTAGTCCCAGAGAGAGCAAAGGATGGGTGTGGTTACAGGGGAAGGAGGGGAGAAAAGGATTATTAAAAATAAAGGTCAATGTAAAGGATCAGCAAAGAGGAGAATGAAGAGCAGATGGAAACAAAGAGAAAGGCTGAAGAATTAAATTGGGCTTGTCACTACATACTGTACTTCTGTTATGAATGCCTTCTATCCTGATGCTGATAACTAGGAGGGATTTTGAGTTTTCCATGTATCTGAATAGCTTAGTGCCAAGAGCAAGATCATGAATAGGTTCATGCCCTGACCTTTCTGAATTCCCATTTTCCTGTCTAATGACATACCATGCAAGAATCTGTCTGATTTATACAGTGTGACTGCTTAAAAAAGGTAGAAAAGCAGAGAGACAGATAATAACGACTGTGCACAATGGCATATTTAAATCTGCACTGAAAGAATAGCAGCTTTGAGGGAAAGGTGCTAAGCATGAATGGAACATGGTTCCCTGAAGGATATGATTGACATGCAGATGACAGCTGATGAGCCTTCCAGACAGCATACTTTCGGCCAGAAATTAGACACACTGGACCACAGCTTGAGAAGTGTCACTGATGTACTATGACCTACATTTGATGTAATGAATTGCATTATTTATTTACACGCAGTTCCTCAAGACTTGTCTTTAAAAGGCTCAGGGGCTCTTGCATCTCTTTCTGCAGAAAGGGCTTTTCTGAATTGCTGTGGCTGACAGTCAGAAGTCAGTGTTTGCTGGTAGTTATCACGTGGTGGCATCTAAAATATAGCATTGCAGTTTTTGTTTGTGCTGGGGTTTGGAGATTATAGCAGAGGTTCAGTTTACAGAGAGCGATCACTGTTTTTTCAGACATGATTTTTGTACATAGTGGAAAAAAAAATTCTCTCTCTTTATGAAGAGTGGTCCTGTATTCAGAATTAGATCAGCCTCGACTGCAGTGACTATGGGATGATGGACTTCAAGATCCTATGTGGAAGAAGCAGAACACCAAGCCAGGTTGTGACCCTGAACTTGAGGTGAGACAGCTTTGACCTCTTCAAAACAGCTTCTTGGAAGAACCTTATGAGTCAGGATTCCAGATGTGCCCAAGAAAGCTGGTTGATCTTCAAGCGCCACTTCCTCCAAGCCCAAGGTCAGTGTGTCTCCACAAGTAGAAAATCAGTAAGAGGAGGCAAGAGGCCTAAGTGGTTGAAAAAAGAATTACTGGAACTTCTGAGGGAGAAGAATGAAATCTCTGTAAAGTGAAAAAAGGGCCTGGTTGGTTGGAAGAATATAGGAATATTGCAAGAGTATGCAGGGATGAAATCAGGAAGGCCAGAGCCCTTTTGGAATTAAAACTGGCAAGGGAAGTAAAGGAAAATAAGAAGGATTTTTTTAAATACATCAGCAGCAAAAGGAAGATTAGGGAGACTGTGAGCCCACTGATGAACATGGAGGGTGTCCTGGTGATGGAAGATGCAGAGATGGCAGAACTACTAAATGCCTTCTTTGCTTCAGTCTTTACTGCGAAGCCTGACTGTCAGGAAGCCCAATCCAGTAGGGATAGTAGGGTATTCTGGAGAGCAGAATACTTTCGCTGGGTGGATGAGGATGGAGTTGGAGACTACAACTCCATCCTCATTACTACTTCAGCAAGGCTTTTGACACTGTTTCCCCATATGTGCTTATTGAAAAGATCAGTAAGTATGGGTTGGATGAGTGGATATTGAGGTGGATCAAGAACTGGCTGAATGACAGAGCCCAGAGGGTGGTGATCAACAGAGCTGAGTGACCAGTGGGGTTCCACAGGGGTCAGTTCTGGGGCCAGTCTTGTTCAACATCTTCATCAATGACCTGGATGAGGGGACAGAGTGTACCCTCAGCAAGTTGGCTGATGACACCAAACTGGGAGGACTGGCTGATTCCCCAGAAGGCTGTGCTGCCATTCAGCGGGATCTCGACCGGCTTGGGAGTTGGGCAGAGAGGAACCTCATGAGGTTCAATAAGGAGAAGTGCACCTCAGGAGGAACAAGCCCATGCACCAGTACAGGCTAGGGGTTGACCTACTGGAGAGCAGCTCTGCAGAGAGAAACGTAGAAGTCCTGATTAATAATAAGCTAACCATGAGCCAGCAATGTGCCCTCGTGGCCAAGAAGGCCAATGGCATCCTGGGATGCATCAAGAAGAGTGTGCAAAGCAGGTCAAGTGAGGTTCTCCTCCCCCTCTACTCTGCCCTGATGAGGCCTCATCTGGAGTCCTGTGTCCAGTTCTGGGCTCCCCAGCTCAAGAGAGATGGGGAACTTCTGGAGAGAGTCCAGTGCAGGGCCACTGAGAAAAGGCTGTGAGACCTGGGGCCGTTCAGCCTGGAGAAGATGAGACTGAGGAGGGACCACTGAGTGTAATCTACTTTCTGCCAGAAATATGTCAGTGAGATATGTCTGCTATTCAAAGTAGTGGTAGCACACAGAAAGAAAAGCAGTCAAATCCCTGAATGCGCTGCTGAGCTTCCTCGACTCCCTGGAAAGCTAATGTGAATAGTGTTCTGTAATGCTCAGGTCAGACTGTAGGTTTGCTGTTAGAGAAGTGTTTTTTTTTGAAGAATTGTAAAGTTCTCTTGCTCATCTTTAAAGACAATATATTGCTTCTTCACTTTCTGTTTCAACAAGGTTATTTTCCTAAGGGACCTAGGAAAAAGTAATTTACTACATTATTTAAGAAATGTCTAGTTATCTGCATTATTTCTGAGAGCACTCTTCTTTTAAGAGAAGAATGTTTTATAATCCTAGAAAGTGGAGATCATAAAAACTTGTCACTTCCTTTTTGGGCAAACACTTTTCACGCTCTCCTTTGGTTCATTGTACACTGAGATTGTAACAGAAGAAAGACCTTTCCTCTGGCTACTCTGCAGCCTTTGCTCTGTGTTTGTGTCCTATTCTGTCACATCAGAGTATTTTGATGAGATGAATAATTCTAAAATTATGGCTCTGTGATCAATAGGAATTGGATGCAAGGATTTCAACAGCTTTGTGGGAGGCGGGAGTGACTCAAGGGTTGAACGAAAAACACAAAGTGAGCAGTACACTTGCAAGCAAATAAATGGTTTCTGATCACTTTATCAGCACAGGGAAGCGTGCATATGAAGCAAGATGTTAATATCAAAGGCTATTGTTTTTGCATGTAGAGGGAATTTGGAGATTTTCCTCAGCCTGACTAGATGGTCTGGCTGCCCTGAGTGTGTAGAACATTGACAGCTATAAGAGATGGAGAAGAAAAATGTGTTTAAGTGGGATGTCATGGTGCTTAAAGTGCAGAAATAAAAATTTGCTATCTCCCACTACATCCTACAATTTTAGTGCTAGTAGTGTTCACAAATAGTAGCAGTGTTTTTGGCATTTCAGTAACAAAGTGTGTCTGGGCAAGTGTATCGTAAATTTTTTCCCCTCTGTTGCTGATCTGCCGTGGATAACCCTCCATTTCCATCAATTAGAGGGATTCTTCCCCTCTACTCCCTTTAAAACGAATGAAAAAAAAGCCTCGCAAAAGCCCCCAACCTCCCAGTCCTCTTTTGTTTTTTTTTTTTCTCGACCCTTTATTTTTTTTTCTCTACTAACACAAAGGACACAAAAACTTGATTGGATTCAGGCCCCTTTTAGAATTGTTTCTTGTGCTTTTGTGAGTTAAAGCCTCCTTCCTCCTCTCTCTCTTTAACTCTGCTTTCTGTGTTAAGGCTTCAAGTATTTGTGTATTTTTTTCCATATATATGCTTTTTTCTCTCTGTATCCATGAGTATGTGTATACAGATATATATGCATGATACATACATATATGTATATATGATCACCTATCACATCTCTCTATGGGCCTAACTGTTATGTTTTATCACCTTGTTATTGATGTTGCCAGTCATGAAGAGGTTTCTTTCAGCATGGCTGAATTCAGTGGCACAGTTAATCTCTCACTGGAAATATCTGTGTCATGTTATTTTCTCTCCAGATGTACTTGAATTTTCTTTCATTTTCCTGATCTGAATCCCATTTTATCATCTGGCCAGCTTTTTCTAGCTCCCTCAGTTACTGTAATATTAATTCTCTCTGGGGTTTGTAAAACCTTCAAATAAATATGGGCTGCATTTTAATTAACTTGATGTTTACCAGATCTTTATTAAAGGTGAAATAAGAGCAGACTGGCTGCTAACCTTCACAGGCGTTCACTTAACATTTTTTTCATTTTGTCTTTGCTCTTTGTTTACAATTCTTCAGGCAGTTTTTGGTTCATCTTTTTTTCCTTGAATATTTGAAGCAATATTTTTATTGCTTTGTTTTGAGAAGCATAATTTTTTTGGATCTGATTTGTAGACCGCAAAGCTCACTGCTATCAGATTTGGTGTAAAAGGATTAGGAGCTAGAATGTATTTCAGTGAATCAGTATGCTGGTTTTGGGTCTAATTTCATTATTTATTTTCATTTTAAAAAACAGAATAATTTTCTTCCATATAAATCTGCTCTGCTGGTGGCTTGTGATCTTGTCACCTTCCTAAATGGTAGTGGATAAGTAGATGACCACATGAAGCATTATAGGCTTGAGATTTCCCATCAAAACCCTATGTAAGCTGAGCAAACAGCCAATGAACTCTGACAGTTTTGATATGAGGGGACAAAATTGATGCATAAGATTCATTTACTGAGTGCATGCTTCATGACCCAGAATGCTTTATACCATACAGCTTTTACTTGTGTATGTGGTTTACCTACACTCTGAGAGGGGTGGAATACTACAAGTACCACCAGCCATGATTTGTTGTTGTTGTTATTTTTGGTACATCAAGGCAATATCCACAGGTGACATAGAGAAGAAACAGTATTTTCCAGTCTTCTGTGTTGTACCACGTAACTGATTTCAGCTAAAACTTCATTGTGGAGTAGATAAACCTGCGATGGCCATACAGATTGGCTTGTTTTCCTTGTTGAGATTCCCATTTTAATTGAAAGGCTTATTAGAAGAAAGACTCATTAGAAAGAATTAGAAGTACCTATCTGGTTGTCATGGTTTAATCCCAGACAGCAAATAAGCATAATGCAGACGCTTGCTCATTCCTCTCCCTCTTAGTGGGATGAAAACAAGAAGCAGAAGAGAAACACCAAACAAGTTGTGGTTTGAGATAAGAGTAATCTAATTTATTAACAAATAAACTAAAATATAATAATAAAATATCTAGTAATAGTTGTAATGAAAAGGCATAGAACAAAAAGAGATAGAAATAAACCCCCTAAAAAATAAAAAACTACCCCAAATGCCTCTAAACCCCAAAAACCCAACAAAACCCAATGCAATTCTTCACCACCTGCTGACTTATTCTCAAGCAGCAATCTGCTCCTCCCCAGCAGCTCCTCTGAGTTTCCATATTGGGCGTAATGTTCTATGACATGGAATACTCATTTGGTTAGTTTGAGTCAGTTGTCCTGTCTGTGCTCCCTCTGAATTTCATGTGCACAGCCTGCCTGGCAGAGCCTAGGAAACCAAAAAGTCATTCCCTTAGGGTAAGTACTACTTAGCATCAACGAAAACATCAGTGTGTTATCAACATTTTTCTCACACAAAATCAAAACCACAGTGCTGTATCAGCTACTAAGAAAATGAATGCTTTCCCAGCTGAAACCAGGACACTAGTTGTATCTCTGTTTTTTCACCTGAGTATTGCTATAATGGCATATTTTAATTGCAAGTATGCTTTCTTGTTGGTTAAAGAGTAGTATGAATGCTAGGGATCTGTTGGGTATAATCAAGTGAATTTTTCACGCCTCTGATGTGGTGTTTGAGCTCGAGCTGTGTAACTGCACAGGGACAGACACTCTGTCCTGCTGTGGAAAGGAAGCAGATACAAAGGCTAAACATTACATGTTATAAATAGCTACTATAACAAAATGTCTTTGGTTTTTCCAGAGAACTTAAAAGCTCACCAGTTTCTTATAAAAGTGAGAGTACAGAAGAAGAAAGATTGAACGGTTTAGATGTTTTCTTCCACTCTCAAAATTACATTATAACTGCAATTACAGATAATTTTCATGGCAAAAGTAGCCTACTGGTTTGTTAGTTCATGTTTGTTTGGCTTGAAATAAGCTCTGCGTGTTTTTACCATACACTACTGATGTTGAATGAGTTGAAATGTTTACTGCAGACCATGGAAATCGACGTGATGCCATGCTTTCAGCTGGAGGAGTGTGATCCACACAGACCTGTAAACAGAAACAGGTCAGCAGGATTAAGCAAGAAAAAAAAAAATCAATAAATCTTTGAATTAATCATACAGCTGCCAGAGAGAATTATGGGTGCAAGAACTGAAGGATGTAGGTATATCTATGGCATTGTGTCCTTTTGTTTTCTAAGCGTGCAAGTTTTCTTTCCCCTACCACTGTCTGAACAGCTTTTCATTTTAAAGTAATTTCATTTGGATCACAGAAATCCCTCTTATTTTCTCTCTCTGCACTGCCACTTTTCTCCCTGACTATTCTGCGCACTCAATATGAATTAATACAGGAATTTCACCTCCACATAAAACTAAGACTGCACATCTTGTGCAGTGAATTGGACTGAGAGCAACTGCTGCTTCAGTGAACAGAGGAGTTAAAAATTCATGCTAGCGCTGATGATGTCTCAGGTGAGCAGCGTCCTTATTGAGCCCTTCTGCAGCAGTGCAACTGGGGGATAAGCCCTGCCCTGGACAGGGCTAAATGCCCCCCAAACCTGGGCCAGATCCTCCTTACAGGCAGATAAACATCACTAACAAGAGGGAGTGTTTCATACCCTGCTCTCTGAAGCTGGACAGCAATCAGATGCAACCATGGAGAACTAAAAAGGCAGCTCAGAGGGAGTGATTTGACACTAGGGATATGCTTGAGAGGACTGTGAGGAATTATGAATTAAGAGATGCATCCTGCGTATATCTTCATAGTTCAGCTTTATCCATTGGTTTTGTTCTCTCCTTCTCCTCAGAAGGATTTAGCCTTTGTTGCAGTGCTTTGGAAGGATTGTTCTGTATAGCTTCCCCATGCAAATCTTGAATGTTTTACTGCTGTCCTGTTTCTGGGTCTGGTAGTAAGGATGAGCTAAGGACCAGGTCTGGTAGTAAGGATGGTAAAATTAATATTCCATTGTTTTTAAATCTTTGTCTGTGCTGAAGATGATGCTCATCTCAACTCTTCAGCTGAAGAACTTGGTCATGCATCACAGCTGGGATATCTCCTTGGTTCTCTGCCTTGCTTTCACTGCAAAGTCAAATTCCTTTTCCTCTTTTATCCATGGTTTTCTTTGCAAATAGTGATAGTCATAAAATCCCTGAGAACAATTACCTTCCTGCTTGTGGAAGGTCAGGACAAGCTCTGTTTGGGATTATGTATTCCAGAAGGGAAAATAGAGCTGACATACAGCACTCTTGTTTTTCAATTGCATGCCTAAGGATCTTTTTTTTTTTTTCCTGTTCTCCATTAAAACAGAGAACCAAATTCCTGACACACTTAGAAAACACATTCGGGTTCAACTGTGGAGCTGGATTTTTAATTTTTGAGCTAACCAAGAGACAAAGAGACTATAATTTTCTAGGGGTGGAGATTTTTTTTTACTATTCTCCCTTTATAAAACATCGTGCCCAACTGCATGTAGTTAAATGCCATTGTTTAGTGAGTCCATGTTTTATTCTTTAAAGAGACATAACCCATACATGAGTAACATCTGATATTTTCTCCTGATCTTTTACTTGCAACTGATCCTCCAGGCAATATGAGTGATAATGTTGGAAAAAAATATTTCTCTCTATTTTTTAGACTCACAGTTGTTTTGTGCCTGTAAGAGTGTTTTTCTGTGCTGAGGACTGAGAATTCTTCCACATACTCCATCTTCTCTTCCCATTTTTGCTTTTCACACAACACTGACAAGACAGGCATTTATTTAAAAACTAAAAAATATTTCTGAGATGAAAATGAAAAAATGAACCCAACTGAAATGCTAAAAATCTCTATATAGAAATATACGACTGTAATGTAAGTAAAACTCATCTCTTTAGTGTACACAATAGTATACAAATTAAAAAAAAAAAAAACACAAAAAAATGAATAAAACAATATAGAATCATTTTATTCAGAGAAGTACTCCTTATAGTCAGTGTGTTCTGAAAGCAAGACATTTCTGTAAAATAAATTGTTGGTATGAAATTTCAGGTGTGCAAAAGTCTCAACAAGGTTAACTATTTTTTACATGTATGCAAAACATAATTTAAAATATTTTGAGATTGTAATGTATTTACTTGAAATATTTTGAAATTCTGGTTTATAATAAAGTCTGGAAGCAGCTGATGATGTATGGGGAGAGGTTAGGGTAAACAGTGGAAGAAAACAAGAAAAAACAAAAGCTAACATTGTATTTTATTTAAATGTGGAAATGTTGTGAAATAAGGCGACTAATCATCTAAGGAATAACTTTTGTTCTTCATTTTTTTTTTAATTCAGAAATGCATTGGATATCTTGAAATATTTTTTATTGAAAACAAAAAAAACCCATGGATTTTTTTGGAAACATTCATTTAGAACAAGAGAAGCAAAACTGATCTTCTTTTGAAAGTGAATGTTTGTGACTTGCTGAAAAGCAATTTCAGAGCTGGGAAGCAAAAGCACACTCATAAATAAGAAGTGATAGGGTAATGTGTGCTGTGTCACAGCATCCATTCAGCACTTTTATAGAATGAGAGAACCCTTCTAAATGTCAGTGGCCTAACAAGATTTTGTGAGATGCTGTGTGGGTTTTCAAAAGGGACTTAAGAAAAAGAAGTTATTCACTGGATTTTGCTTTTCTTTCATACATCTTCTCCTTTCTGTGTGAGCTCTATTTATTGTTAGTAATTATTTGCATTTTATTATTGGTTATTTATAGCACTTTCTAGAGCTGACTTTCTTTTTGTTTTAAAGTGCTAAAGAAATTGAGTATCATGAATTCTGTAGAAATTCAGGGAACCTTTATTCCTGCCTATTTGACATCTCTTTTTCCCTTATGACAAATGCAAAGCCCCTTTCAGTTAATTTGAATTATACCCTCATTTTGTATACGGGGAAACTGGAAAACAATGAAGCTTCAAGATTTCCTGTTTCTCTTTGAGCCTCTTGCAAACATTCAGGCAGGATCTCCTAAAATGTAGTACTTTACTTGGATTTATGCTTTTTCTTTCTTCTCAAGCACTGAAATCAGAAAAGGTGTAGATTAAGTGTGAAGGAGATTTAGGAGCACTTGATAATTTGATGGGAATGATTTATATCCACATCATTAAACCAAATACTGCATGTACCTGCTGCTTCAGTTTTCTGTTTATGGAGCTCTTATTGCCTTTAACGGAGGGTGTAGAAGGTGAAGCTGAGTGTGAGAAATGGTTTTGGAAAGCATTGCTTGTAATTGTAGTCACCTAAGAGATTATTATATTTTTCTTTACTGTGTCATTTTCATTTAGATTTATTTTCTTACTGCATCTGATACCTACTAATAGATCATTGGAAGGAAACTACAGGAACATAGGACCTATGTGAATGCCCTGAATTTGGAAATAAAAACCCAACCCAAATAACCACCACCACCAAAAATCAACCCAAAAACTTTGTGTGGTTTTAATCAATGAAAGTTAATTGCTCTTAAATTTGGAAATCTCTTCTTCCTTTCTATCTCAAAGATTAATTTTTTTCTCTCTTGTGATTGATGTCCTTTGCAAGAGACTTGTGGAATTTCAAGTATATCTGAGTGAGGTGGGCATTTTTTTCTGTCAATTACTTTGTTAGGAAAGATGTGTACTTGTGTGTTTGCATTCACTTGAAGTGATTGATTTTAGATTGATTGATTGATTGGTTCCATTATCAGTCTTAGCAGTGGGGTTTTTTTACATTTAGCTTATTTTTTACTTTTGTCTGTGAATTGCTGTTTTGGGAAAAGGAGTAGTGAATATTTTGAGTTAATTACATACAGATACTAACAGACTCCTCCATAACATCCATTTCACTTTCTGTGAAACAATATTGCCAGAGTTCAGAAAAATGTTATGCATAGCCATTTAATGGCATCATTTATCTGAGATGCTTTTCTTAAATAAAATCAATGCTATTTTTGCATTTCCCTAATGGGAACCGATTAAGCTATGTATACAGGCATTTTTTAACCTCAGACACATTTCAGGGGCAAGTCAGTACAGAAATCAATCTAGCGTATTAATGGGGTACACTGAAATACATAATGCTGTGTTTTGGGCAGCTTGGCTACTGGATTTGGAAATATTTTGTTGATGTTCTGTGTCACATGGCGATTCTAATTTAGAGGATGGTTTAATCCCTTCCCTCTCTAATACCCCATCCAGTATCTGTTTGCCTAGTTGACAGTTATTATGGAGCATCTTTTAATGCTTCTGTTCAGAATCCTTGCTCTCTTGAATTTATGGGTGCCCATGAGAAAGAAATTCTGTGTTGAAACTTGGCTCAAAATTGTTTTAACTTGAATAGATTGTTTTAACAATCTGTTAGGTCATTGAAGATCTACTGGCAGATCTGATGACTACAAAGCAGTTTAAGAAAGTCTGGCTATACTAGTGTATACCATATGACAAGAACAGAGCAGTAAGCTGGAAGAACAAGGGAAGAAAAAGTGGTTTAGATTCATTCAGATTTGGGAAGAGGCTTTTTTAGAAGAAGAAAGTAGAGCAATAAAGTTCAGAATGGAACAACTGCAAAATGCGTGGAAGATACACAGGACAATATACTGCCAGCAAAAGTAATGTGACTTTGGTTCTCACATTGCAAGAGGTGTCCAGTTAGTCTTCTATAATGTCACCCTGCAAGTATTGGGAAGACACTGAGGAGAAAGCGGTCATTTCAGGATCAGCATAACCAGCTGCCTAGTCCAAATGTGTCCATCTGTTCCCAAAAGAAGAGAATGTTTCTCTCCACTTCTAAAACATTAAGGAATAGGAAAAACTGTGAGTGTTGAGGGTTTTCAGAAGTAGGGAATTTATTTTTTTCTTTTCATTTTTTCCTGATTTGAATTGGAATGGAGTTAATTTTCTTCTAAGTAGCTGCTATAAGGCTGTGCTTTGGCTTAGGTGGAAAAGAATGTTGAAAACACAGGGATGTTTTAGTTATTGCTGAGCAATAGTGTCAGGGCTTTCTCTGCTTCTGACCCTGCCTTGCCAGCGAGTAGGTTGGGGTTGCACAAGAAACTGGGACGGAGCACAACCAGGACAGCTGACCTGAACCAGCCAAAGGAATTAAATTCAGTTAAAACCCATTGAAACTAGTACATTTTCCTCAAAATATTGCATTCCTTAAACAGCACAAACTCAATCAAGTCATGAGCTGTATTAAAACACTTAAAAAACTTAATTCAAAACTTTATACTTTCTGCTTTATTTAATCAGTATTATATGATATTACTTTGTCAATAGGGCTCAAACTGATAAAATGTTGATCTTTCTCTAGACATTATGACCTCTATCACCTGAAGAGAATTAGCAAAATTGTTACTGCTATTCATAGGGCCCTAGTTAGCCAGGCACTGGAAATCATCATTAGCATTTAAGAGAAAAGGTATTTAATGTTGGTCCAAGAAGTATACCAGAAAGTCAAGTAAAGCTTTGCTTATTTGATCCCTGTAAAACAAGAGCCAGCAGTGGGATAAAAGCAGGTTCGAGCTGCTGCTTCACTGTGTACTTTTTCAAATGAATGCATTCCTAAACCCTTCAGAAAGGACACAGGAGTGTCTTCACTTGTTCTCCAAATGTATCTTCAACTGCCTTGTAACAGCTGGAGGTTTGTCCTTTTGGAAATGTTGAGCCTGGAACTACTGAGCAGAAACCACTTGTACTCACAAGGAGTACATAAGACTCAAGCACTCTGTAGAACTGTTTTCTTATTTATATTTGTTTACTCAGGCAAATTCTGGATCTTGCAGGCAGGGATATGAAGTGACTGCAGTGAGCGTGCCCCAAAGAAAGTTTATGGTCTACTGTCTTTATGGGCCTAGCACATGTTAATATATATGATATCCATTCCAGTTTACCATCTAGGATGGTGCCTATGTGAGGAGTGTTAAACTTGAGTGTGGAGTTAATTTATGGGTGTTAACATGGCATTTATTCTGCAGCCTTGGGAAGGGTGCACCATCTCTGAAGATGTGTTTACGATGGAAATGGCAGAAATGTGATACAGCCCCTCTACAGGCAGGGATGGAAAGGGCAAGTAGAGCTAGATGTGGTTTGACATCCGTTGCAGCTGGCCACTTGCTTCCTTCTATCTTGCTCTATAACTTTTTCTTACCCTAATGTTAGATGGAGTTGCATCTGTAAATACCAATTCATTCTGAAGGAATCCTTTTCATTGATTTCTTGCTGATGGGTTCAGTTCAAGCCTGCATCTCTGAACATCTGGGTGAATTTTGGGAAATGCCTCTATAATATGGAGAGCAAAGCAATAGACTAAATTTCAGTGAAGAGGATTGTTGGTGCTACTGATAGAAGGCCCATTTGGCTGAGGAACCCTGAAATGGACCAGATGTAGCTCAACTAAGCCACAACTAACGTGGCCCTCGAGTGGCCTGCATTTGCCAAAACATGAGCTCCCATGCCTGTTTTTCTTGAGCCTTTGTCAAGATCCAGAATAACGATGGGGATGCAAACTCTGGTGCTGCTTTCATGTTGGGTGAGCTGTTACAGATGGCTCTGCTCTTTAGATTCCATGTAATAACAGTGGACATGACTCAGTTTTTCATTCGATCTGCCGTAATGGGTGGCTACAAATTTATCTTAGAAGGCTTAAAAACAGAAAAAAAGTAGTCGGTTTCCTTATCCTTCACCCTTGGACACCAGTGCAGATAACTCCTTGGATGTATGAAATGTTGAATTTACAGAAATGTGAAAGTATTGTTTTGATAAATCACAAGCACCTTTCAATGGCTCAAAGGATATTAAAATGTCACAGTGAAGCAAATCAACATTTGCATTCTTTACTCCTGTTTTTAAGGATACACTTTGAAAATGATGGAGAAAACATAATTATATGTAGGAATTAGGAGAGTCAGAATATTGCTGTACTACAGTGAACTATTAATGATATTTATCTCTCACGTAAGGCTTTATACTGTTCGTTTTAAATCTCTTTTTATGCAGTCAGTAGTAATTCAGCAATTGCTATCTCCATCTTGCACATACAGAAACTGAGCCACTGCATGAGTATTGAGAAAACATCAAATGTGCCTCAAGGCTTTTGCTGGGTTTAAAGTTCTGTATGTAAGCAACATCCAGACCCCCATTGTGCAAACATTAGGCCACATGTTCAAAATGTTTCTCTCTAACTTTACATTTTATGCTTGAATCGATAGACTTCTCTTCATTTTGGCTCTTTTGAGGTTTTATTTTGAATACTCAAGGATATGAAAAAGTAAGAAATCACCTGTTTTATGTCCATATTTTTTTTCTCTTACCCGTAAACTCTTGTAAAATTTATCAGTCTATCTAAACTTTGCAAAATGCAATACAAGCAAAGCAAGGAATTTTAAAAGAAGCTTAACTGAGAGGAAGTGATAGAATTAAGGAAAATAATGGAGGTATACCAATTTTTACCATGTCAAACTTAAATCTACATTTCAGAGTTTTAGGACCACTACAGAAAATCCTCAGCTTTCTGAGGCAAAAGGTAACTTTTATGTTTTGTCTGCACTGTAGTCTTTAAAGATGAATAACCACTTATTTCTGAGAGCTTCATTTGTCTGTAGCCTAAACCCTACTTTAGGAAAGAGTAGACTTTCCTAGAAGAGTGACAGAACCAAGCTTGAAGCCATTTAAGGTATCTGAAATTGGACTTATACATGTTTGTTTTTTTTTTTTTTTTTAATCAGCACTGACCTTTTGAATTAATTCTCTGTGGTTTAGAGGAGCACCTGTGAAAGACCACAGACACCAACAGTTTAAGGGTGTTAAATGACTTGCACTTATAAAACCAAACAATTTATAATACTAATTGAAATAGCGGCAGCAAGAACAGGAAGCTATGATTTAAAATTTTTGGAAGCTACTAAACATTCAAAGTTGATGGCTCTTTTTTTTTTAATAAATTATGTTACACTTTGCTTTACATTTTAGGTCATGTGAGTAGTGGCACCTAGTTTACATGACATTATTAGACTGTAGATGCCCATGCTTTTGAATGTGCCTTATTTTGTAGATAAATACAAAAAATCAGATGTTTTGATAAACCTTCCACTTGTTAAAAATCCTGTATAGAGCTATTCTGGCTACAAATGGAAGACATAGCGATACATAAATCAGCAAATGGTAATTTTTACTGCTATAGCTGTTTGGTGTTGGCCCTTCTGTTATAAATGGATGACACACCTCCTCGCTTTGGGGCATATAGCTCCATTTTTAAAATAATGTTTACCTACTGTCTGAAGAAGAGCAGTATGTTCTTTCAGTAAAGAATAAGGAGTATTTGGGAGATTCTTGCATAACTTGGCATCAAAATCTGTCCCTGTAGACTTGTACAATTCTTCTTCAGAAATTCCCATGATGACAGATGAACCTCACTTCTGTGAAATAATACTCTGAAACCTGTCTCATCTCTTTCAAGAGGAAAACAGATAGATCAGGAAGCTATGGAGAGGAAAATTGCCTGACTGAGTTGGATTTTACTCTTTATTTACCTTATTCTAAGTTGACAATCTCAATGATGTTCCCCCCAAAAAAAGTTCTGCTCTCTGAGGAAAGAATTTTGTTTCCTTAAAAAAATGAAGATGTGGAACAGGAAGGACAGATGCATTGAGAAAAGTGGGCCTCAACTTAATGGCAGGCCATTTATTCCTCAAGTAATAGAGACAGTTCATGCACACAGAAAGCCATAAATGGCACTATGCTTCCTTAGAGGTAGGTTTTGTATTACCATTGTTTCGTAAAGCTTTTAGAGAAACTCTACTGATGTCAATTAGAGAATCTGATATTTTTATCTATAGTGTTTCTAATCTAATACATTTAGTTGTCTTGGTTTCACACCTAATATCTGAAAATATTGTGACTAGACAGGATTAAAAAAAGCACTATAATAGAATACCTGTTGACAGAAGTGATTAAGACTGAAAACAGAGGAATGTAAGTACCCTAGTGTATGTCAAAGGTCACTGAAAAATCATATTCAAGGCTACTGATGTAAAGGAGCTAGATATTCTGCTGCCTATGGATGTTTGGAAAAGCTAGTTGCTCTTTAATGGAATCCTCTTTTCTTTGGACTGTCACCACTGACTGCTCTATTATGTGTTCAATTATTATACATTTCAAAAAATAGGACTTGTTCTGAAGAACGATAGTTTAAAAAATTGAAACGATGAAAGTTTTGAAAAATGTTGTAGCTGTTACACAATATGCTAACTGACTTTCCTGTAGTGAACCAAAGCAGTTACTGTAGGGGTCCTGTTTTATGCAAAGGCATAGTTCTTTTCTGTTACTTCAAAGGATGGATAATTTCTATTTTAAAAGTAAAGAATGCACTTGACCTCCATAATCGTTTTGTGTTGGAAAGAGTGAATCACCCAGATTTAGAGCTGCCGCTACTTCTTCTTTCACAAATGTGTGCATTCTTCCCTTTCTGCAGTGTTTGCTGTATTTTAGTTTGTTCACAATCAGTCTCTGCATTGATAGGAAAATCTACATTAGTTGCATATAAGAAGGAAGACAAAGGCAGAAGAGAACGATCGGATTATGTATACTGAACATTGCAGCAGACAAGCACCTGACATGTCTGCATAAAATGTCACACTGATATATAACCTTGATAGTGAACTGTATGTAGCCCTCTATTTTCTGGAAACGTCAAACATTTTCTCCTGGGTAAAAGCCAAGTTACTTGATTTTGTTTTGTTCAATTTCATCTAAAAATATGTTATAAAGCCTCCTCAGTGTTTAACATTTAACATTTGTATTAAAACCCTGGTTATTAATCAGAGTGAAAATGAATAGAGTGATCTTATATTTGCAAAGCTTCTCCATAATTTTATTATGCAATTAAAAGAATTCCAGCAGTATTTTCTTCATGTAGTAAGCATGAGGACATGTATTGTTATTCACCACAGTGTCCTGATGAGACAAGTTGGTCTCTAGGCTTCAACAAATGAGGAAACTGCCTAGGGCAGAGATTGCCACAAGGGCCTTAATGTCCTTGACCTCATTCCCTGTTTGTTCACAGCACAGGTCAGTCTTGGGAGGGGTCAGCAACAGTTTGCATTTGCCATCGCATCTAGCAGCAGGGATCTGCAATGTTCCCTTTTGCTTTTATTGTACAACATGACAGTTATAACAGTTGAAGTGATCTGCATGACAGCATCATATGGGTCAGGACTATAAAAGAGATTTGTCTGGACTCCACCAAGGTCTCCAGGTATGTTATCTTCTGCAGTTCCTGTGGAAATCCTGTATTTCTTTGTCCTACCTCTAAGGAGCAAACAAAACATACTGTTTCACCTCTCAGCTCAGCAGCTGCCTGCCCTTTGGGAAGGGAGCTGTTGTCTTCCTCTCTACTGAGCAGACCTTGAGAAAAATTACTTGATGCTCCTTACTAAAGACTGAGAACCATGGGACTGTGACCTTTGTGTGCATGTGTGTGTATATGCATACAGGTAAAAGGAAGACAGAGGAGAGAAAGTTGAATGAAGAGAGTTCCTATTAATTACTCTTGCTCCTTCTATTGCTGAAAAAAGTCTACTTGGAGAAATGTTTCAGGAAAAGGTGACTGCAGAAGAATATGAATGGGGGCAATATGATCTTTGTGTTGCCCTTTGTAAATGGATAATTGCCTTCTGGCTGTGGTTTACTGTCACTAGTATGTTCAGCTTGTAAGCAGAAGCTTATGCCTTCCAAGCAATTGTCTAAAAATGGAAAATCTCTCTCTTGTGTATTCATTTTTAAAAGGAAGCAGCTAGCTGTTTTTATGCAAACAGAACATATACAAAGGTAGATGGTGGCTTCGTATAACACAGTTATCTTTTAATTTTGCTTTGAAACAAAGTGAGAAAACTTTGGAATATATTGCAGCGTTGAGGTCAGAGAAACACGTGTCTCATCTAATTAGAAGCAAAAGATGTCTGGTTATACTATCCATCACCTCCAGCAAGAGATATTCAAGTTTGACATGTCTGTTTTGGGAGGGGAAAGGTAGGAGAGGAAAAGAAAAAAGACTTTTATCAAAGAGCAAGAGCAGAAGTTATTTATTTTCTTTTTGGGATTTTTTTGGTGTCACCCTGCCCTACTGTGTGAATCACTTTTAATTGTATTTGAAGTGTTCACCATTTGTGGACACTGCCCACAAAGATCATGGTATAATATTTCCCAAAAGATAACATTACATTAAAATAACATGAACATTAGGAATGTTTGAACATTATCTTTTAGTATTATTCTAGATTTAAATTACAGAAGATTCTTGATGTGAGAAGACGTTTCTCATTAATGTAAAAAAATAACCTAAAAGATAAAATTCCTTTGCTTGTACTTAGAGATATTAGCAATGCTCCTGTAGATTTTAACATGGGATGTCTGGCTCGTTTATGATTTATAATTACTACTATATTATTCATTAATTATAATTATTTAAATATATATATAATTATTAAATATGGATTAACACAATATTCATATCAATTTGCTGATACCATTGAAAATAATCACTGGGAAGAAAAAAATAGTTAATAACTTCTCACATAATATCATGCATTACTGAAATATATTATTTTCTAGCATTCTGATATTTTCCATACAATCATTTAATACAGATTTCTTTTTTTTTTTTTTTTAAGACTAGAATATCCCTTTTAGAAATTACAATAAAGCTATTTATTTGCCCAAATCCATTTACTGTTCATACAGATATGAATATATGTGAGTGGAGTTTCACTTGTAAAGATTCAAAATTTTGTGTTTGTTCAGTTATTAAATCTGAAGTAATAAGTTTGATTTCTATGTATGAAATCTGAAATAAGTCTGTCAGGAGAATTTAAGTGGATTTACTGTTGGGATTAAAGACTGTAGAGAGGAAGAATATATAAGGAAAAGTTATTTCTGTGAAGATGAACGGCAAAAAGAAATTCATCCTTCAAAGAAGAAAGTGAGAAGTGGTGGGAATTTTTTTTTCCTTTGCTTTACTTTCAAGATTACTTGAATTATTAAAGTGATTCTGCTGTTGGAGATCCTGTTACAGATTAGAGTTAGAACAGTTATTCCTAACAGTTAAGCCCAAACTCTATAACACTAACATCCATCACCTGGATGAAGGGATAGACTGTACCCTCAGCAAGTTCTCTGATGACATGAAACTGGGAAGACTGGTTGATTCCTCAGAAGGCTGTGCTGCCATTTAGTGGGATCTCAACTGGCTTGAGAGTTGGGCAGGGAAGAACCTCATGAGGTTCAACAAGGACAAGTGCAGAGTCCTGCACCTGGGCAGGAACAACCCCATGCACCAGTACAACTGGAGATTGACCTGCTTGAGAGCAGTTCTGCAGAGAGAAACCTGGGAGTCCTGGTTGATAATAAAGTAAACGTGAACTAAACTTCTGGTAAGACAAAGTGAGAAATCTGTAGCAATCAGAATATTGCTGCTAGTGCCCTTCTTGCTCTCTTTGTGGATTGAAAGAAAATGTAGAAATATGCGAAACATATTTCATTCTGTGTATTCAAAAGACATTGCTAAAGGGGCATATATCACACTGGAAAATGAGGAATTTGCAACACTCATGATCTGGAAAACTCATGTGCTTTCCATGTTATTTTTCTTAATGCCTATGCTATATAAGGAAGGGAGTACTAGAAACTGTTTTCCTGGACATACCAATTGATACTACAGAAATCAAGAAGAAATGTTTCCTGTGTGGTCATGTATAGAGATAAAGTATGCGATGCGAGCAAATGGCTTGCATATAGTTCCTCCATGGTCAGTTTGTATCGGGGCTACCACCATGGAAACTTTGTTATGTTCAGGTTCGTGAAAGGTTGTGTCAGAAATGGATGTCGTTGGTTTTAAGAATGTATGGAAATTTAGCTGTGAAAGCGTGTCTGCATATATAAGTGAAAATTTTCATCTGAAGCTAAAACCTTCAGTGCCAAAACCTGTCTAGCTCATGACAGATGCATTTTTGAAGGTCTTATATAATGAGAACTATTTTTTTTCAGTGAAAATTTATTTTCTGTCGGTATCCTGGTGGAAAGGGCAAATTCAAGTTTGTACTTGTGCATTTAATAGAACTGGCTATGGCAATGAGTGATTTGGTTCTTCAGTAATAGGTAAAACAATTGTCCAATGAGAGCTTTTATTGTAACTGCATAAATAATTAATATTTTTGTTCGATTTGTCTACAATGACAAATAAACACATCTTTTTATTTGTAATTTTTTTTTTTAAATACAGATCAGGATTTGCTTTTTTCCAGATTTTCCTCTGATTGGAGGATAAAAAATAGAATGCTTCCTGTGAGTATCACGAAGTATTTATCACAATGAAGGAAAAGCTTTGCTTGCCCTGTCAACATATTTTTAGCTAAAGCAATAAACTACAAAGTATTAAATTGGAACACAACTGATTCATCTTGGTATTTGAGACAAAGAATGTATTACTGTATATTATGCTCTTCAGAATTACAGTTCTTTTCTCTCAGACCCATTTTGAAACCTAATGCTATTTTGAATCATGCATCTAGTCTGGTTTCTCTGCACTAGGTGGCAAGCTCCTTAGGCAGATGTCTCTCTGTCTGGGTTGTTTTTTATTTTTTTCGCCTGCTTTTTTATAGCACTGATGGAACCATTCATACATTTCCATTTGTATAGTAGTGATCACATAGCACTGTCTGCTGTGGGAACAGTTTTATAATCATAAATATTAAGGTCTCCTATTTTGTGGATGTAAAAATTACAATAAGCAGAGACTAAAGCTGGTCTATTTTGTTTCTATTCAGCACTTGCTACTGAGACAGGGATTTATAAAATCCCCCCTAAAAGATAAGTAACTTAATTTCTGGCCCTTCAGAGCTTAATCGTTGCAGTTTAAATGCAAATGTTATTATTTCTTTTATATTTAAATGAAAATTAGCATTTCAATAACAGGTGTTGCTGCTTGGAAATCTGGGTTTTCCTCTTTTCAAATACCTTGAAGTCACAAAACTAAGGTCTTGAAGGTTAGAAAACAGGTATTGTAAGCATCCAAAAACATGACTGCTCCACGTAGGTGATAAATTCATAGGCTTTTTGACTCATATTTTGAGAAAGAAGAATGGTTTTCGTGGTGTATTTCAAATTTTTTTTTTTCACTTTCAGCTTTAAGCTGCTGAAAGCACAGCTTTTACATTGCTCAGGGTGTTACTAAAATGTAAAAATGATTTAAAATAATGGAATATAAGTGTGTGGGGGGTTGTTGGTAGGTGGTTTTGGAGGACTTTTTAAAAAACATAATGCATTTATACATGAGCAAAGATAAAGCCCCTCTAGATGGAAAAAGAGTAAAAAGTAAAGAAATACCATTGGAGAGTTCATATAATTGTAAATAAAATGTAACCCCAAGTAATACATCATGGACCGAATTAAATTACTTAAAAACAAGATTCCATTTACTACCTAGAAACTTGCAAACTCTAGATCAGTCTTAGAAAGACATTGGGTTGGAGTTACAAATTGCAGGGCTTCTGAATAATTTAGAAATGTCTCATTTTCAAGAACAAACATTTTTTACTTGTTTGATTTATTTAAACAAAAGTAGTTTGCAAGCTGCTAAAACCTATATACACTTTTATTTAGTAAAAAAAAAAAAAAGGAGTATCTCATGTAATAAATACAGAAAAACTTAGAGGGGCTTCATATTTAAGTAGTGAAGTTATTTTTTGCCAATGGACAACTAATTACCTCAGCAGTGGCAACTCAGAATTTTCTTTCAGTAATGGAAGTACAGGCTGGGACCTTCAGGACCAAAAAAAGATCCCTGAACCTCACAAGCCTCCTAGCTATGCAGGCATATGCTTGGCATGGTGTATTAGTCCTGGTTCCCTCTCACTGAGGCCAGCACTCAGAGACACTGGATGATGACAGATGTTGGGTAAGAAGGAAGATCTTTCCTTAAACTATGGATCAGCTTTTGCACTGTGTAAGTAGCTGATGTCATCTTGCCTTAAATAAGTCACTTCAAGTGGTACAATTGCTGTTTAGATTTCAAAAGAGCAAATCATCTTCCAAATCAGACTTTTGGTTGTACATCTGTGTGTGTCAGGCTGAGAAGGAATATCTGAAGGATGCATGGAAGCAGGAGGTAGGGAAAATGGATTGCAAAGCTCAAGGGAGAACTAGTGGCTTGCAACGATCATCATGGTGTTTGACTTGAAGATATCTGGTAAGAAAAGAAAGATGAAGCAGGAAAATTAACACTGATCAACTAATTTGGATGAGGGATGTTGCTGAACACTGGTCAGAGCGGGTTCAGTTGTGCTTTGTATAAAATCCCTTCTACACTGCAGCAGTTGCAGGCCGTTAGTTGATCCCCCTTTCTGACTTAAGAAATTCTTGCTTCTGGGTTCAAAATTACAGTGTTGTGAGGTAAGTGTACTACTGTAGTAGGTTCACCAAGGTAAAACAGATGTGCAAAGGTTAATAATGCAGGTGGGCTTAAGGCAAGCCTTCTTTTAAAACAAAGTGCTGATGCCAAATTATGTCAGTTTTGTGTATCTGTTTTGATGCAGTCAGTGACAAAAGCAAGTGTACAGGTACAGACTCTGAGGACCGTGCTTACAGGCTTAAATTTGACAGACTTTTCTGAGAGTTGTTCTTACGTTAAAATTTATATCTTCAAAAATGTTCATGGAAACAAACATTACTCCTAGTTTTGTTTACTACTAAGTGCAAATGCAAACCAAGAAATACGTGAAAACGTTTGAGCTTTGAAATCTCTGAATTTTTAGTGAAGGCAGATCTTAAGCTCTTTGTGCAACAAAAGCTGTCTGGAGCTAGAAAGCAGCATTCCTCTTGTGTGTGTGTGTAGGAAGACAGAAAGGAACTATGGTTCATTATGAAAAAATTCATAATACACAGTAGAAAGCAAAGTTTATGAAAAAGCTCAATGCTCTATAGTGGACTGAAGATTGAGATCTCCCATTATGCCTTGTTAGGACCATTCTTCCACTCTTGCTAGAGCCAACACTGAGACAACATCCATTATTTTTTCTCTTTTTGCACTGCTACCGTTATATTTTAACAATTACTGATAACATGGTATGTATTTTGTAATTTAAACTTGTAGAACAAATAATTAAAAAATGATCCATTCTCTTCTGGTTTTTTCCTTTACTATGCACTGACTTTATATTTTCTTGTTCCTGTTGATGTGCTTTTTGAAATAGGAGAGTGCGAAGATGCACCTCAGACTCCTTGCCAGCAACTACATCTTGCTGGACTTTGTGCCAGTTTTTTCTGAAACTACAGGATTACTAGTTCTTGCAAGCGATCTCTCTGATATGTAGGCAGTGGTTGGGATTTTTTGTTTATTGAGGTGTGATTTGATATGTAATTCTCTTGAAAATGCTTTATCTATAGTAACATAGGGAGCAGTTTGTTAGTTACATTTTAAGTAAGAAGGTTTGACTGATACTTGTAGAAATAGAACAGTAGCTCTAAATATTTTTTAATTTTTGTACAGTGAATCACTTTTTATGTTAAACCTGCATGAAGAATTTTCTTGATAAGGTGAGTAAAGAATGAGGTGCTTCAGAACAAGGAAATTGTTCCATAGGGGAATGATAAATTCAGTTTGTTAACCACAGTTTAATAAAATGCAGATTTGAATCTTAAAGTCTCTGTCCCTTTCTAGGGCCTGAAGTACCTCAAAGAGATGATTTAGATGTTTACTTCTTAAAAGCATTTGCTGTCCGGAGAAGTATGAGTCATGAAGTTAGGATTAGATATAATATTCTTATCGGTTACTGTTGGGCCAGTTGCCAACTGTTACAGATAACTGTGTGTCCTTAAGAAGTGACTTTTTTATGAAATAACTTACACAGCTACAGTGTTTTTCTGTTCCACCTGAGAGTATCTGCACACCTGGTTTACTTGTTTTGTCTTCAGACTGAAATGATGCACCCGGTCTGGGACTTTAATTCCTTTGTCCTGGCTTACATTGGCAGCATCTGAAGCAATAGCAAAAACGGACAAATCACACAATTTGGCCACTGTTTTAGAAAATTTGACTTGATAAGCATGTGCCTACGTGCTATTAGTCCTGGCAAAGAAATTCATGTTCTTTGACCACTAACGCTTTGCAATCTATTTTATTCTTCTCTTGCTGTTTTTTGTGATAGCCAGGTAACATGTAGTACAGCTGCCATAGGCATTTAATACCATACAGTTATCCTACATTTTAAACTCTCTTAATACCCAAATGTATTTTAATTCTTTCCTTGGCTGCTGCTCTAGTTCTACTATGTTATACTATCTGTCTGCATAGTTGATCTGTCTTTTTTGATTCTTGCTTACATTTGTGCCTCTGCACATCTTGTAGAGGCATCTCCTGGGAAACATCTCTTTGTTCATGTTTTAGTCTTGAAATCAGTACTTGAATGTAGCTGTACTTTACAGATTGACTATTTTGCTATAATTAAGCTTCATGAATATGAAGATTCATGTAGTATTCCCATGGTGTCCTACAGTTAGGTTTAGCAATAGGATTTTATCTCTTCTCACTATAACCTATCATCATGTCACTTCTGCTGAATTGTAACACCATACTGATTCTTAAGAAATGCACAGTATGTATTTGCTAATTTTTTACTTTATTTTTAAGCCTGGGTAGATGTACTGCAATGATTATTTGCTTGAGAGTTGGAAGAGACGTTTACCAGGGGAGAGAAAGGGAGGAGAAACGGTCTTAAAGTAATTTTATTTGTAAATTTATCACTAAATCAGAATTGAATAATACCTGTAATGGTAGATTGTGTAGTTTACTGAACAAAGCCAGTGACTGCAAATTTTGAGACTTGACTGTAGTTTTGTAGCTGTCCTTGGCTTTCTGTGTGCTTGTTTTGGGGAGAGGCCCTTTATGCCTCCGCTTTTGGCCTCGATTCCATCTAGCTCTTTTTTTAATTTCTATCTCTTATTTTTTTTCTTTAAACAAATATATGATTTTCAGAGCGTGTACCACCTTTCATTACATGTGTGTGCAGTTAGGATGCCATTGACCTTCTTGGCCACCTATGCACACGGCTGGCTCATATCCTGCCAGCTGTCAACCAATACCCCCAAGTCTTTTTCTTCTAGGCAACTCTCCAGCCACTCTGCCCCAAGCCTGTAGTGTTGCATGGGGTTGTTGTGGCACAAGTGCAGAACCTGACACTTGGCCTTGTTGAACCTCATATAGTTGGCCTTGGCTCATCAGTCCAGCCTGTCTAGATCCCTCTGAAGAGTCTTCCTATACTTGATCCTCTCATCAAGATTACTAATAAAGATATTAAATAGAACAGATCCCAACAGTGAGCCCTGGGGAACACCACTGGTGACTAGCTGACAACCACCATTCACCATCACTCTCTGATCCTGGCCATCTAGTCATATTTTGACCTGGTGAGAACTACACCCATTCAGTCCTTGATCAGCCATTTTCTCCAGCAGGATAGAATAGGAGACCATGTTAAAGGCTTTGCTAAGGTCTAAGTAGACAATATCCATAGCCTTACCCATATACAATAAGCAGGTCACCTTGTAGAAAAAGATCAGGTCAGTCAAGCAGGACCTGCCTTTCATAAACCCCTGCTGACTGGGCCTGATCACCTGGTTGTCCCATATGTTCTCTGAAGATAATCTGTTCCATAAGCTTTCCTGACACTGAGATTAGACTGACAGGCCTGTAGTTCTCTGGATCTTCATTCCAGCCCTTCTTCTGGGTGTTTGGCACATTTGCTGATCTCCAGTCAACAAAAACATCCCTAGTTATCAAAGACTGCTAATAAATGATTGCAAGTGACTTGGTGAGCACTTCTGCCAACTTCTTCAGTACCCGGCGTAGATGCATGGATCCCATCTGGCCCCATAGACTTGTGTGTGTCTAAGCAATGTAGCAGGTTGCTAAGCATTTCCCCTTGGATTATGAGTGTTTCATACTTTTCCCTGTCTGAGGGGGAAACAAGGAGAACAACTGGACTTACTATTAAAGGCTGAAGCAAAGAAGGTATGAAGTACCTCAACATTTTCCTCATGCTTCATTACCGTGTTTCCCCTCACATCCAGTAAAGGTTGGAGATTGTCTTTCGCCCTCTTTTTGTTGCTGATGTATGTATAGGAACATTTGTTATTGTTGGTTTTTTTTTTTTTACAGTAGTAGCTTCAGTTCTGTTTGGGCTTTTTCCTATCTTGTTTTCTCCCTGCATAACGTCATAACCCCCTTGTAGTCCTCCAGAGTTGCCCACCACTTCTTCAAAAGATCACAGAATTTCCTTTTTTTTTTTTCCCCTGAGTTTGATCCAAAGCGCTCTGTTCAGACAAGCTGGTTGTCTTCTCCACTAGTTCTTTTGGCACATAGGGACAGCCTACTCTATGCCTTTAAGACTTCTTTCTTGAAAAAAGTTCCAACTCCTTTCCCCTTCAGGACTATCTCATGATTACTGATCATTGTCAGCTCTGATTTCAAAATTAAGTACTTGGTTCTTTGAAACATGATCCTCACACTAAAGTTGATTGAAACCTGGACTATGTATTATGAAATACATTGAAGCTTTTTTGAAGGAAATTACTTATATGACTAAAGGCCAATTTAGTTTTTGTTTCACCAAGAGTGAGATTCCTTCATTCAGGTCCTGGAACATTTCTGAATACATTGAGCATAAATTAATTCTCTGAATAGGAGTGAACAAACCCCCAAGCAAAAGCATGCTTTGATATCTTGTTGACATAATTAAAAAACCCCAAATTACAGTGAAAATGTATCAATAAAGAAGAAAAAGATCAAGAAATACTCACAAAATATTGTATCATGTACAAATGAGGGAACATTGTTGCATTTTTTAAAATCCAGGTATACATAGCCATGCCTGAATTTATATTTCTGCTCCAGATAGACTTAGTGACTTAAAAATTTGATCTTCAATATTTGCTTTAAAACCTCAGAAGTTGACTAGATTAAGAATAGGGAGTCTTTCTCATGCTCAAGAGAACCTGTTGAGTTTTTTTTCCTCAATAATATTTCTAATTAAAAATATTGCTGTAACGAGTTAGCAGATAATTATATGTAGTTCTGCATAACTTGCTCATCACTTTTGTAAGTTTCAGCTAGTTTATATTCCAGATACAGTTTAGCTTTCAGCAAAGTGCAATTGCAGTGTATGATAGGGAGGTCTCATACTAATCAGATTTACTAATTCCTTCAAAATATTGTACAGAGCATTAATTTCATGCTACTTCAAAACATATTAGCCAAGTGCCAGTTCCATTCTGAATCACAGAAAGACTGATCTGGGATTAAAAAACCTAACCAACCAAACCTTGGAAGATGACAACATTATTTTAATTTTTATAGAAACTAGATCTTGTCAGAAAACTTAATCTTGCTCTTGTTTTTTTTTTTTTCTTTAGTTTTATTAAGATTCAAAACTATGCTAGAAAAGAAGTACTGTGATAATGAACTGTAACATTAAGTAATTGACTTACTGTCGTGGAAGTAATTGAAAACATTTATCAGAATATAAAAACTACATAGAACTTTATTAAATAGATCACAAAAAAACCCTCCAGGTCACATGACATACCTCAAAAGTAATATGTTCTCCGTGTCTCTTCTTGACATAGTGCTGGTCATTATTTTTATCTATTGCCTAGAAGAAAACATGAAATTGTTCTTGGCAAATTGCACGGGCAGCATGAGGGCCTGCATGCTAGGCAGTGAAAAGGGGAAATCTTATCTTGACGTGATAATATAGGACATGCTGTGCACAAGCTTTCCCTAAAATAGAGTGGATGCTAGCTTCAAATTAGGGTTAACAAGTATTACCATGTTTTTCCATCTGTAAGGACAACCTTAAGGGTCAAGGAGGGAGAGACAGAACTTAGGTGTCTACTTCCTGCTCTGTGTCTTAGGATACCCCAATGAATTGAAGCTAGTGAGCATCTGTCATGCTCTTAGCCATTGAAATGACCATGTTTGAAAAGAAGGAATAGTAGCAATGGTCCAGTTTATACAGAAAAACTGTGTTCATCTTAATAAAATTGATTTCCTTTAATGCTTTGACTGCTCTAAAATAACACAAGACCATGCTGTTAGGAACAAAGGATGTGTGTCAAGCATACAGACTGGAGTGGGGTCTTAACTCAGCAGGTACTCTGAGGTGGTGTGCATAGAGCCTGCCCTGCAGTAGTGTAGTGAAACAATTAAGCTACCATGTCATTAAGTGAATATTGTTTAACTGAGGAGATGATAATGTCTTTGCTTTTAGCTGTGGTGAAATGCATCCTGGTTGATGAAATGTCTGAAAGTTTAGAAAATGGTCTAGGTTCTGGAAAAAATTATCCCAAAATGAGAGACTGAAGGAGCTCACCCTTGAAATTCTCACTGTTTGTGTAGGCAGAACTTATTTATTCACAGCTGGTGAGTATTGTCAATGGTTAGAAGGGCTGCGATGATAAAATGCAAAAACTAGTTATGACAGTGGGAAGAAATGGCAGTGGAAACAATTATTTAACAATTAGCACTTATCTCAAGGTGAAATGATTTGCAGTAGCACAACCAGAAATTATGAACTCGAATCACTGCAGTAGAGCTTTGCTGACAAAGATGATTATTTCTGTTCATCAGAGCAATGGGTCTCCCTAAAAGAAACCTGGTGTTATGCGTACGCTGTCCAGGGTACTGATCACCAGAGACTTCTTTGTCATGCGGTGGGAAAAAGACTTCAAAAACTTAAAATACAACGTCGGCTTAAGAGAGGAGAAGTGGACACTGAGAAACGGAATAGCAATGGTTGTGTCACTCTCCCGTGGGTTAGTATATATTTGCTTCTGTGAATGTTCTATTTATTGACACCTCCCATCCTTTTCTAACCCCTAGCCTTCCTTGCTGGGTTAGGATATTTGCTTTTGTGTAAGGATTTGTCTGTTCATTGGCCAAACATGGAAAGATGCATGAAATGTACAAAAAAATAATTTCAAAATCGTACCCTTATTTCTGTCCTAGAGTGAACAACTTCTCAGGGGCTGATTTTGATATATTACCCTTGTCAGCTGTAAAGAAAGCTTTGTAGAGAAGAGATTGTCCAATCTGTCACGCTATGTTAAAAAGAATTCTTTTTGTGGTACAGGCTAATATTCAGAAGGGGTGGGGCTGAGACTCTTTCACTCATTCTGCTTCTCTGAAGGTAAACTGGTTTTCAAAAGTGCTGCCTACCTCAGCAGAGATTCTTTTCAGACAGTAGTTTCTGCATGCAAGTTGGAATGCAGAACGAACTCAGCAGAATGTTACTCAATACAAGCATTCTGCAGTCCTGTAGCTAATTTACCTTGCCTTCTTGGCAAAGTAATAATTTTCTCTTTTCAGAAAAATTTGTGAGGAAAAGCTCTTTTGTTGAGTTGTGATCATACATCAAGCATATTCTGTACCACTTACATTTGCCTTTTAACTTTGCACCTCTCTTTGGCTTGCGAAGTCACAATATCTGAGAGCCCACAGAAGGTCATGTTCTGTACATGTGTCAGGCTTAATTGAAATACCATGTTTCATTCTCGCCTTTTCTTTACTTTGAATACAGACAGGCAGCAAGACCATATATAATATCCCAATTAGCTTTCCTGAAGCTATCATGCTGGAAGAAAGATAAAGGCAATTGATGGTAGTAGTACTGTAAAAATAAACTACCCTATTCTCTGAAAAAACTGTGTGTAAGAAACTTGAGGAATTTTTCTGGCCATCTTTTTGCACTAAAGAACATAATAATGCAATTTAGTTCAATCTTGTCAGCTTGAGGAGGTATTAAAAAAATAATGCACCTCCAGCTTGTTTGACAGCCCAGTCAGTGACTGATAGAGAAAGTGACAATAGCTTTTTGCTCAATGCATACCAGGGAGTGCCTAAAAACTCAGTAAAAATAGACAGTGGTATTGCGTGGGTTAGGGACTGTTTGTGTCACTGGGACATAAATGAGAGAAGTAGAATGAAGCTTGTGAAACAGTGAAACCAAAAGTAATTAAAACAAAACAATAACAATAGTTTTTGTTTGCAGTTGTCCAACAGCGTGAGAACATGATGTAGTAGCCCAAGTTTGATTTGATTTAGACAGTCAGTATCTGTGAATGTAGTTCAGAATAGCAGTAAAATAAATAAATAAAAGTGTAGACTGACTTCACAGCTACTGACCTTATGAACCTACAGCTTAGTGAAGATATTTTCCGTATCTTGCAGCTATGATGGGTTTTTTGGTTTGGTTATTATTGTATGAGGGTTTAAAGAAAGCAGATATTTTACCTGAAAAGAGTAGGGAACAAAATTTAAAAGCAGTTGTTACAAATTGCAGTATTAGGATTTCGATAGAATTATTTCAAGGAATTGTGTTCATGTTAACTGTTTAGGCCAATGAGGTAATTAAGGTCCAGAACTTTTCAGGTTTCATGATATTTATTAAATTCAGTATGCAAATGTGCACTGAGTTCTATTACAAGACTTGATATGTGAATTTAACAGTTTGTGTCACCTCAAGTACATAAATTATGTTATTTTCCTTCTTCCTTGGATGGAAAGGGGCAAAGTTTAGTCACATAGACCTAAATATATCCATCAAAATGGAAGAGTTGGAAGAGTAGGCTTGATATAGTGTAGAAACAGCTTGACTTTTCTAAAGATAAGACTTAGACTGGATAGGAATACCTTACAGACCAAAAGCAGATCTTCCTCTTGGGGAATTTTCCAATGTATTTGAAAACTATGTGGATAGGACTAGAGAGCTTTAATAGACCTCTTGCAATATCTTTAATCAGACAGCAAAGTGCAGTTTTCCTTTCAGTTCATTCTAACCATATCTCCACTCGGACACATTCTCAACACATTGCCATGGAGTTGAAATTGAAAATCTCCTATGATCTGGTTACAACCCCAACAAATCTCTGAAGTGCCTTTAAGAACATTTCACTCTGCTGAGGATTTAGGAATGCATAATTACTCCCTAAAAAACTACAAAGACTGCACAGTCTCTAAACAAAATAGAACCTCATTCTTTGCTGGAAATGTTAGTTTATATGCATTGTGCCAAGCCTTTTTGTCATTGCATTACCAATTAAATACAGGAGATCACTGAATTAATATGAGCTTTAGAACTATATTTAAACTTTTGTTCCAGCATTGTCTGTAGATTTCTCAGATAATAGTTTAGATGTAAATATAAAGTGTAAACTGGAATTTCATCTGTGCTTGTGGAGGTTCAGTAGCATTTAACTGATAGACTTAAATGACAGCTCTACCTATTCTTCAGATGGCCATCACTGGAACTATAACTCCATCTGTTGTCTTATCACATTCTTGGTAAGATATAACAGTCTTGAAAAAGTTTGGCTAAAAGCAACTGCCTGAACAAAATGCAATTGTTTGAAGATGTAGCACCTGCCACAGAGAGGTGAAGATTTTTTTAGTATTTGTAATTGCTTCAGGTATACTTCACTTTCTTAAGATTTTATTACAGGGAATAAATGCCTACAGCCTTCTAGAGATAGAGATATGCTGACTTTTTAATGCTAACTGAGCTTCATAAGGCTGGTTCTTTAAGATCCAAGGTAATGAATTTTGTCATTAGTACCAGGGAGAATTGTATTCTATCAAATGCCTTGTGCTAGGCAGAGGTGGGGGCAATGGCTCATGGGCCACTAAAATGTGGAGTAGTAGTGTGTGACTCTCTTCTGCCACTGGGAGCTGGAACTGAGGTGATCTTAATATGGCAAAGGGTGAAAGAGGAGACCAAGGAAGGGAGTGCAGGGATCACTGGCACTGGGACTGCTTTGAAGTGATGCAACTTTGGTGTGCAGTGGAAAGTGGGATAGTGTACAGGGTGAAGAGTGTGGTTTGAGACTCCTGGAGAGAAATGTGAGGATGATGCAGAGAAAGTTGACTCAGATAAAATTTTGGAAGGTCTTGTAGATATCATGGATTGTCCTCATATGTGCTACTACATCCTTTCTTTTTTTTCCTTTTCCTGTGCCTAGGATAATGGTATCACAAATAGTTGTCCCCAGTGGGATATTAATGTTAACAGACACGTTTAACAGATCTCCTATTTTTACTTTGGTATTTCTGGGAAGTCAAGCAGATTCACTCTCAGTAGCAAATACTTATATAAATTCACCCATAAATCCACAACACTCTCATTTTATTCCATCAGTTCAGTCAGTGCACATCATTTACCTGGTAGCCTTTTTTTTTTTTTCTTAGTTAACCTTGTCTGTCTTATTCAACTCTTTCCATATGATGTACATTTGAAAGCTGATTTATTCTGTACTGGGTAGGGAGTACATGGAGGCTTCAAATCTATGCATCATCCAGATTATTTTTAAGTCAGCCGTGTATATCAATAATCAAAAGGAAGACAATTTTCAAATTCTCTGGACTCCTGGGCTAAGTCCTCAGCTGTATAGTCCAGTTTCTATGTTCAGTTTTGCAGATACTTGTTATCTTTGAAGCTAAGAATCCTTTCCCAGGTTTTCATCTAATATCAGCCTTTCTACGTATCCACAGCCCCACGTAACCATGGAATATGCTTTGCCTTTTGAAATGGACTGTGGTTAGCTTTGATATCTTTATATTTCTTCAGGCATGTAAATTTCGCTGCTATAAATTATTTCTTTTTTTCACTGCAGCCTCAGGAAGCAGCACAACCTATGGAGAAATATCTTCTCTCTTTTCCTCCTTGCCCTCCAAACAAGCTCACCTGTGACAGTTGGTTAGTGGTAAAGTGCTTGTATGGATGAGTTTTGGCAACAAGACTGTGAAGTCAGACAACAACAGTTGCAGTTGTGAATGTTTTTAATGCACTCTTATTTTAAAGAAGACACTATGAAATCAAAGGTTAAATCTTAATTTGAGCATGACTCTGACTTTGCCTTCCAACTCTTTTGCACAGAAAATGTGACTTAAATTCTGGTTTTACTTTCCAGGGAAAGTGCATGTTCATCCACAATTATTCTGTTTTAACCTTGAAGAGCAAATGAGGCGACTATATATATATATCTTAATGAAAAATCTCCATGAGAAAAAAACATTTGATGGTAATTTCTTTTCTGAGGCAGGGCTCATACTGAGTCTTGATAGGCAGCAAGTGAATCAGCAGAAACCTTCAGCTCTTCCTGGAATAGATACTGCACCTTTGACAGAGGACCTTATTTTATTGAGTCATGCTGGAAAGCTCTCTTCTTGGGTTGCTTTTTGTACTCCAAGGCAAAAAGAGCTATTTGTTTTTCTTTATCTAAGAACACTTCTTCCTATAATCCCACCAAAAAGGTTAAATGACCTTTAATACTCAGCTATATTTCTTAGCAGTGAATAGTGTGAAATGCTGATCTCAGGGAAAATGTACAAAGAATCATTATCAGAAGACTTGAGTTCAGTTCCAAACTTTTCCACTGGTCTTGTCTATGACCTTTAGGTAGGCAACTGAATAAATGGGATGCAGATGCCTAACTGCCCTCCAGCTATTTTGAAAACCTTGCTGGGTGCCAGACTGTATCTCTAGGTACAAGACGGAATAATGTTTCTGAAAGTGTTGGCCATCATCACGTGACTGATTTATCTTTGGAATTTATGTCTATTCCTGTCATGCAAGTGCTAGCTACTAATAGGTGGAATAAAAAATGCCTCTGTTCTACATTTTTTCCCTATGTCTAATTATTCCTTTTTCTGTTCTGAGAGCAGACAGGGGAATGAAGTGCTCTTGTGTGTGACAGTGGACTAGTTCATAATGAAGCAAGTTTTTCAAAATACCTTAGATTTTGACATTTTTTTTTTTCCTAGAGAATGGCATGTTAAAATGCTACTAGCTGACTGAAAAGTGTAAGTACTGTATTTGTCAAAAATTTCTTCAGAAACCTGACAGAACGATGATACAGTATGTGACACAGTACAATTAGTAACATCAATAACTTTATATTAGCTGTTATATTAGTGTCTGGTTTAGAGCAGCCATTACAAGAGTCAGTTGACAAGACAGCATCTATTCAGTTTAATATTCACCTTTATGCAGTTGTGAGGAGTTAAGAAGTGCCCCCACTTGCTCTTTCTTCAGCTGGAGTGAAGGTCTATAATGGTCATGGCTCAAGGGAAGGGACCACGTAATATAAATGAGAAAATGGGAAAGAAATTGTATCAGCTCAGGAGAGCAGGAGGTGAGTACCTTTTCTTTCTGAGTGTGGAGAGGGAAGTTAGTTATAAATGTCTTTTGACTTCAGTGGGGGCATAATTCCATCCCATTTTTCTTAGTTAAATGCTGCTGTTGATTCACAAGCACATCACTTACACGTGAACCCTGGAAACTCTTGTTGCTATTAGTGCCCTTCATTCATACATACACCTCAACTGAAATGAGCTGGCTTCCTTGAAAGGACAAAAAAAAATTAAAAAAAATCCATCTGAAGTGGCAAAAAAGATTTGGCTCAACTCTCTTTCCACTGATATTGCTAATATTAGCCCCTCTTTTATATACAACAGATGTATTTTATAGAATCATAGAATGGTAGGGTTGGAAGGGACCTTTAGAGATCATCTAGTCCAAATTCTCTGCAGAAGCAGGTCAACCTAGATCAGGTTGCATAGGAACATGTCCAGGTGGGTCTTGAAGACCTCCAAGGAAGGAGACTTCACAAATCCTCTGGGCAGCCTGTTCCACCCTCACAGTAAAATAGTTTTTTCTTATGTTTAAATGGAACTTTTTGTGTTCCAGCTTCATCCCATTACCCCTTTAGTGTGAGAACTGCTGCAAACACATACACAACATAGTCTGAGTTGAAAGCTGTTGAAATCCTTTACAAGACAGTTTCTAAACCACATCTCGAAATATTTAGGGCTAAGGCTTTTATTTGAGATCATCAACAGAATTTGAAAGTTAAGGCTAGCGGTAATGACTCTATCTGTAAAGCAAAGCTGAATAGCTCATTGTAGCACTAGCAATTATGTACAGATTCTGATAGGAAAGATCACAGAGTCACAGAATGGTAGAGGTTGGAAGGGACCTGTAAAGATCATCTAGTTCAACCCATCTGATAAATTCACCTTGATCAGGACACACGGGAACGTGTCCAGGTGGGTTTTGAAAACTTCCCGGGAAGGAGACTCCACAGTCCCCCTGGGCAGGCTGTTCCAGTGCTCCCGTAACAGATCGTTTAATCCCTCAGCATAAAATGGGAGAAAAAAACACCAAAGAATTACAGTCTTCTCAACTACTAAGTCATACTAGAGCATTATTCAGATCATCGATGATTATCTGAATTTCTTCAGAAGTCATTTCTACTCTTTTATATTGTTGGTAATTAAATGTTGTTTGAGTTGGAAGTGACCTTTAAAGATCATATAGTCAACCCCCCTGCCATGTGTAGGGACACCTTGCACTAGATCATGTTGCTCAAAGCTCCATGCAAACTGGCCTTGAGTGCTTCCAGGGATGGGACATCCATAACTTCTCTGAGAAGCTTATTCCAGTCTCTCACTACCCTTATTGTAAAAAAAATCTTCCTTATGTCCAATATATATCTACCTTCTTTCAGTTTGAAGTTATTACCCCTTGTCCTATTACTACAGGCTCTGGTAAAAAGGCTCTCTCCATCTTATAATCCTCCTGTATGTTGTGAAAGGCTGCTATAAGGTTTCCCTGGAGCTCTCTTTTCTCCAGGCTCAACAATCCCAGGTCTCTTAGCCTTTCTTAACAGGAACCACGTTCTAACCTTCTGAGAAATTTTGTGGCTCTTCTCTGGACCTGCTCCAACATGTCTATGCCATGTTGAGAATCCCAGAACTGGATGCAATACTCCAGGTGGGATCTCATGAGAGTGGAATAGAGCTGAAGAAGCACAACCAATAACCTGTCAACAAGGCTTCTTTTTATGTAGCCTGTGATATATTTGGCTTTCTGGGCTGGAAGCGCACATTACTGACTCATGTGCAATATTTCATCCACCAGTATCCACAGCTCATGTAAACAGTACAAAGCTAAGCAAATACCACCAACCAGAGGCATCTTTGCACCCAGGAAAGTCATGAGGGAGAGCTGAGCTTGAATTTACTGATGTGCCAAAAGTTTTTAATAATCACCTTTGTTTATTGAGTGCACAAGTAGCAAGAGGAAAACTTGTATACCTTTTAACTTCACCGCTCTTAAGTTACACTGTTCATGGATAATGGTTAATAATGAAAGTGGACAAAGCACATAAATCATTAATGGTGTTAGTTTAGCTCAATCTTTGAAAGAAAGGGAGTTGGCAGTTAAAGTACATTGGTCATCTATTTCTTTATTTCACTCAATGCTGAGTCAGAATTGGAGAAAGGAATATATGCGTTAATTTTGGAGCAACAATTTGTTTAGTTTGCTCAGTGAAGAAGTTGGTGAACACCAACTGCATCATCAGCAATAACTGATTCACGAATTCTGCTGCTGAGTATATGTGAGTTTTGCTTAGAGGAGTAAAAGCAAATTTAACTATGCTATGTTTATGCTGAAGTAAACTTTATTTGTAAATGTTACTTTGTGGATGACCTCCCATTGCCTCTGATCCTGCTTTTCTCCCTAACAAACTGCTATTCATTCAAGTTTTCATGTTATTTAAAGCACTTTTGCATGTATTTGAAATTGAGATGAACAATCACGTTTTCATCATTTGGGTTAGGTTGGTTGGATTTAGGCTTTATCATGCTGCATCTATATAAATGTTCAATCAGAAAAGGTGAACTAAATGTTCTTAAAATGGTCTCTAAATAAGCTGTCATTGAATATCTAACAAAGGATTCTATTTTATTGTAAGCCAAATTTTAAACAATATATTCTCATTCATAATTTATCTGTTTGTTAGCTTTTGTTTTGCATTTCTTGTGCTTAAAATAAAAAAACCCAAACCCTTCCTTTCCATAATAACTTAAAGTTTCAATTTGTGTGCCATGGCTTACAGTCTGTTTGCCAAGGAATAATTTTGGTTTCTGAAACATTGTTTGACGTGTAGCACTGTTTCTAGTGATCCAGCTAGAAACAGTGTCTGTAACTTTTGTAATGAAAGGGAAAGTGAGAGAATTTTCACTTTTTTGCTGTGCTCTGAAATACACTGTTAACATTCTTGCCAGGGAACCAGACAGTGGCTGCTTATTTCCCAGGTGGTTTGTCAACTAGGTTTGTTTGGGTTTTGTTGTGTTTTTTTGATTTTTTTTCTTTCTTTCTTTTAAATATCTGTTCATTTCTTAGCCAGTGGGATTCTGTGACCACTGCTAGAGATGTAGATGGCATGGAAGTAGAAGTAGTTTTAGATACCTTTCTGTTTCAAAACATACATAAAATTATCTCTTGAAACACATAGTGGGTTATTTGGTGAACTGCAATGCTTGAACATGAATTCCCTTTTATCTTCTCCAACCCTGATGCAAAAATTGAGTATCACAAATCTCATACAACTCAAATAAAATCCTTACTCTAGAATAAAAATTTCCACTTCATTTTACATGGTCCTGTGCAATTACCGCAAAATCTTAACTGTTTTATTGGTGTCTTTATATATATAAACTTTTCCATCTTGATAGTACTATCTTTAAAACAAAAACTCCTCTGGTCAAAACAGGTCATACCTTAGAGTCTCCTAAAATTCAAGTTTATCCTCCAGGATTTGAGATATTCTAAAAATTCTTCTGAAACACATTCAGGAATACTATTCAAACCTAACATGTAATTAATAACAAAGACTCCCGTGGAGGGCTTGATGAAAGACACTTCTCATGCTCTGAACATCTTTGTTTACAGAACTACTACATACTGGAGGAAGACAGAACTTTGAGGGATATAATCTGAAAACATAGATTAGAGAGGTGCTGACAAGAAGTTTGTTGTATTTGAGTTTTATTGAGGTTTATTAAATGCTATTTATAGCACTCAATCCTATAGCATATTTATAAAAACTGCTATTTTAATTCAACTACCTCTGTGTAGATCCAATGAACAGCATCTGAAATCTGTGCTTCAGTTTGGAGTCCTGTTGCAAAACCTTAATTATGGAAAAAAACCCCTAAAGCTTGAAGCAAATATCACAGGACATAAAACTAATTAGAACTCTCTTTACCACTCTCCATAATATATATGTGTTATCAATTGTACTGATACAGTACAGCAAAGAAATGAAGCCCGGATACAGATGTACAGATGCTTGAGCTTGCCGTGCATTAGTATCAAGGTCAAACAACTCTCAAAGCCCCAGCTTTGAAATTTTCCACACTTATATGCACAATAATCATTTGACTAGGAAAATCCTTAGGAGCCAAAGATGGAGAGTGCCAAATGTAATTAAGCGTGAGTAATTAAATATCATTTAGAGTACAGCTTTACAACTAGACAGAGATTCTTTTTCTTCTATGAGGAAAACATTTTGGTTTTTTTTTTTGAGTTTTACTAAAAATGAGAAAAGTGAAACTTCTAGCATTTTTAAATTGTTTTAAAGCACAGCTAAAGTGAAATATCAACTACAGTTGTTATGAATGTAGTATACAAAAATACAGTCCCCTGAGCATGCTGTTCTTCCTTATGGTTGGAAGAGGTGTGCTTCCAAGCTTTCAGGTAATGAATAGTATCACAAGGATAATTTCCAGTAGCTCTTTGCTGGGCAGAAACTTGATGAATTGCCATCTCTCTTGGATCACATTGGTTTCAACTGCAGAAATAATGAGCAGTTAGCTTCCAGTTCCTCACATTGTTAAAATGTCTTTTCATCATACAACTGGATAAATATAACCTCAATGCAACATCCTTCTTCTCTGTTTTTAGAAATTTCCATAGCAGCTGCATATGTAACACTCACCTAATACACAAAGGTGCAAGTGCCTTGTACTTACAATCTTGATACATCACTTGAAGTCCAGGCTTTGCTCTTTCAGATATTTTTGTCATGCTTTTCATTTCATCAACGTTACGATTTTGTACGTATTCCTCCTGCTGCAGCAAGCTGCGGCTTTGCCTTGCTGCTGTAGTGACATTACAAATCTTGCAGTGTTGACTTTTTTCCTTACCCTCTCTGTCTCCAGGGATTTTAGAGTCTCTGGTCTTTCAGATGGCAATATAAAAGAAGGTAAGTATCCAGTGCTCACTATTCAGGACAGAGATTTCAAATAGTGGGCACTCAGATGAGAAAAGACTTAAAAAATCATATATATTCAAAGCTAATCTGACTTTTTTGGGAGGAAACCTGTCTCAAGGTTACTGTATATATTTCAGCCTTGCAATTGCTGCTTCATGTGATGCCACATGCTGTAGGGTGTATTCATTTTCAGTTTACTCTTGTGGCATGACAGAGCAACCATTTACTTTCTCATTTGCTGAGAAAACCATGGGCTATGAATTGTGAAAGAGAGAGGTAGATACAGTGCTTAGCAGATTTGTACCAGACAACAGCGTTGGCAGTAGGAAAACCTTCCCGCTATAAGGCTACCCATGCCACTTGGTTAATATGAGATTTACTAGTAATGCTAAAATTTTGTTACTTTAATGATACTACCATGAAAAGAGGAAACATTTCCAAGACCTTGCACATCTAAAGTAAAGAGGACATTATTCACTTTTGCTTCATGTAAAGTTAGTGGCCATATTTTATAATGGGAGTAGTTCATATTTTCGTAGGACTTCATTGGCATTGTAAGTCAACTGGTGTCAGGTTATGTGTGTTAGTGAATTTAAATCAATTCACCAGTGGTAAACCTCATTCCCTCATTGAAGTCCCGTGTTAATTGTTGGGAAATTAATTAGCCTGTTTTTCAGGTTTGTTGCTTTGACCTTTTATTTAAAAAAAATAAAATGTAGAAGGAAGGGATGGTGAAAAAAAAAAATTACTGAAAATATTTGAAGGAAAACAGAGGATATCTTCACATACATGATTGTTTGGACCTTGTGCTTTAGACCTGTTAAATCACTGAGTACATTGCTGAGGCAAAGCAGGCTTGATCTAAATCATACTCCCTCGCACCTTATTACAAGAAGTGTTAAATCTGCAATGTCAGAAGGATGTATTGCTGCGAACATTTGTATTGCTTTTTTTCTCTTTAAAAAAATCCCCGTTATTATTAGCAATATTGTGGAGTCTTGTGCAGAGCATGCAAGGGCTGTGCAAGCATCTCAGCGATGCTGGGACTGTATGACAAAGCAAGTGAGCCATGACCTGAACACTTCAGTGTTTTTTTCTGAATGTTTCAGTTAAGGTTTCAGAAAATCTTCTTGTGAGCAGAATTAAAATAAGTAGTTGATGATTTGCATTGGAGATGATAATACTTAGAAATCTCTCCAAGTGCCTGGTTTCTGCTCTTGAATACGCTCGGAATACTTTGCTCTGCAGCTGAGACTATCCATAGATGATACCCACCCACTCCTTTCCCCTATGCTATCTCCAAAGATTGGCAGTAACACACAATTTGTGTGACATAAAGGCCCAGTAATCCAGAATTAAACAGGAGGGGACAGGAAAGTGATCGCCAACAAGTGTATAAAATAGATCTTGCCTCCAGCCTTTTGTGTTTTCTATGCCTGCTTAACTGGGGTAACAGCACCAGTGGTTCTCTACAGCTTCTACCCTGTTGGCTGTGAATCCAGCTCAGATGCCACTCTTGACTAAAGCCTCATAGCTGCAATAAATATAAAGCATTTTTTGCAATAGCTTAGCAATATGGAGCAGTGCCCACTAGGGAAGCTGACTGTGAGCCGATCAGTGTTAGAGCCAGCCACTCTGGAGAAGGTGGTCTTGCCTGCATCATCTTACCTCGCTTTCTCACCAAACTCCGTAAGGTGCAGCCTGGTTTCAATAAAGGTTTAAAAAAAGGTTCTGTTTGTCTTGGTGAAACGGGAGGGAAAAATGGTTGTACTACTTTAAAGATGTAAAAATGAAAAGGCTGTTCATTTCTTTCATATTTTTCCTAGCCTATAATTATTCCTAATCAAACTACAACAAACAGTAAACACTAAAAATGAAATAAACGCAGTGACAGTTTGCCAATAACGAGCAGAAAATGTTCCATCTGTCTAGCAGTGAGTAAAATGTGTGTAATTACTGCTCATTTTTCTTCTAATTGCTGAGTTATTAGTTTAAAGCTTACGCACAACTGGTGAACAGTGCCGACTACCCATTCTCTAATTACAGCCCCTGCTTTGCTATGCTTGAAATCAAGAAAAGCAAAAAGGAGAAAATTTGCATTTTGAAAAATCTGTCTGAATTAACCCCTCTGGTAAGAGCATCTTTTCAATTTTGGCCTCACAGGTCGGATCCTTGTCTGATAGAAATCAACGTCTAGTTGTACCAGCTGAAAATTTGTGTCTCAGTGGAATTATCACTTCTCTCTTTTTTCCTGCTTTTTTCAAGCCTACATTTTAATTTCTGATTTGAAGAAAGATTAAAGAATGCTCTGAAATGGATGGTAGGTCGAGGGAGGTAATTCCAACAAGGAAGCAAAGGTTACAGTAGCCATGAGTTAGTAATATGTCCTTCACTTTGTGCTTCTTTATCTGATTATCTCAAAGTGGGTCAGACAAGGGTATGTCTGTGCATCAATCTGCTCTTCAGCACTGAGATAGGTAAGCCATCTTTATCTACTTCTCCTAGGCTAACTCTCTTAAAGCCAGGCTGTGCCTGCAGTGAGAGATATGGCCATGTAGTCCTGTGCCATTTCTGCCTCTTTCAGGTGACAAAATCCATCCCACCACAGGGGCTTTGAAGTCCATGATGGTTGACATACCTTCTTTGTGGACAGTTCGATGTGAGAGGTGAAGGACAGAGAATAGACCCAGTTTGTTCATTTTCAAAAGTTTAGAGATACTGTTGCTGCACATGATATTGATTTTAAAAAATAATGTTAGAAAATAGAGAATGAGAAGAGCAAGAAAACTGAGGAAGATTTAAAAAGCTAAACAACAGATCTGTTAACCTAATAGTTTCTGGCATTACACCTTAGAGGATTGTGAGCAGGACAGCAAAACAAGGCAGACTACCTAGCCAGTAGACTGAAATTCATGGTGTAGGATCCACACTTTTACTGGGTGATATTTAGGGACTCACAAACAGGCAAAAATTGAAAACCGATGTTGTATCGAACCTCTTACCCAAAGTAGAAGGCAAGTGGCTATTGAGAAGCTGGATGAAGCTGCAGATGCAAATTATGAAATAAGACACTAGAAAAATCTGATGCAGAAGTGTAACAGTAGCATTGATTTTTTTTTGTGTGTGTGAGCTCTGCAGTGTTTAGGTAGTGAGTCCTCTTACTTTAGAAGCTCTGCACTTAGTCCTACCAGCAGTGTCTCTGAATTGATTGCCTGTAAACTGCAGAGTAGTTGGGATGTCCTCTACTACTCTTGGACACCACAGTCATATCCTAGTTACAGCAGTATGGGCATCAATGGAGATGACAAAAGCACCTCTAGAAGTTGACTTGATTTATATAAGCACATGACCTACTCAGTTTAAAGCCTTCTGTTTTGAAAGTTCTACTTAAACATAAGGAAAAACTATTTTACTGTAAGGGTCAGGGAGTCCTGGCACAGGCTGCTGAGGGGGGTTGCAGAATCTCCTGTGGAGGTTATGCAAACCCACCTGGATGTGTTCCCGTGTGACCTGATGGAGGTGAACCTACTTGAGCAGGGGGTTGGACTGGATGATTTCTAGAGGTCCCTTCCAACCCCAACCATTCTGTGATTCTGTAATTTACCCATAAAGTAAATGGTAATTTTTCTCTGGCTAGTGTTACTGCTGGTGCAAAAAGGTGTGTGGGGAATCCAAACAGTATAAAATATGACATATGACAAAAATCCAGCCACATTCCATACCATAATAGAGGATTCTCTGCAGAGTTTTCAGTGTTGAACTTTCAAAATAAATCACCTGCTTCCAAAGAGGTATTGAAGGGGGATGTACCCACTCACATTCACATTCATTGAGGACTTTTGACAATAGAGTGGAACACTTGAAGAAAACTATGTATCATAAAAGTTGGAGTTTGGGCACTATATTTAAGGGATTGTCCTGGCTGTGGTAATACTATTTTTAAAACGGAGACATAAGATGCAAAGTATTAATTACTTGGAACAAGTGGTCTTGAAAGCAACTTTTAGCTCTGGGTTTAGAATAGAATTTGCATGTTTTCTTACGCAGGAATAAGTTTGAAGAGAATTAATTATTATCTTGGATACTGGCAGATGTGAATGTACAGCAGTCGTCTTCATGGGTTTATGTAACTCTCACAAATGTCAATGACAAATTCTTGTCAAGGAGGAGGAAAAAAACATTCTGAACAGACATCTAGTTTTAAGCAAAAATATAAATAAATATAGAAACCACAAAATCCCCTTTTCAAGTATGCATGCTTTAGCAGGGTGCAGGATGGTTTTGGTCATGCTTTAACCATGCCATGAGAATGGAAGTGCTGGTAGCAAGAGGTTGGGATCTTAGGAAAAGGATGGAAGGAAAAAAATAAATATTTAAGCATTTTTGCTCTGTAGCTAGACAACTGAAGCTTTCCTACTTCTTTTCAGTTCTGAATAAATGCATTTCCTTCATGGGCTCACATGCATATTATGCATAATCCTTTAGATATGCTTGCCAGCTGTGTGGTAGAGATAGGGGCTGCTGGGACTTGACTACTTTAAAAATGGTGGAGGTACTTCACTGAAAAAGAGCAGAAATGAAATAATTATTTGCATAATCTTTCTAGAGTCACCTAGATTTCTTGAAAGCAGCTTAACATGTTTGGAATAATCTATTAGGGAAACATTAAGGGAAAAAGTACCCCTTTTTCCTTCAGACCATATGCATTTTGTTTTTTCTGTCTTGGTCTGACATATTTAAACTGCTTTAAACTCATTTTAAGAACATTTTATTTCATAATAATTGCTCCTATTTTAAATACTGTAGGTTGTTCTGCAGAACAACATGGAAAAACAAGTTTTTGTGTAAAATAAGCTCACAGCAACTTGCTTTACCACAAGTATTGTGCTTCCAAATAGTGTTTCTTTACCACTTAGCGTATATTACCTTTTGTTCTTTGCTGAACTGTTCATGATGTTTTACCTAGAATACCCACACCTCTGCTGAATCTCAGGCAGGATTATGTGAACATTATGTAGATATGTAATCTCCACTATATTTAGCTAGTCTACTTTCATGCAGTAAGGATTGTTTAAGATCTTTGGTTTTGTTGTCTGTCTCAGACATCATTCATTTCCATGTAGTTTTGTCTTTTTTCTCCTGTCTTTCCTCCCAGCAATTGAGATAAAAATTAAGTCACAGAAGAGAGATGTTTTCCTCTGAGATATTCAGATCCCTGTGTAACTTTGGGTCAGAGATACAGAGAACAGCTGTTCTTCCAGAAAAGGAGAAAAAAAACCCCACAACAAATTTTCTAATATTTAGTTCTATTTTTGTGCTTGCAATGTAAGTATCCAATATTTACACTATAAATGTCAAGTACAGCAGTGTAAATATCCAATACAAAATCAAAATGTATGTAGCTTGCAGATGTTTGATTTTTTTTTTTTAATTAAAAGGAGTTAAAACACTTTTCTGGTGCACTGATAAGAGTTGAAAATTAGAATAAGAAAGGCTGATAGGTGTCTTTTAATCCTCTCTGTATATTCCAAATCAAACAGCTCTTTAATAGCTGATAATTCAATCCTTTAAAAAGATTTGTCTAAGTGGCTAAAGCCGATTTGGCCATTCATGAAGTGTCATTTGTCATCAAAATAGATGTACTTTCAAACCATCCTACTTTTACAAATTAAATGCTTTTCATATCTTATGGCTTTGCAGCCAGGTACATCTACATGGAAAGGTGTAGCTGAACGCAAAAAGCTGGTGTAAATGACATTGTGGTGTTTGTGCAGAAAGGAGCCAGTCATGCATTGCAAATAAATGTACATGGAAGCATGAAACAATTGTCTGATCTCCATTGGAGTAGGCTTTTGTTGCTTTCAGGAGCTGTGTCATATGCTCTACAGCTTTCTTGCAGTTGCATGATTTGCCAGGGTTAATCTGTTCATAGGCTATACTTTTGTTTGCCCAAGAAAGTTGCATTTATCTTAACACCAGTAATTTTTATTCCAATTGGGTTATCTGATATTTAAGACCATTTGAAATGTGTTCATTTTTTTTTTCTAACTTGAAATGATTCTTGATCATGTTGAAAAGACAGTGAACCTGACTTAAAATTGTATGCAACTTCATATTCCTTGCCTTAGTATAAATAAACCACTGTGAAAAAATAGAAATAAAAATTAGAGTAGAATTCTACAATGATGTCATCCATGTAGAAGCAAACCTTGGAAACAACTGTAGCAGTACTTTTAGCACTGTTGGAGACTGAGGAAGTATGAGGAATTTAGAGGTAATGAGTATTTCTTTGACAATGCAAAAAAACTCCCCAACCAACAAAACAAAAATAAAAAGAAAAGTTAATTTCAGACTTGTGAGATGGTCTTACAAACCACATAGTTTTGAAAACAGTAATAAAAGCGATAAAATGTAGCTTTGTGTCCCCATAAAATTTTAAGAAAGTACTTTTGTGGGATAGTTAACACCCTTTATAATACAAAGATAACTATCACTTTTATTGTAACTGTAACATATGTGAGGATGTTTGTTTAACTCCCCAGTTGTCAGACGTGAAGTTGAAAGTTTTTAATAGCCTCTGGGTATCAAATCTATTGCCTCAGGCTGGTGTTTGTAATTTAATATGAGTAATTTATTATGAAGAGAGAAAAAACAAGAATTGCCCACTAGCTATGAAAGCACATTTACATTGTAATTATTAGGCACATAACAGCTTGAAAATAGATAAAAGGAATTTTAGAGTAGCATTGACAGCAGCAATAGTATCATCTGCTAAGATAAAGCAGAGAAATATAGCTCTAGAGAAATTACTTCTGAGGGGAGAAGTAGTTATAGTCGAAAGGTCATCTTCATCTCAGCTGCTGACTTGGTTATAATGTAAACCACTCTTGGGAAGTTGTGCATAGCATAGAAACATCATCCTTCTGAGCTCTCTGAGGTTGTGTAGTGACAGTTATGCGTTAGAAAGAGTGGGATCTTCAGGGCATACTACTTTGGCATCAGTAGATCTGTAGGTGATTTTGCTTTTCATTTGAGCTTTTCCACTTTTGGTAAACTCAATTTCAAAAAGTAACGAATATTGTGAAGTATGTAGTGATATTCCCCTGAAAACCAAATCCTATAAACGAGGTTTCCCAGAAGAGCTTGGCACTGTAGAGGACACATCTGGACCACAAGTAACAGGTCATGTTTTTCCCAAAGGTTTGATGTTCATTACTCTCAGCAGGAGATCAGATGAAAACCTTGCCTGTGTTATACAGCATCTGAATCCCTGTTGCAACCGATTATTCCCAGAAAATTATGTTGGCATTTCCATTTATCTTCTCCACATTTTAATGCTGCAGTAAATAACAGAAAATCTAGCCATGGTGGTAGTTGAGATGTCAAGGGTTTACTTTCTGTATGTGGTACAGATTTACCTCTCTGTTAATCTCTGGCATCTTAAGTAATCATAGACAGATATATAGCAGCCTGAGAATTTCTGGAACTGTTCCCTGTGGCTATTTCTCTCCTTTACCTCCCCTCCCTTTTCTTGTCATTTCTTCTCTGAAGGACTGCCATTCATACCTTGTAGTCCTCAGCATGGCCACCAGCATGTGTCCTCAGAAGAACTCTGAATGCTTGCTCAGGGTCCTTGTGCATGTACACTTCCACCAGTTGATGTAAGCAGATATTTTTGTTTCCCCCTACTCCCCATCCTAGTCACTACAGTGATTTACAAGTGCCTGTCGTTGCTGTGGGTCTTGCCCTCTGGAACAAAAGTTGATACTCAAGATGCAGACAAAATTAAAGGATAGGAATATGGATCTCCTTTGTAATTGTAATTGTGAAATAAGACTAAGAAATGGGAATATTTTGCCAGTGATTTGGAAAAAGTGTGTCTATTTTCTTCTCTTTTCCTTAGAATGAGAAAAGGGCCACGAGTAAGGGGAAAGCTATACCCATCCAATTACAAGATGGTTGTCTTGTCCCTACTGCACTCAGCAGAAAGACTGTCATCTCCCTGTCCAGGTCATAGTGCTGTTATGGATGTGCTGCTGACTATCTTGCCAAAAAAACTTCTGTGCTGAAACTCTTTTTCTGTCTGTCACTGAGTACTGCAGTCTGCATGTATATGCTCCTGTCAAGATCCTTTAGAGGCAGCTTGTAGGCTCTCAAGGTCCTGTGTGACTTCACAATTTCTCAGAACTGTGGTCACAATGATACGTGGCTATGCATTACCTGGTTACAACAGAAGCAGAGATTACTCCTTACCAAGGGGGTTTAAGAATGAAGCATCAAACCTATCTTTAGAGAATAACACTAGAAGTATACCTCTTAATTTAATTTTATTTTTACACTTGACCATAGACAGACCACATTTTTTTTCTTAACTGGAAGAGCTAGAATGTGTTCATTTTATTCCTGCAGTGAACCTGTCCTTATACATCAATGACCTAAGGGAAAGTATATCCAGCAAGGCAGTGAAATCTGCAAGTACACATCTGGGGATGGTAAAGGAACAATAACATAAAATGACCAGAATAAAGTAGGAGGTTGTGGCAAAAAGATGATGCATGCAATTCAATTCAGTGTAAGCTAGAGCAATGAAACTACAAAGAAAAAAAACACAAGCAAATAAGGTTTTTAAAATATATTTATCACAGAAGCCTGATCAGGATAATGGAAGTACTAAGCAAACTCTTAAAATCATTCTCACAGATATTACATACCACTTGTCACATCATTAAATGCAATTTGGAAATGACTGTCAAGTATACAACAGGAACTGTGCTCTCTGTCTACACAGGATACTCTTATGCTTTAAGTAGAAAAAAAATATTAAAAAACACTACTATTCAAGATGTAGAATCAGATTAAGAGAATCAGCCCTAGCCACTGCAGACCACTAAGTACATGTTTGCATGCCTTTCTGTACTAGAGCCTTCATTCTTTAATTCAGCTTCACTTTTATGCATGATTGTAAATACATTCATCTGCTCTGTATCTTTAATAAGAAACTCTTAAGTAGTAAATCAAGGTCTCTTGAAAAGAATTAAAGCATATTTGCTTTAGTTTATGGTGGTTTACTGTTAGTCATGATGAAAATGAATAGCACTGGATCATTTTTTTTGAGTCCCTTATTTTCTTCAAGTTTCCAAGACATGTCTGTCTTAAAATCCACAGTCATATTACTGTGTCATGCTAAACAACTGTTCTCTGTTTCAGCTATTAGAGGCATAAACATGCTTTGAGTCAGACTTAGAAGCAAATCCACTTCATATTCACCCGATACTTCAATTACTTAATTCACAAAGCAATGGAAAAGATATGATACATACCATGATGCAATGAATTTTTTGAACAATAAGCACACACCTTTCTAAACAAGACAAAACAGCAGAGGAGGATAACTCTTGCCACTTTTCAATATCTTCTATAGTGGTAGTATTGATTTTCATTTTTAGAGGGCCAATTAGCAGAGATTCTGACTGTTCAGATGCACCCTCAATGTGTGAATGCTACACAATCTGATATCGGGTCTGTTATAGTGCTTCATTGTCATTCAATCAGCAATTGGACTACTCGATTTTGATTGTTTGCCTGATGGTGGGAAAACAAACAATGTCCTTTTAATTCATGTATACTATGGAAGAGTTTGGAGCCACCAACAAAAGATCTGCTCTACAGAGTGATGTCTATAAAAAAAATCCCGTGATCCTCTTATATTAGAATAACATAAGACTTATTAGATTTAATTGGTTACTTGGACAAATCATAATGGGGAGCTCTTGTGGCAGGCTTCTTCAAATTTTGTTTTAATTAAATTGTAGGCCTGTAAACATCTACTTAAAATGTACAGGTCATTATATATTGCTGTAGTTGGCCCCTGTCAGATAATTAGCTGCAACTTTTTAGAAGTATTGATGTCACGTCTCATGTCAGCTATCAGAAGTTTGTCATTGCTGAGTTAACTGTGTGCAGAAGAAGCTTTACAATCATAAACTTTGTATCGCTGATGTAAGAGTACTTGAGACTGTTTTTGGGAAAGCAAGTATGCTTAATTACAGAAAAATCAGTCACCAGAAAAAATCACCTGAGTGTCCAAACCAAAGTTTAAATGAGAATCAAATTGTGTAGGTAGAAGAATCCACTTTAAATATATGAAGATCTTTTTTTTTTTTTTTAAATTTGAATAGCTATGAAAATAATTTACCTGAACTAATCATTATAGGTCAGGATCAAAATGTGAGAGATACTTCAGAGTATAAAAAATAGATTAAATTATTAAAACCTGAGTAATTTGTGTAAGAGCAGCTTGGGACAGAGGAAGTTGACTAATGTAATGCCAGAGAATTGCCATTATAGGATGATTGCTGTTAATTTTTTGATTACCCAGTAATAGAACAAGCAGTACGGTGATTAACTGGCTCATAGAAAAATAAGAAGCAGTTAATCTGAAGCAGTGCTGTCATAAAATCCAGAAAAACTCTGAGCTGGATTGCTGCAGATAAGTAGCTACTGCATATGCTATGTAGAGCATGTGAACTGAGGAGTAGCTTCCAGCAAAATAAATGTAGGACCAGCAGGGACCCAGAGAAAAAGAATTAAACAAATAGTGCCGGTCCATTGTGGTATACTGTTGTGTCAGAGGTTTTAAAACAGTTGTGTAATAAGCATTTTGGTACAGTCTTCCTTGCCTACTGTTTTAATCAGTCCTTTCTTACAGAACAGAATGGATTGTATGCACAGAGCTAATCCTTTTGAAAGTCTGCCTGTTAGGCTTTTTGTCATACTGATCAGAAGCAGCGTGACAAAATCAGTAATTCCTATCTGACCATAGTTTAATAAGGAAGTTGGAAAGAGGAGAGAGATTATGAATACTTCTTTTTATTTTTGCCTCCTTTTAATTTAAGGAAATAATTTTCTTTGTAAAGTAAATGAAGTAAATGAACATAAAGTAGATTTTTTTTTTTACTCCATCTTCCACCATTAAAAGTTGTTGTTTGTATTTGAATTAAATGGCCATACACACGTCACTGGAGGAGCATAGTTGAGAAAACAATAGATTTTTCTGTATACCAGAGGTGAAGCGTTCTGTTGACAATAAAGTATTCTTGGTTGCTTTCATTCCAGCCCAAATGGTGGTGAGAATCACTAGAAACTGTAACCTTTGTTCACCTTGTGCAGTTGTTATTCTGTCATAGACAGAGGATGTTGCCATCTTCCTTCTCTGCATTGTCATCCTCACTGGAAGAGTAGTGATAAATATTTGTCCTCTTGACACACATAATGAGACAACAAATCACTCTGCCCAATGAAAACATCTCTGATACTCTCATCTAAAGAATCTGAGTTGTGGGCATACAGCAGAAACACTGCCCAATGGTGGCATCGTTGCTATGAAACGATAGGACATAATTCTCATTGTCCAAATTACCCCCAGATCAGTGCCATAAACCTGCAGTACCTAAGGCAATGCCTAAGACTCCCAGCTGAGAGCAAAAGCCAGTGAATATACAGCTGACACTTCAGATGGCCTACTTACCTTATCCCATTACAGGTGTCTTGCTTCGACACCTGCAAGTCTGAGGGGAAAGCATGCTGTTAAATGAGCCTCATGAGGTATATTACTCAAAGTTGCTATGAGGACTGCAGCTTTAGGCAGTCGGCTTCAGAGGTGCATTACATTGGTTGCTTAGGTGAATGTTCAGTATTCAAAAAGTAGTCTGTATACACAAATTTAGTACCTGCTGAAACGTGTGTCTATCAGACGCTATACCTATATGCACTGGAAACAGAGATTAATTGCACAAAATTCATTTTTAAATAGTGCAGACTGAATATTTACCTTCAGTAATTCGTATGCTTGGAGGTTAATATTGGAAAAGGGTATGGGCAGGTGTTGGTGGAAGCAACACCATTCATGCTGAAATGAGAGCTTGGTTTGGAACAACCTGGAAGCTTTCTGAGGTTCAAGTTTTGGTGGTATTTATTTATGGTCCTATATGAAAAGAAGATTAAATATCTTTGTTTCCAAGATCATTGTTTTTATTTATATTTATTTTTATTGCCTTCTATTAATCACCCTTCTAAACTCTAAGAATTCCTTGTAAGATATGATTAATTTGTTGCAGATGAAGCCTCTATTAATTTTTATTGTTTTGTTCAAATCAGATTTCCAGAAACCTGGAGCATTCATTTTATTTCAGAGTAACACAAAGAATTATGAAATATATACAGTATATAAACATTAACCTTTATTAACTGTTTTAACTAGTAAATAAATTGGGAAGAAAATATAATCTTCTAACAGACTCTACAGTATCTATACCTTGCAACTTTTCTTATTTATGTTTCACTAAAATTCTAGGCGTCTCTTATTGTTGAAAAGTACACTCTCAGAATAATTATTTATTCTGATTAACCTTAAGTGAAACACTTTCAGGTGTATTTTCTCACTGTTGATAAGAGAAAATTATTACTGCAGAGGGCAAATTTTATCTGTTAAAACAATGTTTGAATTCACAGTTCTCAATGTCATGTTCATTTTTTTCTTCATATTTTAATGGAAAAAAACTGAAATTAGGGAGGGATTTTATGACAACAGAAGTGCACTTGTCTTTCTGAATTGCAGGTCTTGTAACAGGATGCATGAGAGGTGATCTCTATCTTAACACTCAAAGTCTGTATTCGTCTAGATTCTGCCAACACTGCAAAACAAAGTGATGATCTCTGTATCTATTTCCTCATATCTGTTGGGGTTACTAAAGTGTTACCAAGTGCAACTAGTAGTTGAGCAAGATTTTCTTCAATCTGAAACAGCTGAGAAACACCGATAGTATGGTGCGATCTCCATGAGGTAATTTCATCTGGTACCAGTGCTCATATCCCTTATAAAGAAAGAAAATAATGCGTATGCACTGCACTGTTGTTAAATACATCATGCTAGGCCAGGAGGGCTGATCTGCCTGGATTGCCAGGAATTCATTGATAGTTCAGCACTGCTAGGTGAGCATTGCTGGAGAGGACAAATCACCTTCCCCTTTGGACTCAACACCCATCTGGGAGCTAGGCACTCTCAGAGCAACCATCGACCCACACTTAACTGAGTTCCCCTGGGTCGTTCCTGCATTTCACTGTCGAGTCAAAGTTGAGAATGGCCTCCCCCAAACCTTCAGTATTGTGTGCCTTCAGTATGCTGCTTTGAGGAGGTTGTGGGTCAGTGCTGCCTCAGTTGTCTAGGACCTCCATGCATTGGAAAGACTGAAATGTGCTTGGCAGTGCACCGTGCAAACACAGGAGGAAAAATTGACAACATTCTTTAGCTTCTCTGTTCCCTCTGACTGATTTTGATGATACATTGTTCATGATGTTGCACCATTGAACACCAGATATTACGGTTTTGCCCCCCAGCTGCCAGTGTCAGCTACATGTTGAATAATAATGTAGAAATCATGTGGAGCCACATATTAATAGATATTTTTAATGTGCAGTTTAAATACTTTATTAACATAATAAATGGAAAATGAATAGAGAATGAAAATGCAGAATAACACAGAAAACTTGATGACCTGATAAACTTATATTGACTTTACACGAGGGGTTTTTTAGAAATTGAACCAGTTTGAGGAGTATTTTAGAGTTGGAGAAGGTGTATTTTCTACCATGCTGGTAATATGTTACCTGTTAAGCTGTATGTAAACTGACCTTTTTTTTTGTGTGGCCATACAGCAGCTGGGATGCCATCTGCACAAAGTAAGATAGCAGGTGATCAATGAGGCAAGAGTAAATACTCATAGCAGCAGGAGCAGAAGCTAGGACCTTTCAGTTTTGTTTGCTTTACTTTCCATGGTGTTTGTCAATAGCAGATGTGCTCAGGACGTTTTAGTCTTGGAAACTTGAGTGGACGGAAAGACAGGAGAATCATTGTGTAACTATTGATTTATAGCATCAAACAAAGAAACAAAAATATCCACCTTGCAAAAATGAGCATAACAGGAGAAAAGCCAGATTGAGAACATAGTGTTCTTTATTAATAATCTATTTCTTTCGTACTGCTCTTACATTTAGAAATAAGTCAGTGTTTATCATTGACTTTTCTTTCATGGTTTTGCTCAGCCAACAATGAAGCACCATGACAGTCTCTTGCTCAGTGCCCCCCATCCACCCCAACCCTTGTTAGGATGGTGGAGGCCCCAGCAAAATGGGAGGGAAAAAAAGATAAGGTTGTTGTGGATTGAGATGAAGACAGGGAGGGCTCACTGCCAGTTACAGTTCTGGGCAAAACAGACTCAACTACTCGACTTGGAGAGGAAAGTAGGAAAGTTTATTCTACATAAAATAAATAGAACAGAACAAAAAGCAAAAACAGAGCAGGATGATGAGAAAAATACAACCAGCACTTTAATATCTCCTTCCCCCATCCCTGGGGCCAGCTCACTGCTCCCAATATCTCTACCTCCTCCCCCCTCCACGGCTCAGGGAGGTAGAGAATGGGGGATGTGGTCAGTCTCTCACAGATGGGCTCTGATGCTTCTCTCTTCTCAGATGAGGATGACTCCTTGCATTCTTCCCCTGCTCCAATACGGGGTCCCTCCCACATGACACAGTCCTTAATGAACTTTTCTGGTGTGGTTCTGCCCAGCAGCTGTGGCTTCTGCTGATACAGGGTCCTTCACACAAGACATGGCCTCCTCTGGCTGTAGTCTTTACCCCTGGCACAGGGTCTTTTACGAAGTGCAAACAAATCTCTGCTTCACCAGTCCTATTTGCAGGATGGAGGGGTGTCTCTGCTCCAGCACACCTCCTCCTCTCTTCCCTCACTGACCCTGGGATCTGAACGGTCACTTCTCTCTCTCCTCCAATTCCTTTCACCACCACCAGCTAAAAAAGAAGGAAGAACAGAACAAAGTGGAACAGGAAGAACCCTCCTCTTCTGGCTGCTTCTTCTTATAAAGTGATTGTGAAGGCATCTAATTGGCTCAGCCCCAGAAGTGGGTCTGGCTCAGAGCTGGGGAGAGTTTTGAGCAACTTCTTACAGACACCATCTTTACAGCCCCTTTCCCGTTACCAGAAATGGCATATAAAGACATTGCCTTACCTTTCAAGTCATGCAGCTTAATTGGTAGATTGAGAATTTCTTTACTATTGTAAGAGTTATTACTTCACATTGAGTATTTTAATGCATTCATATATTTTAGGTTACTGAAACCACAAAAAGTATTATTGCAACATAAAGAAAATATGTTAAAATAGATTTATTATGATTCCAATCCCTGCAAACACCGTATTAGCTGATATCGTCACATCAGAGATTCTTTCAGGAAAACTCAACATTTTCTGATTTCCTTTTAATTATCATATAAATCAGCTATGCTTTTAGGATGGGTGAACTCAGAGGGTCAAATTGCAAAGGTTTTGGTTATTTCACTCAGTTATCAACATTTTAACGTTAGCTACCATCTGCAGCAGAAAGTGGTACTGTAAATATTCCCGTTGAGACATATTCAAGTGCCTCAGTGAAAAGTCAAGAATAAAAATCTAATAGATATTTATCCACTGCAGGACCATTCTATAAATTAGAAAACACTGAAAAGTACAATCTTCTTTGTAGCAAGGCAAGAGTAATATGAATGCAATGATTAAGAGCATGAAATGTGGAAAGGAGAAAAATCTTTACTTCAACAGGTCATATTGCAAGCAAGGAGAATAGTAGAAATGTCATCTACTTTATGGAAAAGTTAGCAGCTACACAGTTTGTACCACTTAAATTACAATTTTCAGTACTGATGTGTAATCTCATTTAGAGCAATCTGAACTGGGGTTTTTTTGGAGGGTGAGTTATTCCTCTATCAAAAACTTCAAGAAAATAAATAAAGTATGGAAGGAAAGTGCAGAACTTTCATTACCTTAGTGATTGCTCTTCAACTTGTGAATACTAGAAGTGAAAGCTTTTTGCCTTGTGACCATGGAAGAACTGCCTCTATTTTGGAACAAAACATCTGGTGGCCAAGGATCGTCTTCTGTTCCTGTGATTTACAAGGAACTTTATTTGTTTTTCCAATCTCATGGTTTTTCAAGAAGCCACTTTTGCTGGGTAACAGGGGGACGGGGCTGCAGTGCACACCTAGTAAAGAGTTCTCAGACTTCTCTTGGGTTCAGACCCACCTCTGGCCCAGCTGGGACAATCTGGCACCTCTGCCATCGCCATTTAAGGGTGGCAATTTGAAGTGCTTGGTAGGAGATGTAGAAGTGGTACAAAATGGAGACGGCCATGCAGACCCCACAGTCAGAGAAGTAGGAAGGAAGGAGGAGCGCCCAATCAGACACCCCTCTGCAACCCGTGGCAAGAATACAGCTGTGCCCCTGCAACCCATGGAGGGCAATGGCAGGACTGAGAGCCACCAGCAGTTCCAGGTGAGTGTGCCCGGATGAGCGAGGGACTGTGTGAGGAGGCAGCCATGGCACAGGCCGTGCTGGAGAGCCTGCGTGCCCCAGAGCTGACCCACATGAGAGGCAGAGAGGAGCTGCAGCCCTTGGGATGAACACACATTGGAATGGCCCATGCAGGGCTGCCGTGTGTGTGAGGTATCCCACAGAGGAGCAGGGAGGACTGACAAGGAGCCCACCTGAGGAGAGACAAATGGCAGAAGCCATCAAGAATAGACTGACTGAAACCCCCATTCCCTGCCTCCCTGAGCCATTCAGTGGGGGAGGAGATAAAGACACAAGGATCAGGGCTTTGGGCCCGGGAAGAGGAGAGAGGTGGGGAGAAGGTGGTTTTAAAGGGCTGGTTGTGCTTGTCATTATACCACTCTGTGTTGTTTTCTGTTTGGTATGTTTTGGGGTTTTATGGTTATATTTTAGTTGTTGGTGGATTAAATTATTTTCTGATTTCTTCCCCAAGCCGAGTAGCCTGGTCTGTTTTGTCTGGGACCATAAGTGGCAGTTAAGTCCTCCCTGCCCTTTAGGAATTCTCAAGTCTGTGGTACTTGAATCTAATCATGGCCTTTTGTCCCTGAATGGGCATAAACTAGGACACCCCAACATTAATTTTCTGTTACGACTGTGAAGAAAAATCTAACTGCTTACTTGAGTTGTTTGCTTTGTTTTTGCCATATACAGCTGGTTAAAGCAACAGAAATACTCCAGATCTCTAGGGAAAGGTGAAAGGGCAGCCTTGTGCCTTAGGGATAGACACACTATAAAACTGTCACTATTTTCCTTTTCCTCTACCTCTTTCCACAGTTTTTGTGCTGCTTTCTTCTAGCATCCTCTGAAACCCTTTAAGTCAACTGAAGGCTGATGCTAAAAAGGAAGCAATAGCAAAAAAGAAAAAGGAGTGTGCAAGAAAAGTTTAAAAGAGATGATGAGCAAAAGAAATAAACCCATAAGCTGGGTTGCCACATCAACATGTCAAAGCATGAAGGTTGATACTACTAGAGCAGAAAATGGTATCCATTTCCCACTGGAAGCTGATGGTAGTTTTGTACAGAGAATTGTGCATGAGTGCAAACCCAGACATGTGCCTCATGAAGCAAAAAGCCATTTTTCAGAGTGACAAGGGAGGAAAAAGAACAGTTTTAAAGAGATTTATTTTCCCTCCTGATTTATGATATCCCCAAGAAGGGTGCTATTTTATCTTCCTTTTGAAGCAGTTAGATTCTCTAGAGAATGGCAAGAGTTGGTGTGCAGATGTCATGTCACCAAAATACAGCAGTCTGTAAAGCAGGCTACCTCTCTGGACTGACAGTGTGGGATTTAGCTCATCACATATAAACATCTACAGTGTAAATGCCTATCTCTGAGCTAGTCATCTTCTCATTAAAAGACAAGAGAAACAGACATTTCTAGGGCATGATATATGTTTTCAACAGTAAGAAAAAGGCAAGAAATTGTGCTTGAACAGCATCTAGTTTTATCCATTTAGTTTCAAGCAATCCTGAAGAGCATCAGATGTAGACATTAACAGTGAAGCCATGTAACATTAGAGATGAATCTTATTTTTCCATTTAGTTCTGAGGTCTCATGATTACCACATGAAAAAGGGATCTCCTGACTCTACTTGAAGCAGTGTGAGGCCTGAGAAAGGGACAAGAATCTCTAATTCTCATTCTGGTCCCCGTGGGAGCCCTTCAGTGCACTTTTGCAAACAAAATTTATAGGACAAACTACATTACTTCAGACAAACAGGGCACCATGGAAAAGAGCAGTCAGCCTCAGCCTGCCTGTTCTCATATCAATAATTTGCTTTGTTGGCATTCTCCTAATGAACGCCATGGAAAAATATTTTGTCTCCTGTACCACACTCTTTCTTGGAGGTGCATAAGGCTACTCTGATTGCATAGGTTTCTGTAATGGCTACATGTGACTTTAATGGAAGTAGAGACAGTAGAGACTTTTCTTTGAAAGTGTAATTTGATTGTGTAATCCAAAGACATTTTGAGGATATTGAATTTCCTTGCTACTTTAGAACAAACTACGGGGCAACATGGTGGCCCCAAGTCACTACCATTACTTCAAACAAACAAATAAAAGCCCATTTCCCAGAAAATTTGTAATGTTTTGTTGTTATTCATAGTAGCTGCTTGTTTGCTTAACAGTAATTTTTAGCACGTGTTTTTATTTGTAAGACAATCTTATAAAGGAGAGGAGAAAAAGGATGTCCTGTGTTCTAATTTGTCATTGCTGTCAGTTTTTCCTGGGTCAACCAAGTAAATGCCTAATACAGTAATGAACCCTTTTTGCTTCTTACTATCCTTCTAGTTATTCTACAGGAAACAGCACACAAACAAACAAATAACAAAAGATACACAAGTAGAGTTAGGGACAATCCATCTGTTTGTGTAATCTGTGGCTTGTCAGGCCTTTGGTAATTTATGCTATCTGAGGATGTGACCTGTACCTTTTCTAGTCTGTAGAAAAGCCTTTTATTTCAGATTTAACATCTCTTTAATTTGAAAAATGTATTCAGCTTTGATACTGCTAGTGAGGGAAACATTCCTCCAAGTATGAAACCTGTGGAAAACATCAGAGAACTTCTCTGGGGCCCGCTCAAATGCCATTCTACATTCAGCATATATTTGAATCTACAAATGCCAGACAGAATACATTTTCCCCCTCTTACTTGTCCCTCAGAGGCAACCACTGATGAGTTACATTTTTCCTCTTTTAATGAAAAAGTCCTACATTAAAGACCTTCTTCTCTCTATGTTTGCTTGCTTTTAAGCAGCAAACCAATTCTAAGCAGGATCCCTTGCATGCAGAAACACATTTGTTTGCAGAGAATAATTCCTCCCCGGTGTTTGCCACATATTTATTTTGTCTCAGCACTACAAAAAAGGGTCTTGTTGCTGACTCAGAAGGAGCTCATTATAGAAAGACTTCACCTTTCAGTTGCAAAAGATGTTTCCTTGAAATGATAATGTAATGAGTGTTAGATCAGCCGTATGTAGCCGTTAGGCTATTCTTTTGATCGGTTGGAAATGCATTTGTTAAAAAGCTGCTTTATTGATTTCCTGGCTGGTTTTTATACTGTTTGGATCATCTGTACACACACATACATCACATTTTCACCACTTCAAAGTGGTTAATAAATTCACACTACTCAGGAGATTGAACACGAAATGGAGTGAACCATTCTATGGAGAACTCCGTTGTTCAACCTTTGATAGAAAGTCTTAGCTGCATGCTGAGTGTCTCCTTTAAAACATTTTTAAAACAATCTGCCACAAAAAGAACAGCGTACACTAAAGCAAAAGAATATGGCTCCCAGGGATATAAACATAGCAAGGAGTTGTGATTAAAATTTCAATAAGTCCAGATGAGAAAAATATTACTGAACTTGTTCAGGCTTCATGCAGATATTCTTTCTTGCCAACCTATCCACTTTTACTATTTCTACTTTGTTGTTTTTATGGTATATATTAGCAGTAAAAGTTGGAACTTTTTAAGTGTTGAAGTCAAACGTATGCTTCTACATATAAATGGCTACAACTATGCAAGACGTTTGCAGTTAAATGCAGTGAGCTTTGTCGGCCTTGGATCTCTCTTGGATCGCTATGTTGGAAGTAGGTTATGGCATTAAAGTGTTTGAAATTTCTGTTTGATAAATTTTATCTTTTCTGCTTCCTTTATTTTCCATTGGTTTGGTTTACTAAACTTCTAATATAATTTTGTGATCACAAACCTGAGGAGCCATCCTTGAATTATTTAGGTGAGCCTTGTGAAAGGAAATCTTAATGATCTCCTTTAACTGCTGTGTTGTAATTTGTCTTTCATTCTCTGACTAAGGACACTCATACTTCTTTTGTTCTGTCTGAGTGAAGTTGCTAACCTGTATTTCATATCAATATGATGGCTTTTACATTGCTATGATGTCTGTGAAATAAAATCTACAACTTGACTATGTACTTACCAGGCCATTAAAATGATCATGCTACTTATTTAAGCACTTGGCTTTGTCTGTGACCAGGACAGGCTGTCAAGTCAGAAGATGCTGTCTTGAAACGAGTTTCAAGTTTTTTTCAAGGTCCTTAAACAAAAATTCCCCAAGTAAAGCTTTCTAATGTTGTGAAGTTGTTGAAGTTATCAGGTATGAAATTAGGAAAATGAAATTACCCAGAAGGAGTTAAGAATATTATCATTCTTTTGTGCATTAAATGTCCACATATGCACAGAATTCAAGCAATGGGAAGAATAGAAAGGAAATATTTAACAGAAACTATTTAATTTTCAGCACCTGAGTCCTCTATCTCCCTATAAAATAGGGATAACAGACTTTATTTCTCCTCAAAAGGATTGTGAGAATAAATATATTAAAGATTGCAAAGAACTGGAGTATTATGGTAATTGATACCATATGCCAAACTAAGATAGCTGGGAACAATTTCTGAAGAGGCAGGAGTTTTATTCATAGACTCCTCAAGTCATTAAGGGTGTAAAGGACCTTTAGCGTTCTTCTGGTCCAACTCTGTGCTCAAAGCAGGGCCAGCAAATCTTCCCTTTTTCAGTCTAATTCTGTGAAGAATATGTATCTGACCTTGGAAAAGATGGAGAGTGACTCTTAAAGGTCATCACACACATGCTTTCTAAGTTTTATTTTGTTGGCAAAATTTAAACTATTTATATAAACTATTCATTTATTCTTTAATTTGAGGAAAATCTAGCCTGATGAATGTAATCCCAGAGCATTTTGATGTCAACAAACCAGTAGTTGTCACTGGAAAATGAGTATATTTCACAGAAAAATATTGCTAGTTTCAATTCTGTTGTTTATTTTTTTCCTCCTAAAAATGATTAAGATATGTTTTCTGAAGGGTTGCTCCTTTAATTAACTAGATTTAGGCGTAGAGATAGAATGAAGAAAACCACTGTTTTTCTGATGGAGGATTTTTGTTTCTGGGCTTGTGACAACTTTTTAAGTGGTCGAGTTTCTCTTTATCTGGCAGCATATAACTTCTCCTTGAGCTCAGGAGTTATATTTTAAAGCATTTACAAAACTTTATCTTTTGGACTAATTCAAATAAGCATGTATTGATGAAGTTTTTGAACAGAAAGTTTCGTCTTTCTCTTTTCATTAAAGACACTTGTTCTTGTTTTTAGATTGGTTAGAGATATAATAAAGGAGACAAAGTGGATTTTTGGGTGCAAACAATGGTATGTGCTTTAGACAGCTGACATATTTCGTGAAGTAGGTGAGAAGGAAATGTGGAAGCATCACATACAGAATAGAAATCATTACAACTAACCCTACATATGCTTACTAATAATTTAGTTCTATCAAACTGGTATTGATCTTGAGATAATTATTTAATAATTATTTATTCCTTAATATTTTCCTTAGTATTTTAAAACAGTGATACACTTTTTAGATTCCAGTTAACCCTTGGCAATCACTGAAATGCCTCTCTAATACTTTTTATGAAAATACTGCCAATTCTTTTACACTATAGATATCCATCTGTCTAACCTAGTCCAATGTGTTACTCATTATCTTATGGTCAAGGTGGTTTCAAGGTTAACTCACATATTACAACAACATAAACGAAAAAAGCAAACAAAAAAACCCCCAAACTAATGTTCAGTTTTAATAACTACTTTTGTGAATATTTGTATTAAACCAGGATAATTTATGAGAAAGTTATTTGTCTGATGGGTGTACTTTTTAAAAATACATACTATACCAATCATGTTTTGAGCAGTAGATCTGCTTGTACTCTTTCACCTTTCAGAGACTGAAGCATCACTTTTCTAATTAATATTTTTATGCTTTGATCAGCTGTCGGTTTCATTTTGCTGCATTTCTTTTTAGACCATTGAGTCCTTTGAATACTTAGTGGTCTGTGTAGAGCTTCAGCCCCCCTGTTGCAAGCTTTGCCTCTGTTGCTATGCCTCATTAAGCATATAAACTATATTAATACATTTTTTAATATATATGTTCTTAGTCTTACCTTTTCATAGATATAGTTGTTTTTCTTACAACAGGTGTTTCATAAATGTAAGGGGAAGTATTTGACCCTGAGGTGTGATTAATGACCCAAGAGACAATCTCTCTCTTACACACACTGTGTAATACCCACACAGGGAAGATGGTTTTGAACCAGTGCTTCAAAGTAGAAGGGTTCATTAGCTTTGGAAATCAAGTCATTCAATATATAATGAATGGATCACTGCATTCTGAGGCCAAACAATGCTCATGATCTAGTTATGTGTTATTATTCCTTTCTGTATTTTTTACAACTGCTAGTTCATCATCTTGTGTGGGAAATGCAGTGTATTTCCCATTGGAATTAGAGATGGGTTAGGCCATGTCATCATGCTTTTGTTAAAACTGCTGTTGTTTTTGTTCTGACACCAAATATTGCGATGTGTTTGATCAGGTTACAAGTACCAAGGAATATTTATGAATGTGTGCTGTGGCTTAGAAATACAATGGGAATGCTATGTAAATTTTCATATGTTAACCAAGAGAGTGGGAGGGAGGGAGGGAGGGAGGGAGGGAGGGAGAGAAGAAGGAAGGAAGGCTGCAAGGAAAAGTTAGCTACCGTGACTGAGGTGTCATGACTGCTAAGAAGCTGGAAGGCTGCATGATCAACAATTCACCTGCAACCCCAAAAGGACTTGAGTCTTAAAGGTTGTAAAGCTCTGAGTGTTCAGGACGAGGAGATGAGAAAGCAAAGGACCTTGAGTACATGGTGGTGGTTTAACTTGGGAGTTTGTTGTCATTCTCTGAATCATAAGCTGGTTTGGATTGGAAGAGATCTTTAAAGGTCATCTGTGTCAAGCCCCCTACAATGAGAAAGGACATCTTCAATTAGATCAGGTTACTAAGAGTCCCATCCAACTTGATATTGAATATTGCCAGGGCATCTACCACCTCTCTGGGCAACATGTTCCTATGTTTCACCACTCATAATAAAAATTTGTTTTCTGTGTGTCTAGTCTGAATCTACCCTGATTTAGTTTTTAAACGATTACTCCTTGTCCTGTTGCTACAGGCCCTGCTAAAAAGTTTGTCCCCATCTTTCTTATAAGTCCCCCTTTGCTGAAAATCTGCTATAAGGTCTCCCCAGAGCCTTCTCTTCTCAAGGCTAAACATCCCCAACTCTCTCAGCCTTTACTCATAGGAGAAATGTTACACTCCTCTGATCATTTTTGTTGCCCACTCAAAAAAATACATGTTTTTTGTACTGAGAATCCCAGAGCTGGATGCAGTACTCTGGATGAGGTCTCATGAGAACAGAAGAGAGGAGGAGAGTCACTTCCCTCAGGAGTTTCTAAGTCTCTCTACTCATTTCTTCTACAATGAAAAGATTTTCTTGGTCTATATTAAATGTGCATTTCTATTGCAACCCTGTGCCAGGAGAATTGCTATTGTTCTTGAACCTTTCCTAGGTATAACAAACAGTAGTAGTTTACAAATGACACTTGTGAGATCATGGATTGTTTTCTATGCTAAAAAGGACTTTGCAAATAAAAGCTCAGATAAAAGTCCTAAAAACCACCTCCTAAATAATCTGACATCCTGAAAATGCACCTTACTGTGAGTAAATTAAAGGGAAAGATCTGTTTTGCTTATCAAATACAGTGTCTAGCTTTCATGAATGATTTTACCGTGGTATAATTATATGCTTAAGGAAAAACTGCAGATTTAATAAAAGTTCAACAAAATGTGGAAATTTTGGACTTTAACGTTAGAGTGTTTATGTTTGTTAACTCTTGGATAATTTTTAGAATATCTCCTAACTGAAAGGTAGCCTTGGATGATATTGCCATTGGAACACATTGATAAATGTTGTGGTCATTTCCCTACTCTGTTGCCTTTCAGTGCAATTCTTGGGTAGCCATCTAAAAGGTAAGTTTAGGATAGCTAAGAGGTAGTTAAGACAACATTGAAATCACTGAGGCAAATTTTCTGTGCCCTGAGATAGAAGTGATGAGATTAGATGTTGATAATATTCCTGAGAAATGTTCATATTTAGATTAATCACTTTCTTGAGGGTGAGAATGTTTCTTACTCCACCTGGCCTTTTTCCAGTTTCTTTAAAGTAACCAAAGCTGCATTACAGTGAACAGAATGATTGCAGCCAACTTAAATGATAGTTAGATAGGGTTCAGTGGCCACATTTCTACTGATAGATAAACCAGCAGCAGGGAGTGAGCTGGAGTGCCAGACTGTCTAGTGCTCATTGTGCAAACACTGCCTAGTTGTTGGTGGGCTCTTGGGTGTGATTTGGCCAATGCCAGCCAGATACTATAACCTGCAGCACTCAGAAGAGATGATATATTTCCCAAGCAAATAGTATGGGTAATAGTGCACCAGAGATGGCTCCTACCATCTTAACGCTGTAGTCACCATGCTCAGATGGCATTGGGACTAGTAGACCTCTGATACTACTCAGAAAGTATATGAGAACTCCCATTTCACATTTGTTTCATTGAATCCCATTTGTCATTTAGTACCTAAATAGTAAATTGGATTATGGAAAAAGGTTACTAAAAGTATAAATTTCCTGTGTCATTTTGATAGGAAGCATGTGTAGATGTGGCCACCTGGGCAGGTGGAATACAGCACCAGTTTGCTTCATGAGTCTTACCAGTGCATATTCTGCTGACTGAATATAAATATGCCAGCATTGCTGAGTTTCCAATGCTGAAGCTGTCCAGAGGCTTGAAGAAAGGCAGACTTTTTCTCTATTTGCATTTCAATAAAGGTTTTCTGTGTGGTTCCATGATCAAAATGTCTTGTTTCTTAAGACTCTTGCCAATAGTCAGGGCTGTGGCAAAGTGACGCTTGCATGCTCTGGCTCGTCCCATAATCCTTGTCTCATTTTGACCCTTCATAGAGAGGTGCTTGGACACCTTTGATTGTTATTGAATGGGCTGTGCACTGACAACTAATGCTCATAATGAAAAGATGATGTTGTGCTGTTGAAAGGAACATGTAGCTTGCTTTCTTAAAGGCAACTTTCCACATGCAACTTGACCTTACCTCTCCCTAATATCTAACATGTAGTCTACTGCTTCAGTCCTGCAGCAGCCTGGTATGCTCAGCTGCTCACATTACCTGAAAAAGGGCTGTTTATTCCACTTACCTGAAGAACTGCAGTGATGCAGCTCTGCAAGTGTACCAGTCCAGCACTGTAAAACTTACAGACTCTGCTTGCCTGTTGGCATTTTGATAGAGATGCCTCTACCAGTTCACAGAGGCAGACAGGCAAATAGCATGTTTGTGTTTGTTCAGCATTGTTTTCACTTTATTTCCTCGTGGAGTCATTCCTTGCCTGGTGAGAACTGGAGAAATGATGGAAGTCTAAACAAGTATGTCTTCGGGGAGAACAACCTAGTGACTCAAAGGGGATACCAACAGTATTTTGAAGTGTTCTCTGATTGAAAAGTGCCATTAATATCTGCCTTATAGCAACTAGAATATTTTTCTTTCTGTTTGGGCCTTTTTTCTATCTGAAATCAGTCTGATAGAAGTCAACAGTAAAGAAAAAAGGCATTATATACAATTCCTGTAAACAGTGGAATTGAGCAACCAGTAGAGCACTGAGCAGTAGAGTTGCTTCCCCTTCTTCAGTTGCAAACGTAACTTAACAAAAGAATGTGATTATATCTCCAACTGGTCTTTTCAGACGTCTGAGATCTTCTCTATATTCATGTTTTTTGACAAGTTGTGAGACTGAAATACCTAATTTAAAATGTTAAAAAGCCCTCTGAAGAAAGCCCAGAAGAAATGAAGTAAAACAATAACTCAGGGAATCTGAAACAATTTCACTATCCCATAGAGATTTTTTTCTGTTGAGGAAGATGTTTTTTTAATGAATATATTAAATCCTAGGACAATCCTGTTTTTTAAAATGAGTTTTCACATATTCTTTTCACACACAAATATATTGTACATTTAGTTTACCTCTGCTTTTCAAACTCATAGGAAACACTTACTGGAGGTAAAGAATAGAGCTCAAGGCCAGAAACCTGTCAGTATTATAATGAGGAGACGTTTCGTACTTTCTAACCCTTTCTATCTCTAAGGGAAAGTTTTCTCATTCAAGGTGAAATTTGAGAAGTTAAGTACATGTGCATGTGCATGACAAAGACTCTGTACCAAATTCTGATTTGGTTTGGTTTAGTTTTATTTTCCAAGCTGAAGTACATTGGATTAATAGTCAGTGTTCTGCTGCAGTTAATACTTGCCTGGAAAATAGCCACATGTAAGAATTCACTGACCCAGAAATGGGAGAAACAAGATCAATCAGTGAGTCGGTGACAGTGAATCTAACAGACCTCCAAGTGCTGCTAGCATGGATGATATTCTCCACTTGCAGGTTCAGCCTTAATGATATCACCAATAGGGAGACAAAATTGGAAAGAGTGTGTTATATCTTTGCCAACTCTTTTCTCATGTTCTACAATCACTGGAAACAGATCTGGGTAAGCGAAATTCTCAGCACTAGTTTATCTGTCTGAGAAGCTTTGTAAAAGGAGGACAACAGCCTCTGCGCTCAATATCTGGAAGGATTTGAAAATTAAGTGGCAGCATCCTCAACAGTTTCAGTTTTGCTTTTGTTTGGGTTTCTTTGCCATAAAAATTATTCAGAAGAGCATGTCATACATGTATGTATATAGCATATATGTGTATTCATAGAGTTGCAAAGTGGGAAAACTCTTATATCATGTGCATGGGCATCTTTTTGGAAAGGTACTTGTCACAACAAGCCTTGATGTGAGCAGTTACGCACTTTCATCCATCTGTACAGCAAAGCATGGCTAATGCTGAGAAATTGTCAAGTAGTACCAGGGATATTGAGGCATTGCAAGTAGTTAAATGGCAGTAAATAGAGTCTGTATAACAGTACTGTAAACACAGTACCTCATAGCAAGCAAACACACCAAGTACCTTGTGTGAGAAAGGAGAAAATTATGTTTGGAAATCAAACATTAAGTTTCAAATCTTGGAGAAATGGAATAGTTCCTCTTTCTCTCCCAAACCTGAAAATACTTACTCTTTTGAAGAAGTGAATACATTTCAGTTTGAATTTTTCAACTTTGAGGAAAAAATTAATTGAATTGTGTGTCAGCATATATGTTTTCACATGAAACAGTATGCATGCATGTGCCAGGAAAATGCATTAAATTCACACTTAGTGGCTGAATGCATCAAAAGGAGTTAGAGTTGATGTACATTGAGTTATTATAGCAATATGTTAACTTTTTATATTGTGACTGGAAGGAGAAGAGATCTATCAGTATGCAAATTGACTTCATGCTAAACCAAGCATCTTCTAGTAGGCAAAATCAAGCAGTATGTATGAGGGTTATAGTCTTACTCAGATTCAATGGGTTGCTCTGAAGTACTGTATTATATGAATGGAAACTGTAATAGGTGAATAAAGAGCAAATATCTGTTGGTGCTGAGTTGCAGGGAAGGTAGGATATGTTAGTATATTTTATTAAGAAGTAAGTAAGAGTAACTTTTTCCTGACAAGATAACCAGATACTGATTTAAAATATTCTAATATAGCTAAAGAGTGACTACACCTGGAATGTTGATAGCTAGAGAGCATTTGTAAAAGGATCAGAATTGGAGCTCAGGAAAGCTGGGAAGTCCTACTGTGCTGGCAACTGGCTGCATGAAACATAGCCCACAGTCACAGACATCACTCTGTTTAACTCAGTGAAGTTATTTTTGAACCTGTCATGGTATCTGTCTCTTCTTGTGCTTTAACATACCTAATGACAGAATGGCTACAGAGGGCCCTGTGTGCGTGTGTTTCAGAATGTCAGTATAATGTTCTCTGTGCCATGTATGCCTGCCTCTCTGTGCCAATATGAAAATGCTAGTCACTTGTGTTTAATTTTAAAGCAATAGGTGAGGGATGCACAATGTGGGTGACATCAGTTTAATATAGTGTTTTGCTTCTTCAGCTGGCATAGAATACACTTCAGAATTCATTTTGCATAGAGAAAGGAGGAGAGGTTCATCCAGCTGTGATTTTTAGAAGCTGCATCTTACAGTGCACAGGATGCAGCAGGGAAGGAACTTTCTGCAGCCTCAGTTCTAGGACAGAGCAGAGAGTCATTATCCAATTTAACTACCTTTTCTGACAGCCAGGCATGCCTGTCTCTTCTGGTAATAACAATTTGTTTATATGGAACCTGCTTTTGGAGGTAGCCAGATGAGATTCCTATTGCCAACTGTAACCTCTACCTTAGTGTGTGTCACATCCAGGTATGAGATTTTTAAAAACAAAAAACAGAACAAAACCACACACACATGCACAAAATCCAACAGGAAAGCATTCTGAGATAACAATATATTCACAAGCAACAAAGTTCTTAGTAGCTAGTGAAGTGCACTGCTTCCAGTTATTTCTGGTGTGGATGTATGTTCATTAAAAATGCCACAGCTCTGCTAAGCGTGATAAGCCTTTTCCCTGCTTTTCTTTATTTATTTTTAGAAATGGCTGAATGCCCACTGGTTACAGGCCTCTAATAATTTCACCAACCATCCACTTGGTGTGTGAAACCAACAGTGTCGACACAGGTCAAATGCAACTGTTACTGAATAGTTTAATCATTTTTTCATATTACTTGGTCTTGCATTTTAAATGGTACTGACAATGCAGAATATTATTTGCCATGTTTAGTGGATAGTATTGCTTGAATGATGTTTTGTGATCCAAGTAAAAATAACAAGAGTGTAACAAAATGAAAATAAAATATAAAGCTTCACGGACCATGAATTGAGTGTATGTTCTATACGATTTTAGGAAGGGAATCTTCTCTGTTGTTACAAATGGTTTGCACATTTAAAATTGTTTGTTTTGCCTAATGAAAAATACCTCATCAAACAAGCCCTAGGTCTAAGATCAGTGGACATTTAACCAGTAGTTAATTAAGTTAACGGTTTAGAAATGAACATAATGCACATTTTGAAATTTTCATTCTGGCATGATTAAGTACATTTGGCTGACACATCTCATAATTGGCAAGCACCAAGAAGGTGTTTTGCACTTATGCTGTAAATGAATGTTAACTATGCCCAGGGCTGTGAGTGACTCGTTTTTTTTCTGGACTTCCCTAGAGCTTATGAGTGTCCAAAATTAAAAAGCATCCAACTGTGGGGATACTCAAAGTGAGAAGAAGAGAGGTTACTGGGTTAAAAGCTGAGGCTGATGAAAGAAGGGAGAGAAGAGATGGTGTATCTGTGTGCCTTTAGTTGCACAGGAATCAGTAGGAAACTGATACCATGTAGACTAAGCCTTCAAACTGTCTCTTTATGTTAAGGGCTAAGTGATACATTCTGATTTATTCATTAAATAGAGGCTTTTTATTCATCTTTACACCCTTAAATAGATACATAGTGCTGGGGGAAAAAGTGTTTGAAATTTCAAACATTTATCTTTTCAGTATTTACTTTATTTCCATCATTTATTTCCATCATTTTTTCCATTTTTCTAGTTCTGGGCAATAAGCAAACCAATGTGGTGACGCCCTGCCAAGAACGTGATGGACTCTGCTATCACAAATAACAAACACAGCATGTCATATTCATTGTACTTCTGAGAGACCTGAGGAAGGCTTGGAAGGCCCCTCAGCCTAAGGGAGTAGACCACACATACAGCCTGGCTTCTGAGCAGGGATCAGTACTAAGTACTGGCAGCACATGATGTGGTTAACATTGCTTTCTGTCACACCAGGGATGCCTAGCTCAACAGAAAAGATAGCCAAAGAAAATCCAGGTGGTGTGGATAGGTCCCAGTTTCTACCTCTCAACAAAGTCTGCTTCTTCATTTCCATCCTGCAGTAATGCCCTTATGGCAAGGTCCTGCCCCGCTGACCTTCACATGATATGCCTTCTCTCTTATTATCTGTAACTTTATCAGTTTACTTATCAAGAGGAGGGAGCCAGGTTTCTTCTGCAGCTTTCTGCTTTAGATCTGTTTTTGTTTACCTGTTCACACTTTGGACAGCTCACCTAGCAGCCATCCAAAAGTGCCCTTCTGTGTGCTATGAGCCAAACAATGCCTGTGCCCCTTTTGTATGGGCCACAGGCACATTGCAAGGCTGTCACTGTCTTATCTTCATCCCTGAGTAGGAGAAAGATAGCATGTGAGATACCCCGTTGCTGTTAGCTGACTACAAAAACTACTTTACAAGTCTGAGTGTTGGCATACATGGGAGTGCATCATGCCATTGGGCTCTGTGTGTGGTTATATTTAGTATTTTGGGTGACAGAGAGCAATTTAAAGATGCTTTCCTAGCATATATGGTTGTAAAGTTAGGAAGAAAATAGAAAGCCAGTTCCATGTTCAGAAATTCTATTTTTGTGCATGAGGTCCTGTATATTTTGTTGTTTATTGCTTCATGTTCCTCCTTATTCTCTTTATTTCTGGTTTCTTTGTGTTTACGATCTCCCTGGCTTATTCACTCTGCAGTGCCATCTTACTTTGCTGGTGGTGACAGGCTGTCACACTGCTCTAGATTTCCCCACTACAGAACCCTGTTAGTGATAAATGCTGACTCATCGCCTGATGCAGGTCCAAAATCTCAACTAAAAATCAGAAATCCAAGGTCTGAAGATTTCCTCTGAGGACCACCCAAAAGTCCTTCAGCTATTGCCCTCCCTTCTGTCTCTGCCCATCACGACTACCACAGCCACCACTCCCAGTGTGACTGGATCAGGTCTCTTGGCTGCAACAAGCACAGCGGGTGTGAGCTCTGGAACTAGGTTGCTCTGGAGGCCATGCCACACAGCAGCTGTTAATGGCTGTTAATTTCCTCTGACTTTTCCTTTTACATTGGTACTTGATGCTTCTCTCAACAAAGCTGGGCTCTGGAGAAGACTAGAAAAAAGCTGTGATTGTGCGTTTTGGCACAGGGAAGAGTTAATGACAGGGACATAGTAGCAGGGTGTGCCACTGGTGTTGATGCAGATACCTTAGAGCAGCTGAAAAAAATCTGAAAACTTTATTGCGTTCTTTGTCTTAAAAAAAGTAAATAAATTGGTCATGTCATCATTTCTTTACTGAAAGTTATGGATGGTGGTCATGCTGTAGCAGTAAACACTAAATCAAGTTGATGGGAAGAACCTAGAAGAGGTGAACAATGTCACTCACCCGGGGAACCAATTTTATTTTCCGAAGAGGAAGGAAAAGGGAAGGTCATCCAGTACAAAGGTGAGAAGAGGCAAAAATTGCATTCTGCCACATAATTAACAACCAACCAATCTATAGGCCATAGTTCTCCTGCAGACTCATAATTGGGAGCAGAACCTGTATGTTTCAACCTTCAGACCTTAGAACATATGATGCGAGATATCAGAGTGCATGACAAATCACCAGTGTAGGACATGTGTGCTAACCCTAGCTGAACAATTTAATTCCTTAATTAATTATTGCTAGATTCTGATGCCTCCATTGCTTTTGGTTTTTAAATTTAATTTTTATTGATAACTGGTGGAATGCAATGGTTTATCTGAAGAAAAAAAAGAGGGATAAAAAGAGCTTTCTTTAATGAAGCTTGTTATACAGGGTTTATGTGTGAAGCATTAGAGTAAATATTTCAGAGAACATCTAAAAATAAAAGAAAAAAAAATCCCACAAAATATTAGTCATTATAAAAATGGAAGAAATGCTGATGAAAAACGCTAAGAAAGAGGAAGGGAATGAATATATGTGGAGAAAAGCATTTTGACAAATAAACCCGTTCCCCTCAGAATGCCTGTTTCCTAACCTGCATCTGCAGGCAGTACTGACTGAAGAAATGAGATGACAGCTTTTCCCTTCCCCCTCTGATTTTGCCCCTGAGGACTTCAAGATGTTTAATTTGATATGCTTTTGAGTCCTCCCTCCCAACCTCTCAAATCTCCAGGGATATTTTATCACCCAACACTGTTAAAATTTAAGTGTTATTAACCCACTACCTCAGCTGAGATTATACTTCACTGCTTTCTTCATCAAAAGGTAAAGCAAGTAAAGGATTCAAAGTATAAACGAATGTAGTTTTTTGTAGGCAAGCTTATAAGCAAATAGAGGTTTCAGTAAGCAAACACTTCTGCAGACTCCAGATTCTGCTTTTCCATGGATCAATGGGTTAACTAAAGCCTATGAGAATGCTCTTGGTTCTGATAGTTGTGACAGGTATTAGATTGGAGGGAAAAAAACCAATCATTCAAAATAGCACAAGATTGATGCTTACAAAATACAAGAAAAAAAAAGAACTTAGACAAAACAAGTTAACTACAGTTTAGTACCATTTCACAGCAATTAGTAGGCACGAGTAAATCACCTGGATGCTCAGCCTTTCCTCCTCAAGTTTATTTATTAATGAACGTTTTAAAATCCTGAATGCAAGTAAAAGAAAGAGATAAATTTAAGCCAAACAGAAAAGCCTCTTTGGGTGCTCACAAACACCTCCTGATGTTTATAACTTTTCAGAACAATTGGCAATGCCATGACATTCAGCTTGTGGATACCCTTAATGTTCTTTGATGAGCCAATGTTCAGGTCGGCATTTCATTACAAGGGGAGCTGATGGTAAACAAGGGAATGATGTACTGTAAAAATAAGCTTAATGAAGTTGGCAGAAGAAGCCCTAGTTTTGAAAACCTTGCAAAAGCTGCACTTCAGACCTGCTTGTATGGCAGTGGAATATCAACCTCATTAGCCATTGTTTTTAATGCCATTGCATCCTGACAGGAAAGGAAAGAAAGCAATTGCTCTAGCACAGGGTGGGCTGGACCCAAGACCTGCATAAAAATGTCTGTATTGCGTGGTTTTCAGCTCTGGAATTTTGCCAGCAGGTCATTTAAGTAAAATGGAGAGAGGAGGGGAATTGTGTAGGAAAGTGCACAGCAACATCTTGCCCATAGTCTCATGAGGTATCGTGTGTGTTCAGTTCCAGTCTTGGTATTATGACGTCATAATTTCAGGTCTTCAACACTATGATGACTTTTATCTGTTGAGAATGCATAGCTGACTTCTGTAAAACCAAGAGAAAAATCTGGAGATAGGGAAGTTGGGACCTTTAATAACAGAGAAGACCTGAGTAAGCACATTACCCATCCTTTTGTGAAAATTGGATATCAGTGATGCTCTAGTAAAACTCACATTTTCCCATCATGTTTGCTATTTAGATTTAGCACCTCAGTGAAGTGAATAAATAGTCATATGGCTATTCATATTAATGCAGTACAAAGCTGAGAGGACCAAGAGTCATGTTAGCATATGGACATTACAATTTCTTTTTCTTTTTCTTTTTCTTTTTCTTTTTCTTTTTCTTTTTCTTTTTCTTTTTCTTTTTCTTTTTCTTTTTCTTTTTCTTTTTCTTTTTCTCTTTCTCTTTCTCAATTATCTATGAATATTGTGGCCTTGTTTCTAAATTCTGGTGTAGTCTCAGAGATGACACTGCCTGAGTTTATATTCCTGACTCATTCTGGAGACTGTGTTCACAGGCTGGAAAATAATTAAATAAAAGAAGCCTCAGCTTTAAAGGCATTGCTGCTGTAGGGGTAAGATTCAGCAGCAAACTCTGCAAGCATAGAGTCAGAACATGTTAACATTTTTGAGCTTATACTTCATTTTTTGGGAAGTATGGAGATGTAGGAAGAGATGTGTAGTACAGATGCTGAAAATAATTTATTTGTTTTCCATACTTCTGTTAGGGGTTGAACCTAGGTGGATGCACAGGCTGCTTTTTTCTTTAATGCTCAAATGTTTAGTGTTTAGTTGAATCAAACGACCATTCTGGAAACGAGTGGTATGCAGGCTGCAACCAGCAACGGTGCTGCGGGGGATGCAGAGAGTAAAAACTGTATCTGAATTCCTCTGGCTATAGAGACTGCTCAATGCAAGCCGGTTTAGGCTTTTTCTTTCCCCTGGAACATTGCAATAAGGAGCCTATCTCCTTTTTGATAAGATTGACTTGCAAATGGATTAGTTTAAAGAACTAGGAATAAATTAAATCTGCAAAGGTTTCTCTTTCCTCCTAGGGTTAATTCCCTCCCTCCCTTTCATTTTCATGCTGCAATATCAACAAAGACTACACTACACTAAATTTGAAGCAGCTGGGGTGGGGGGAATAGAGGAAAACAGACAGAAGGTCAGTAGTTGTATTTATTCCTGCACATATTTGTTAGGGATTTTTTTTCTCTCTCTCTCTCCTTATGCTTCCTTTATATGTTTTTTAGCAGTTTCCATCAGGTAATATATTATATGATGCAGTGCCATTATATTGTAGAAATTGCAGCAGTTCTACAGTTTTCTAGATGTCATCCTGCCAGATATGTGAACCTACAGCAGTTTGCATTTGATACCCTTTCTGGTGTGCTCAAAATATCATCTAGTATTTATGTACAAATACGAAAGATTGCTTCACATAGAGATGAATTGAACCAGCTTGTCATATCTATAAAAATCAATGTATTTTTGGAAAAGGTAGACATATGAAGAATAAAGCAGAATCTGGGGATTCTTGGCGTCTTGTGCTGTCAAAACTCTGAATTATTATGATAGAAGTCATGGTTCTTAAAATGAGCATATTCAGTATATGCTCTATTTTGGTTGAAGGAGATCTCCAATTAGGAAAGGTAGGATTTGTGATTCCACTGATAACATCTACATTTCACGTGCACATCGCACTTCCATGTCTTGTTCCATGACACCTGGCTGTGATTAATCACTGCTTTTCTCATGGCTCAAAAAGAAATACAAATGTCTGAAAAATAAAAGCCTTCCCTTTAGGTCTTTGCAGAATGTGCAAGTCTGCATTTTTTTTTTGTCAGCACTGTATTTTCTGTTACCTAATGTCAGTGCCATTTTACAGTGGTAGTGAATGCACAAATGCTGCAAAGCACCTGGGCAACAAACCTCACCTGCAGTATGCTTGGTTAGTGCTCTCTGCTTAGCATAAAACTAGAAGCTGAGAAATAAGAAATGTAGAAAATAATGTATTTTTCAGGAGAAGGCAGTTTGTTGCAAGAGATATATCCTATTAGTGCTGTGATGACATTAGATGCCAGGATATTCCATTTTAACTAGGTAATAAATTTGACTTTGCCTAAAGGATTTATCATCAGTGATGTCTGTGTCCCAGTAGCTTCTTTATGGTTTGCAATCTCAACTTTGGCCTCCCTCCTAAGAAATCTTTTATCTAGAAATTGGAACTTGGTACTTTTGTAAATCAGGATTGTAGTGAAAAGCTGGATTTTTGCTGCCTCCCTCCTGTTGACATAAGTTCTTTCTTTTAATCTAGCTAGCAGACAAGGAAACGAATTAAGCATTAGCTGAATTGGTGAGCTAAACATTGAAATCCTTTCCTTATGAAGAGAAAAAGCATTTTACCTAGCAGGTGTTTAACAGCCATTTGGTTGATCAAGATTGAAGGCAAATAGGATTATTTGGTTTTATTAAAAATGAAAGAAACCAGCAAACTTTTTTCTTCGTGTACTTTTCTATAGCAGTTTTTTTCCCCTTATACAAAACTCATTCTCCATCTGTAGCAATGTGTAAAATTTTACACCCTTCAGTGAAAACAGCAGACAGACACGTAAGAATAACTTTAGTACTAATCAATTTTAAGAGAAATTATATAGTAATTTTTTTTTTAGACTGGTAGATTTGCCTAAATATTACTACAGAACTATTCATTAAACTATTGATTACTTATTTGAATTTGAATTTATCAGGTGAATTCCACACTAACACTATTGGTTTAAATGCACACTTGCTTATATAGCTGCCTACCAGAGTGGAAGTGACATTTGTGACAGTGACTTTTCCATTGAGCAGGAACTCACAGTGCTTCAGCTAACTGACATTATAAGGTGCCCACTTCACAATCTGGGTAAGTATAGACATGAACAAAGCCTCAGATGAAACATTCTAAGTACTATGTGTTTTTTTTTTCCCTCTCCAAACCCAACTGATTTTCCTTGAAAGTTTTCTGTATCGATGAGCTGTTAGTGCTGTAAAAATTCTGTTATTAAATTATTTTTTGGATACCTTTATAAAAAGGTTCCAAAAAGACAAAACTGAAATGATGGAGTTAGAGAGTAAGTTGAAGATACCAAGTTCACAGTTTATACAAAATCCTTTAATTTTGCCATAAGTAGACCTGGATAATTTCAAGATTGTAGATATAACATTAAAAACCCAGATGTGTTTATATATATCACTATAAGTGCAGTGACCACTTTCACAGATTACTACAGGACTTTTTTTTTTTTACATGTGATACTTTACTGGAGAATTACTAGACATACTTGCCTGCTCAGTGGGGTTCTTTTTGATTTGTTTTATTCTCTCATCACTTTGGCAGTTTTGACACCTCCAGCTTTTGCAAACCTTTCTGATCTAGGGAATCTCCAGAGATGGAAGTTGCACTGGGCTTCCCTTGGAACAGGGGCTAATTTTCATGCCATAACAATCCAGGACAGTGTAAAGAAAACTCTTTGAAGCATGAGGCCCATCAGCATATGAGGCTGTGTGTACTGATGCTATGGCACCCCCCCCATCAGATATTAGCAGCTGTGTTAGGGCTTATGGCAGTCTTTCTACCTGTAAGAAAATGAATCAGTGCCTCACTTCTCTATGGGCATATGTGAAAGGTAGCCTCCAATTAAGATATCAGACAATATCTCAGAGAAAACACTGTTGTCTATACATAAGGGAGAGAGCTCTTGGCAGCTGAATAACAATACCTCCTCAGTCCATTGCCTTTTGAAAGGGAAGCACAACTTTCCTTCTTATCCTTATCTGAACTGTTCTTATGAGACAAGAAACAGCTTTTCTGCTTTTATTTTCTGATGTACTCAGCATAATCTGATAAAAGTGAAAGAATCAAAATCCATCACCTGATGTGGAGAAGTGTCATTTACTGCCTTATTGAGCTTTCAGTTTTGCAGCTGCCTAGACAGTCTTTTCCATAGGAGTTTTTTACTTGACTTTTTACTTGACTTGTCTTTTACCTCCAGATGAGAGATATCCCCTGTGTTTGATGTAGAAATACATACACTGTGGATGCCATTTATGGATGGATGTCTACGCTGAATGTCATCAGTTCTTGTTAATGATCTGTGCAACCTGAAAAAGTAATCTGGAACAGATCTTGATAGATCACCTGGCCCATCCCCCTGCCTGAGAGTAGGATCACCTGATGTCAATGTCACTTCTGAGAGATGCTTGGCCAACTTCTTAAACTGATAGACATTCAGCTCACCTGTTCCTTCCCTATGCATCTTTCTCCCAGTTGAACTGTTCTGAATGGAACCTAAATCTGCTTTGTCAGGACTATAGTGGATGAAGCAAAACTTTTCTCCCTTCCCCTTTATACTTGCCTTTTACACATTTTGTGTGTTTGAAGACTGTTATTTTCATGTTTAAACCAGACAACATCAACTCTTTCAGCTTTTCTTCCTGTGTCCTAGAGCTTCTGATGTTTTCATTAGTCTCATCCAGAATACCATGATCTACTTGATGTGTTAATTACTTCTTGATCCATGTCAATACTCTCAGCATTTTGCAATTGAATTTTCACAATATATGCCCAAATGTACCTGTTCTTCAGAAAGAGATGACAAAGACCAATATACTTACTGATCTCTGTTGGGATTTCTAAACTCTGACATGGAAGTTTCTGAATTATATTTTTTGTGCTTGTGCACCTCAGCACAGAACTGCTGCAGCTAGGCTGCTGTAAAACTATTTTCATTCCAGTTTGGTGCTAACCAAGAAAAAGCTTTACATGGTACCTCCTGCTTTAATCAGTCTTTGGACAGTGGCATTTTGGTCTCTTGGCACGTGCTATAGCCTATGTCCTCAGTACGGAATGATGCCCTTTGTGTAAAATACTTTGTCTGTTACTTTGAGAATTATGCAAAAATGTTGGCTGCCTTTTCATTGTCATTTCCACTGCTCTAGCACCTAATGCAAAGCATTTTTCCTTCTGCCTCTTTTAAATTTTTAATTAATTAAAAATTTAATCTTTAAATTTTTAAATTAGAAGCTTCAAGATAACGGGTAGAACATATTTTCTACTAAACAATCAGAGCTGATTAAAGTATTGATGTTCATTATATCAGGTAGACCTGGTTGGCTCACACTTTCTCTTCAGCAATCTTTCCTGACGACTGGCTTGGATTCATGTTGGGATCTAAGAGGTTAATGTGTAACTGCACTGTATCTGCTGGTTAAATAGAGGAAGCTAAAAAGGAAACAATGAAAAAGCATTTACTGAAGCCTGCTGGGTGATTAGGTGGTCCGTAGACACAAATTGGGTTTTATGCCCTTATTTTTCTAGCCTTGGATGTTTGAGTCAAGCCTGCCATCGAGATAAACACTCTGTATCTTCAGCAAGACAGATGCTTGCTGTCGAGAGAGGGATCATGGCAGTTCAGCAGGGAGTTCTTTACCAGCTTCTTATGAGTTGTTAGCATTCACTTTGATGACCAACAATCTAGCTGATAACCAGAAATAAGCAAGACAGAAAAGAAAAGATTTTTAGGGAGACTGAGTTTTTAGCTGACATGGACTTAAATACGGTGGGATTGTGTGTAGTTTCCAGAATATCTTCACTGATAATAAAAAAAATGTCTGTGTACTGCTTCAGTGTGGTTGCTACATTTGCGAAAAATACTCTTCACCATATATTTTTACACTAATATTTAATCATTTTCAGAATTTAGTCTAGCTCTGGAAAATAAATGGCAGATGACATTTTGTTTTTTCTCAGATACAGTGCCTTGCATCTCAAAAAGATGTTAATATTGGAACAAAAAGTGTTTGTTTTTACTGTAGCTCTCCTATTGATAAATGTTCTGTCTTTTCATCTTGCTTCAGGAAGAAAGCATGAATTAAACATTAATTGAACTGTATTGACTGCCAACATGTAGGAATCTTAGTGTAGATATTAGGGAGTGTAGAAGGCTGCAGGGCAGTTTGCTGTTTCTTCATTGATTATTTCAATGTTAAAAAAGAATTGTTGACAGAGTGCTGTTCTTATGTGAATGATATTTACTTCCCATACTATTTTAGCAGAAAAGAGGAGTATAGGAAAGGCACAATGTGCTCTATATGTTCTATGTGACATTATGGGGGAGGAAATGCTGATTTCTCATTCAATTTTTCTTCTAGCTACATTAAGATTTTCAGCTTTTCTAAGAGAAAGATTTAGTACAAAACTACATCCTACTTGTGGCCATGAATTTTCTTCCCATTTACCTTTGTTTGTTTGTTTCTTTGCTAGAGCTACAAATCTGTGTGCCTCTTCTTTCTTGTGGCTCTTCTCTGTGTACAGTAATAGGCTTTCCAGTACCCATAGTAACGCATATTGAAGGTGACGGGCAAAGAATCCCAAAGCTGAGATTCTTGGCCTAGATGACGGCACTAGAATTTAAACGAAACATACAGTGGACTCTGTATGAGAGACCCCTTAAGCACTGAAGCAGGGGGGTGACTCAAGGATTTTAAAATATGCTGTGACTGGAAGACTTCTATAATGTATCTATAGATGGCAATCTGACTAAAACAATTATTTTGCTTTTAGGGTTAGACAGATAGCTTTTGCAAACAGCCCAAAAATAAATACAGCTCTGAAAAATTGCTAGTGCTCAGAGCAGGTGGTCATATACTGCATGTAAAAAACAATGAAAGCCCCACAAAAAATCACACCAAAAAAGGCTTTTCTGGATGAAAGTCTTGCCTTTTTTTTTTCTTTTCTTTTCTTTTTCTGTGAGGACCGTTGCTATTAGTTCTGTGGGATGCAGGAGCATTTTAACATAATAAGATACAAAAAATTTTCATTCTGTGCTATGGGCTAATAAATAATCTATTTTTTCCTGTTGTTTTTAACAGAGGTAGGTAAGCATGAATACTTGAAATGTTTATTTTAGTGGTAGTTAACAATCAATCCCTTCTATGTTGCCAAATCTGTTAGAGACATAGCGGAACAAATCTTATGTTTTTTTTTCCATTCAAATTGTACTCATCAACAACCTACTTAACAGTGGGTAACAAGTAAATAATGCACCTTGTATATCTGTACATACTTTTCATATTACTGAGGCTGGATTTTTTTGTTTCTCTTCTCCCTCTCCTTCATTTTCTTGCTGAATTGTGGGAACACTGGCTGCAAACACTTGCTATTAGTCTCAGCCCAGGGATTATGTATGAATCAGTGGACTAAAGTTTCCTTGTATGTCTCATGAAATCAATTCTAGGTATAAGCAAACACTTGTAGGTATAAGAAAGATTACTTTCTATCTACATGTCTGTATTCAGATAAGTTCATCTTCTAGGATTGCCAGTAAGGTTAGTGAATTACTAATGTAGAAATTCCATAGTTTCATATGTCTAAACTACACTTGCTATAACTCTAATGTAGTTATGTGTAATCCAAAAGACATGTGTCATAAGACCTAGTAATGAAAATATATTTCCATTAAGTTGCCGCTTCCACCCCATGCTTATTTCAAATTTGCTGTGATAGTTGGTGGAAGTATTTTTTCAGATATTGCACATGAAGATGAAATCTTGTTCTCCAAATAGAATTTACTCCCTTTCTGTTTTACCCTATCTAATTTCCTTCAGGAATTAGGGATTGAGACTTTGATAAGCAGATCTATAAGGAAGGACATTTGTGATACTGGCACATTTTGTGGGATCTCTTATGCCCCTTGATAGATAATTCTGACATCAGGTGCTCAGCACTAGTGTGAGAATGTGTTCTTGATTTTGTCTGAATCATTTGGGCAAGTAGAATGGATGTCCTTGGATAAAATGCCAGAGCCAGTTAATTTTATTCAGAGAAGTATATGAAATACTCTGAATCTGAATGGTCTCTGGTCTTGTATCTTTCTCAACTAGAGAACAAAGGGCACAGTTTATGGGTAAATTCAAATGTAAGTGATACAGACAACAGATTAACACATCATTCTATGTACAATTCTGCCTAAATTATTGCACAATCTCCTTTCTTAAAACATAAATCCTATATTAAGGTTAGGTGGTTAAGCTTGGATTAAAACTGAATGCATTCCAACACTGCAAGTCTAAGGGATCTAGACCAAATCTGATTATTTACTAAATTTCAGATGCCTTAGGAAAGTGATGAAACATTGATGAAGTAGAATGTGCATCATTTTTCAGTTGTGCTCCTGCTCTTTCCATCCTCTAAAAGATGAGTCAGTGTTACCAATGCATGATGCTCAAGATGAAGGAAGCAAACTGAGGGCTTGACTTTATCTAAGGAATTTTCTGACATATGGGGCTTTTTAGGCAAACTTTTGTCCTTGGATGGTTAAAAGTTTCTGTATGTTGAAGAGGTCTTTCTCAGCTGAGCCAGACTCTGAACAAGACCGAGGTCTGCAGGTGCCCAGTGATGCTCGCTGCAAGTCTCGTAGAGAAGTGGCTGCAGTGAGGGAAGCTCATCTTGCAGGGCACATGGTTCAACTTCTTGCTCTCAGGACAATGAAGAATATCCCAGGCTCCTGTGCTTTACAACCAAGGCTTTCAAGTATATCATCCAAGTAATGTTTGTTTATATTTGTCTTTATTTGTGGTTTGAGACAGCGGACCTTTAGGGCCCAGACAGAGTCTTTGGGTGGATCTCGTGACCCCATCACATATTTTCCAGCCAGAAAAAAGGTCTGGTACTGTTTTAACTATCTCCTTAAAAAATCTCCATGGCAATGGATTTTTCTTCTTCAGATAGATTGATACAATGTAGGCCTCTGCCATTAGAGCTACAAGTTTGTGGTATTTAACTCTGCAGATCTGTCTGTGTTAAAAACTGACTTCTGCAAGCCTGTATTTGGGAAATACACCCTTGTCATACCTCAGTCATGAACCTAATTTTTCAGCTTTTATTTGAAATTTTCATATTTTAATATCTTATTTGTTATGTGTTTAATTAAAATATTTCAGTTCTCTATCAAATCCTGGTATTGTGGCCCCTTCACAAAAGTGTGGCCAGCCTTTCAGATATTGTACCAGAGGCATCATGTTTTTGAAACGTAAGTTGAAACCTTATATACCAATATCCCAGAGTGTGCTACACACTACTTGACATTTAAAAATTAGGGCCAAGTGATAATCATAGAATTATAGAATTGTTTCTGTTGGAAAAGACCTTTAACATCATCGAGTGCAACCACTAACACTGTCAAGTCCACCACAAAAACATGTCCCTCAGCACCTCATCTATACATCTTTTAAATATCTCCAAGGATGGTGACTGCACCACATCACTGGACAGCTCGTTCCAGTGTCTAACAACCCTCTCAGTGAAAAAGTTCTTCCTAATCTCCAATCTAAACCTCTCCTGGTGCAATTTGAGGCCATTTCCCCTTTTCCTATCACATCTTACTTGGGAGAAGAGACATCATCTAGGCATCTTGCTAATTAGTGATATCAAGACTTTGGTATGGTGTCAGATCAGATCAGGGAATGCAATGTTACTTTTCCTGACTGAGTTGTGTGGAGTAGAATGAACTTTTTTCATTTTGGTTCAGTGATCGGTTTTCAGGTTTGCCTTTCTTGGCTATATCATGAAACTTAATTTTCTAGTCATTTACATGGACTTCATATATGGTAAACACAAAACCATGAAACAGGATCAGTAGCTGGAGAAAAAGACCCCTCAATTTTTGTTTATTCAGTGCATTTTGTGTCATTTTGTAGATTAATGCAGTAGTTTTACTAGATTTCATATACGAAGTGGAGGAGGCAGCTCCAAGTGTGCATGGAGGAGGTGGGCTGTTTCCTGAACCCCACTCAAGGTGGTGCCACCAGTGCCCTGCACCATCTTTTCCTTCTTGCTTTTTCTGATAGGAAGGTCAAAGGGAGCACAAGAGATACACGAGGGCTCTGTATTAGGAGATGAGAAGGAAATCCCTTTCCCTACAGCTTGATAGGTAGATCTGTTTCAGCCAGTCCCAGGTTGGAAGCATAGGATCCAGGGAGCCCAGAGCAGAGGGCATGGACAGCATCTTGACATTTGCCTCCCTGTCAGACTGGGGCTGTGCTGCCAACTGAGGACCACACTGAGCAGTGATGCAACATAACTTCTTCCTGCTGCCATCTATCCTGTGTCACTCTTTGTTTAAAAAGAGAATTTTGATGATATGAACTGGAGATAATCATGACACTCTTTTCTTCCAACTATCCCCCTTATTTCAACTTTTTCACTCACATCCTTACTGTTATTTAAATTAATATTTGTCTCCTAACTCTACATACTTTGCTCTGAATTGTAAAATGTCTGCATTCATTCAATCGAACATTAATTCAATTCTCAAAAGATATTTGCATTATGGATTGATTGTACAGTTGGCATTAAACTAGCATAGCAGCATAACCCCAACTGCTAGAAGCAGCTGCTTTGAATTGTCGCGAATGATGACCTGTCAAAAATTGATCCTCATCTTATTCTGAAACCACAGAGACTACATTCTAATGTAATTACCCTAGTGAGTCCCAGAAAGGAAGATAAATGCATGATAATAAATTCTAGCATACAGAATCACATAATTATCACTACGAAGAATAGCAACGTGAACCGTGCTCTTTTTTTGACTCTTTTTTTTGCCTTTTTTTTTAATTGCAGAATAGTGAGCTGTATTTTAAGTCCCACAGCAAAGATCTTTCTGTTTGGGTGAGCAATAACATGCTGTATAACTTTGAAATCTGCAATGTACAGTGCTGCTTAAATGAAAGTATTAGGACTTTTGAAAGCTGATTTTGCCATGTCAGGTATATAGTTATCACACAGAGATTTTTTTTCTGTTAATTGCATATACTTTGCAGAAGGTTTAGAAAGGATGATTTGAATGCAGAGTCACAGGTCTGGAGGCATTGTAGCATGACATGATTCACCATTTTTCCAAAGTCAATAATTATGTGATAGAAAGGAGCCTGGAAATGGTTGTGAATTTTGACTGACACTAATTTTTACCTGAAAAAGTGGTTTGGGTGATGGTATTGGGCATATTTCTTTCTATTACCTTGAAGTCTGGAGGATGAGTGGGTTTTATTTGAGAAAATAAATATTTACTTTGTTTTGAGAAGCTTGCTCTAATTAGACAAGATATTTTCTCATGGCTAATGTAAGAAAATATGGTAAGGAAATGCTATATGTGTTGCAGGCAAGAAAGGTTCCTCTCCAACTACAGGTTTTTATCAGGCCATTTAAATATATAGAGATTAATAATTTAAACCAAATGGTATTTGCTAAGTTTTGCTAAGCATTGTTAACGATTAATGTCCCTATGTTTTCATCTCATTGACTAGTCCTCTAAATATGTGTTTTTCTTCTAAAGGCATTTTAGTTGAGTTCTCCAAAGCCCTAGAAAGTGCAGAAATTTACATTCAGGAGACACTGGATGAGTGCCTGTTGGCTGTAGTTTTCCTTGTACAGGGATTTCACCTCTATGCAGCAATGATTTTTTCAACTTTTTTTCTTTATTTACTAATTAATTTAATAAGGCTAAAATACCACTTTGTCGGCATAATGGATTGTATCATTAAATATGAAAAATAGGAGTGATATGTGCCTTGAAACGCTTACTGAGTAGAAATTAAATGAGTGCTCTTATCCTATGCTTTTTGCCTAGACTGCTCTCTGTATGTGTATGATTGCCATTAATGTTTGGGTTTTATTGTGTTTGAAAATTATAAACAGACCTCTTATTGCAAACCCAACATGGATGGAGATCCTAGCGCTATGTAAAACATTTAGCTTCAGTGTAGCTGAATTGTTTCTTTCTTAGTGCCACTAATCAAAGATTTAAATTCTGTGATCTCTAATCTTTTAACATATTTTAGCACTTAGTATGGCTTTCTGGAATGTTCTGTGTCTGCAAGGAAAATGTCCTTACGCAAAGTAAATCTCCCTGTGATTAATACTTTTAAACTTTTTTCTTCTTTTTTTTTACTGTTAGCCTTAAAAAAATCTATTTATCCAAGTCTTCTATTGTGATTGATATTTCCTCTTATTTTTATATTTTCCTGCATATTCATTGCAATGCCTGTTTCACTCCAATGTTTTCTGCAGTTTGTTGTCTAATCTTATCTATTTATTTGAAAATAAAATATGCAATCCAAAACTGCAGCATTCACAATTGACTAAATGCATTCAGTTGTTCTGTCCTGAAACACTATTCTTTGCTCTGCAGATCAGATTCATTGCAGGTATCTGCTCCTGCCAGTGACAGGTGAAGATTCGTGATGTCTTGGTGTTTTGCTTTTTTCTCAGCTAGCTAGTGGTATTAAACCTGTGTTGTTTTTTGCCGTTTTTTGTGTGTTTGTTTTTTTTCTTCCAGGCAGCTTCAATTTGCAAAGGCTGAGCAGGTCAATCTATTGTCCTTGCTCAAGGCTCAAGATGCTGCTGGCCTGAACGCACAATAGGCAGCCTTTGGGGTCAAAGCCTGCATGCAGCTGATAACAGTGCTATTCTTGGCTGGAAAACACCGTGATTAGCGAGCTTCAGTCTGCCTCAGCATGGGACTGAAGCTCAATGGCAAATCCTAAAGATGCCTCATTGGGGATCTCTCCCGTCCCTGTTTTTTTGTTTAAGAATGGAAGCTGCAAACTCAGAAATCAAAATGCTGCTTGATTAAAAAAAAAAATTTAAAAAATGTTAAAACCTATAATAAGTGAGTCGATGTATATCTGTGAAGGGGGCAAACTTCAGATTTGCTGCCTCATCTGCATGCATAACTTCTGTAGAAACCTGCTACCTCTGACAAATCTGAAGCTGTGCTTCCTGATTTCTATAAACACGAAGCCAACTCCCTCTCCCTGGCCCTGGGATGGACTATGCCCCTGGCAGGGCACAGGCTGAGGACTGCCAGGCTAGGAAGTAGGTCTGCGAGAAAGGCCCTAGAGGTTGTGGTAGCAAGACGCAGAGGAGGCCACAGCATGTCCCAATGGTAGGGGGAACCTACAGCAGGCCACTTCAGGTTCATGGCTGGAGGATGACCAATAACAAACAAGAAATGAGAGCTTTGGCCTAGGTTGTCTAGAGAGGTTACGTTGTCTCTGTCTTTGGAGGCTTTCAAGACGCAGCTGGAGCAACCTGACTCAGAGCTGACCTTGCTTTGAGCATGTTATTGGACTAGAGATTTCCCAAGGGCCCTTCCTACCTAAGTATCCTGTGCTTTTATCATCATCTTCCATTAAATACCATTTGAAAACAATCACCTTGAGTCTAACTAATGACAGAAGAAAAAAAATGTTGGAAATGGTGTAAGTCAAAACGTGGGGAGTGACGTTATTTATACAGATTTAAAATTGAAACAGAATTTCAAGTGCTTAGATTACCTACAGTTATGTTGGAATGGTAGGGAACCTTGTAAATGGGATGTACAATGCATGGCCACTTGCTGGATAACTTAAGTGTGGGAAAACAGACTTTTTTTAGGCTTAGAGAAGGGTTATATAGTGACCTAAACTACTGAGATTTCAAGAAGAGGTGGAAACCTTCTTGGGTCTGCAAATTATTCAATGTTAAGTTTTAATGACATTAGCCCTGTGCCTAATAAATGTAGTATGCTAAGCAAGACAGAATGCAGTTATCACAGCAACATAGTGTAAACTTTCAAGAATTTGAATAGGTAAATGTGAATGAGTACAGGGAGATCTGTCGTGTAATGGAAAGAAAGCAAATGTCACAGCCACCTAGAGCAGTCTAGGATTTAGGCACTGGTGTTATACAAAGGAAAAAATTGAGAAATGGTGACTAAGAAAGTAACTTTAGGAAGTGCTGTTGTGAAATAAAAAGATAAATTAAGCAAGACATACAGAAATGTGGTGAAAACAAAGCAGAAAAGGATGGGTTTAAATTCTCATGTGAGGAAAAAAAATGAGTATAGAAGAACAGCTATTACTGGTGGGGAAAAAGGATCAAAAGAAAAAAAAAAGATCAAAGGAAAATCTTCACATTCTAGAAATCTATAAATATAGAAGTACATATCCTACGGAATAAAAATCAATCTCATCATTCGAGCAAGCATGCCAGAGGAAAAATGAAGTCTAAACTGAAAGTAGTTTCATTAATAAATGAAAGAGGTAAAATACTGATAATTTTTTGATATTTAAGCTAAATAAACACTTCATGAAGTATCTTCATGTGGAGTAATATGGAATATATACAATAATGAATTAGATGTATCTAGTGTTTTAGTCTAAGGTTATGCAAAACTGAAAAAGACGGTGTCTCTTATTTGTGGTACAGATACATTGCTATTCTCTCTCCATTCACTAGATAAGGTTAAGTAACTCAACATCTTTGCAGGAATACTTTCCCAAACTCTTCATGGGTCTGACGAAATCTGCAGCATTACTAGTACACTGTAAGCCAGAGAATTAAAACTGTGCCACACTGATCGAATAAGCAGAGGTGACAATTCATGTTTGCTGCAATATTACTACTAGATGCATTATAACTTTAAAACACACATGTCTTTTCTGTGTGTTATATGAGTAATAAAGCTTCACCATCATAAATTAGACCAAAACAAATAAGCTGGATTTTTGCAGACTCCTCAAATTGAGGAAAGACAGATTGGACATAGCTTATAAAATGGTAGAGATGCTTAGAGCTGTTTGACAGTGAATAGTGCTGTAAAAGTTGAACTAAAGGATGTTTGCTACACAAAACTCCTGCTTTAATAATAGATTTGGTACACTTATTGAACAAATTAATCTTAGGAGATTTAAATCAGAATTTAATATTGGATATTCTCACAGGAGCAATGTACATATGCATCTCTAGGCTTCTTTTTCAATGGTGTGTTTTCTTTTGAAATTTTATGATGTTTCATTTTCAAAAATGCTAATGAGATACAGTTTGTCATGATCTGAAGGTGGTAAAGGAATGAGTAATTTGGTTTAGTTACTCTAATGCAATTTAAATAAAATTAAATGAATGCTGGTGAATAGACACATACTTCAGTATATGATCACTATTCTTGAATAAATGCAGGGTACTATTCTTGTTAAGGCCTGTGGTTCTACGTGTATATCAGAGGAAAGTACTTACGTTGCATTCTTGTTAACAAACTTTCAAAGGAATAGTCCTGATGGTCAGACTGCTCAGCATGCAGTGTGAACAACGTGTACAATAAACAGGTAAGATGTAGAAGTAACAGGCTACTTTATACATGTAAGAAATTTTGGTATGGGTTTTAAAATTAGTGACTGAATGTATTTTAGTAAACTGCGCAAATAAATAAATAGTATAATTAATAAATTAAATGAATTGTAATAGAATTTGTTTAGGGGTCATTGAAATGGCATGAATTTAAAAACTGAGGCATGTTACAACAAATTTTGCACTAATTTTAAAGAGAGGTTTACCATTCTTTCCTATCAAATGAAAGTGATGTTGTTAGACATTTTATCTAACATACAGTTCTGTTCTGACTGACTTAACTTTATACCTCTATCACTAAGCAGAAGCCAAAACAAAGCTTGCAATTAGATGTCCACTTCAATTTAGTTTATACTAACTTTAAATCAATAGATCCTTACAGTTACTGACTGGATTATTTTCCATCTTGAATAGCAGATCCATTAGAGGTTTAACTGAGGTTTTGCATCTCTGATGAATTCTCATAAGTTGTCAGCTTCCTGGTCAGATTTCATCAGTTTTGATTGCCTGTTGAGAATCAGCAATGAATTGATCCAATGTTATAAATGTCTTCACTGTATTCCACCTTTCCATATTCTTCTTTGTATTTCCAAAGCAAAATATCTGCAGAAGAGAGAAAAATGGAGTTGTATAGCAGAACTATAGATCCTATCAAATGTCACCTTTGGAACTTTAAATGAAAATTTTCCTTGAAATCTACAGCAAATTCTTTGCCTGAAGCACTTAACTTGAGGGATTGTTGACTAGAAGAAGGAGGGAAATGCATAATAATATTAAGGTTCAACTACAATCTCATTTAATTAGATAGAAATAGCAGTTCTGAGTTAAGGGACTAGCAGTTAAAAGGTACCTAAATTCCTGGGAAACAAAGTTCAGGAGATGATGAGGCACTTTACTATACTAAAATGTATTTGTTGCAAAAAAAAAAAAAGACAAAAAAGAAATGGTGAGTTGCCTTTTCATGAGAGTCAAGAAACATTTTTTGATTGTATTTAAATAGAATCGTAGACTCATAGAATGGTAGGGTTGGAAAGGACCTTTAGAGATCATCTAGTCTACCCCCTTGCTAAAGCAGCCCCATCTAGATCAGGTCGCACAGGAACGCATCCAGGTGGAGTTTGAAAAACTCCAGAGAAGAAGACTTCACAACGTCCCTGGGCAGCCTGTGCCAGAAATAGTTTTCCCTTATGTTTAAATGGAACTTTTTGTGTTACAGTTTTTTTCCATTACTCCTTGTCCTGTCACTTGAGACTACAGAAAGAAAAGAGATGCCCCAACCTCCTGACATCCACTATTTAGATATTTGTAAATATTAATGAGATCCCACAGTCTCATCTTACCTAGACAAAACAGCCCCAGTTCCTGTAGCCTTTCCTCATAAGGAAGATGCTCCAGTCCCTTGATCATTTTGTTGGCCCTGCGCTGGACTCTCTCTAGAAGTTCCCTGTCCCTCTTGAGCTGAGAAGCCCGGAACTGGACACAATACTCCTCACCAGGGCAGAGCAGAGGGGTAGCAGAACCTCTCTTGACCTGCTGGCTAAACGCTTCTTGATGCACCCCAGGATGCCATTGGCCTTCTTGGCCATGAGGGCACTTTGCTGGCTCATGTTCAGTTTATTATCAGTCAGGACTCCCAGGTCTCTCTCTGCAGAGCTGCTCTCCAGCAGGTCAATCCCTAGCCTGGCCTGGTGCATGGGGTTGTTTCTTCCTAGATGCAGGACTCTGCACTTGTCCTTGTTGAACCTCATGAGATTCCTCTGTGCCCAACTCTCAAGCTGATTGATCCCGCTGAATCCTACTATCCTTGCTGGACTGGCCTTCTGGCTTTGGCTGTAAAGACTGAAACAAAGAAGGCATTCAGTAGTTTGGCCTTCTCTGCATCCTCTGTCAGCAGGGCACCCTCTTTGTTCAGCAGCAAGTACACATTGTCCTTAATCATCCTTTTGCTGCTGATACACCTAAGAAACCCCTTCTTATTTTCCTTTACTTTCCTGGCCAGGTTTAATTCTAAACGTGCTTTAGCCTTCCTGGTTGCACCCCTGCATGCTTTGGCAATGTTCCTATAAATTTCCCAAGTCACCAGTCCCTTTTTCCACCTGTCATAGACTTCTGCCTTCCACCTAAGTTGTCCTAGCAGCTCTTTGTTCATCCACAGAGTTCTCCTGCCTCCTTTTCCCATTAATAGAATCAGCACAAAATCTGTTCCAAGACAACTGAATAATTATGGTATCAACTTTTGGTTTCAAAATCTTTAGATCTAATAGCAGAAGAATATAAGGCAAAGACCAACGGCATAATTTTGTTCTCACTGGTACATTTCTTTTTTCACTGGACTAATTTTATATCTTTCTTTAAAACTATTCATGAACAGCTACAACAGCTACAATGAGATGACAAGGAAGTCCATAAAGTTAAAAATAACATTAGATGTGTCTTAGTCATTTCACAACCTTTCTGCTTATCCTAAAACATATTCTATACCCTTGTGGCAGGAGGATTATAAAACTCTGATAAAGACCAGGTTCTCAAGTGAAATCTTAATACCACTGAGACTGTTGGAGAGATTTGTGTGAGTGTGTAGATGCCTTGAGAATAGTGGGATTTTCAGAATCAGTTAACTCTGTCTTACTTAACTGTATCTTTGATATCTCAATACCTCTGCAAATATGGTGCTTTGTTCTGCTTCCTTTTGTTCCTAGTTGTTTCCTCAGCATAGACTGGTAACTTTCAGATGGACGACTTGATCAGATAATAGTGATTTTTCTTCTGAAACAGGTTTTCCTTTTGTATGGTCCTTCCAGAGAAGGGTGAAAAACAGTTATATGTGAAAGGAAAGGACTTTGTGGTAGGACTGTGAAACAATTACTGCAAATCTAATATTCTCAGAATACATCTCCACTTTATTGCTCTTGCTCTCAATAAATATTTAGGTTCAAGCTACTCTTCAAATTTGCCCTGAGTCAGATTCCACCTTACATATGATTTCTTTTGAGTAGCTGAGTAATTCTGGAAAAAGAGGTGAAAGGCTGCCCAATCAAAGCTAGAAATAAAGCAAGAACAGATAAGCTTTATATGACCACTGATCATCAAATGGTAATCTTTCTGTCATACCCGCTAAACAAATTGCTGCTTGTTAGTAGAGTGTATTTTACAACACAGCAGTACTCCCTCATTGAAGTCAGTGCAGCTGAGGGCTCTGTTGACCAGCAAGTGAGTTACAGCTCTACATGTCTACCTGAATCTCTTTGAGTTTTGTGCCCCACTGTACTGTCCGGTTTAGTTCAGTGTGGGAGGCTGTGCATTGTAGCAGCCTATGGTGGAACCACCCTGCAGTGGGATTAACCATCCAAGAATTGGGTAATGGGGCAGGAACTTGTCCTGCCTTCCAAAGTAGGCCATTGTTGCTCTTCACGGTCCTTTTTCTCTTTTCCCTGTGTAATTACTAATGCTCCCAACAGCAGATATAGCCAGAGAAGTTTCCCATTCAACATTCTTCCCACTCCCCCCAAGTGACTTGTTCCTTGTCCCCTGCACTGAAGATAACCCACTGTTTCTCTTATGTGATTGTTAAGATCTGAACAGTAGAATGACTTCTTGAAATATCTAGAGCTATACTTCCAGATTAGGTTTCTTCTCTCAGCTAATCACTTTGCATGAGGATACATCCAGCTCTGTTGTGTGAGCAGCTTTGCACAAGACATTGAATATGAGATTTTCCCTTTTAAGCAATAATAAAAAAACCTTGTTTTGATGTTTTCTTTGGGATGTGATAGTAGAACCCATCATAGATATGGCAGGAAGAGTCTATCTATCTGATAGAAAGGATCTTCTAAATTGGATTTACTAACAGAGGAACTATAATGTAAAAATGGTATTTGATGTGTGTGAGAAGGAGGTGGTAGCAACATTTCAACCCTCCAGGTCATCACTTGTTTCTCCCTTACTGCTGGGTGAGTTTGTGTTTTTCTTTAAAATCTCCTCCAATTCCTTCACGTTGCAGAAGTTGTTCTGTAATGAGTCTTCATTGTTATTTTCCTCTCTATTTTTTTCCAGTATTCTTATAAAGTAAGTGTGGGAAAAAAATCTTGTGACAAGATTGTTCATATACAAGAATTATAGTATTCATTATAAGATTTATTTGAGTATAGATCCATTAGGTTTAAATCTCTCAGACCATACCTTTGAGGCAAAGACAAGGTGTATTAATTGCTACAAGCATGCATTTTGGTAGAATATATCAGCTACCTGTATTAAAACCTGTAATAATAACACCTTGAAACCACCTTGACTACTCCCAGAAATGTGATTGAAAGAAAGTAATCAAGAAAACATGTGTGACATGTTTCTGGAGTTAAAGTCTTATTTTCAGTATCTAAGTACATTTCATTGTTTATTTTACAGAAAATATTTTTGTTACATTTGCCTTTTTATGAAGCATAAAAACTAGATATCCATCGTGTTTCAGTTGTCCCTTATATTCTTAGGTAAGTCAAAATGAAAGCCTGCATAAAAAGTCACTAAAATCAAGCACCAAACTGCAGGCATTATACTCTTGTCTAAGGTGTTGGATTGGTTGTCATCTTGAGAAATGTAGTTGTCCTTTAATCCAAACACCATTTTATGCACATAATAAAAGTGATTTCTACCCAGTAGTCACATCCGGCCGTTGGCTCATAAATTCTCACCAAACCCATCTTGTTGTCCCTGATGAAGGACATTCCTTTACTTGAAGCCAAGAACAATCAGGTATTAAAATCACTTCCAGCAGGCACTCACATTGTGAATTATGAAATAAACAACTGCAGGTATCAGACTTAGCAGAGAAGAGCTGAACGGAACAGTTAAAACAAAGCAGATTTAACATCTAAGCCTTTGCTCTACTGTAATGTCTTTAGAAATAAAACACAAAATTGTATGAGTGTGCATATGTATATAACTAAATGTCTGAGAGCATGAAAATGCAATGGCTTCTCAAAATATTTTTAAAAACATTTTCACTGTAAAGAGATGAGAGTCTTTTGGCAATTTTGTTCATCTGTCAGCCATTACTAAATTAAGAGTGAAGTGAGGTGATAGTAAATAGTGATCATACTGCAGACTGATTACTAGACAACTACTCAATAAACCTGGTTATTGCAACAGAGAAACTGCTTTCCTGAAGCAGTTATGACCACCACTAAATCAGCTTTCTAAGTAATGTGTCAATTCAGATTCCATAAAACTGTATTGCTCAGACTCAGAACACAATGTTTCATTAAGGATGCAGTAAAAATGTGGCCAGATAGGAATGACTTCCCCTAGAAGATTATTGTCTTATAGAACTCTCCACAGTTCAAATCAAAGTTAGAGAGTCCTCATTGTCATTGCCTGAAGTTTTATTGCATCCAAACAATATATGCAGTTATTTTGATGCTTTCTGCAGTATGTTTTTCTACCCACTTTCTGCCTTACTGGAAAACACTGCAAAGTAGGAATACTTGCTATGCTGGGGTAGTGTTTCAAAGTGGGAAGTGGCACATTGTCTATCTCCAGGGATCTAGGCAAAACTAGCCATCTTGGTCTCCTCTCTCCAATGAGCTATAGAAATTGGTGAGTGTTTTCATTTCCCTGATTTAAGCCACCTTCTTTAGAACAGCATATATCCCCTTTTGGAAAGATCCTAGTCTCTTTGTTGGTTAGATGGTTTTTCCCTGATCATCTTAAACTGCCAAGGTTTGACAAGGAAAATCTCATTCAAGATTTGATTTTGAGGTAATTCTCTGATATAACTGCATATAAAATGCAGTTGGAAGACTTTGATTTAAATGACTTTACTGGTGTTTTCGATGTCTGTAGTTGTCCTAGACTGAACTGACATCGTTGAGTCAACAATTTCTCAGGAATTTTGGCCAGCTGGGTTGATGTCTTCTTGTGATATTCAGCTAGCCCAGCTCCTGGAGTATTTTTTTTTTTGTTACTCTTAGTCTGCTGTCAGAATAAGCAAACAGAGCTTCCCATCACTTGATCTGCACCCTGGTACTCATCAGTTTTTCTTAGGCCAGTTATATAGGCTGTCTGTTCTATTTTGGCTTGTAAAATTAACAGTCTATTTGGTAACATGATTTCCCCAGCAGGTAGATGGAACGGATTGGGGGAAAACAGCTATCCCTCTGTTTCCCCGCCTCAGTAACAAGCAACTCAAAGAAAATGGATCAACACTGGCCCCCTGCTCAGAGATCTGTGTCTTATTTAGGAAATATAATATAATTTGTTTGATAGATGTGACATTGTTAGGGAAAGTCAGAGTTACTGGGAGCAGAACCATCAGCATATGTATATGAGAGAGAATTCAGTGCCTTGGGAGAAAATAAAGGAATATGAGGAAGAAAGGGATGGTAGTAGATGAGTTAAATTAAATGGAAAAAAGATGATTTAAGAAAAGCAGGAGAACAAAATCTAGGTGAGTAAGAAAAGAATGGGCCACTGAGGAAATGGACAGTTTTAAGGAGGAGAAACACCTTTGGGGAAATGAGAATTGACAAAAAATATCAGTTCCTAACTTAAGGAGAAACAAAGGTAAAGTATCTCCTTAAAAAGGAGGAAAGACTTGACAAAACACATACTAAATGGAAAGGAGAAATGAATGAAGTGAAAAGGTGACTTTCTGATTTGATAAAACACTGACTGCCAACATTTTACAGTAACTTGAAATTTGTATTAACATTGCATGCACTGCAGAATTTTAGTGTCTTGACAAAATGCTATTAGAACTTCTCTAGACAAGGCACTAATGTGAATGTTCCTGATTCTTCTTTGTGCCAGGATGTCAGAGTAGACAAAGGCAGTCCTCAAGCTTTTGACAGTCTTTTAGAGATCCCAGTTGCTAGTCATTAAACAGCTTGAAGTTCAGACTGAACTCATATTTGACATAATATCCAGTAGGGAGCCAATTTAGAGAGCAGAGGACAGGTGCATTATATCCAGGCTCTAGTTTCCCCCAGGCTGATAGTTTTACGCCTAGGTTGATTGTGTTGTTTTAAGCCAGTCAGGAGATAATGACTACTTTTATAAATCGAAGACATTTCCTTCTTTCTTTCTTGCTTGCTTGCTTTCTTGACTTCTGTGTGTCTGTCTCCTGTGAGTGCAGAGTTGATATTAGAAAAAGTGTTTAGTACTCATGAAAAAAAATCCCAGCAAGTATTTAGGGATTGTAGACTCAGATTAGGACCTAATCACAGCATCTGGGAGATGATGTTTACATTGGAGTAGTATTAGAACCAGATAATTGGAATTGTTCTTCCCAGTTGTTAAAAGGATGAGGCGTATGTTTCTGATGTGCTGTTTATGCTTCTTTCTTTTTTTAAGGAGGTGACGTGGGTGTTGTTTTCTAGTAGTTTCTAGCCATAGCAAGAGATCTCTCACCTTTTAATTTTTATAAAGATCAACTTAATTGCTTCATTTCATTGAATTCCAGAACCTAGGGCTAGAGTTAGAAAGAACTCAGAATTAGCGAGTTAAGAAACAACTACTGCACTACTTCTCTCACATTTCACAGTTTTGTTTATAAGACTTTACTACTTCTATTAGCATGCATAAATAGTGGTTTCATCTGCTTGGGTCCACAAGATCAGTCATTTTATGGCCTTCAATGTCTATGTGTCTTTGTATCCCAGAAAACAGAACAGGGTCTGTCTGACATACTTTGTAATTATAAAGATTCTAAGATTATAACAATGCTTAGTTACAAGATTTAACTGTAACAGGTTAACCCTTTCAAAGTGTCATGTCTGTCTTTGCAGTCCAGCTTTCCTCTCTGAGCAGCATTTTTTATAAGTCAGGAGGGAAGCATTTTGTTATGAGTCAGCATGGCTCATCCTGACAGATGTATCCAGGACTTCAGGTCCTGGCTTGGAAGGGAAATAAGAGGCACAGAATCCCTTGAATTGTCTCAGTGCAGCTCAAATGTGCCGTGAATAAAGCATTCACCACCTTGCTTTGACAAGCCTAAATATTTCAGTTGGCTTGGGCTTTCTTTTTTTTTTCCTAACAGAAAATTTGATCAATTATTTCATTTTAGGAGCTTCAATTAATGGAAGTTTGGGGGCATTTAAGTGGACCCCACATCTCCTACACACCCCTTTCCCTCCTTGAGAGTTTTGTGTTTTACAGTCTGTGTTATTCTGCAGACTTTGAGGATAAGGCTACATTTATCTGAATTTTAGAGATATCCAGCAGCCCTGGAGTAGCTCCTGTAGAATAAACGAGAATTTTTCAAAGCAGTCACTGTGGCTAGTGTCCACACTGAATCCTAGAAAAAATTTAGAAGCTAGAAGTTCTCAGTTATTCCTGGAATTCCTGACCCACTTTAGACAATCTAGAAAATTTGGAAATTCCTTCATTTTGAGTGAAATGAACAAATGAATATATGCAGGATACAAGTTTACTGTTTTTTTTTAATTGCCTTCATGGGCTGAGAGGAATATTAGCAGTTAGGACTTGGAAGCCAAACTCAGTTTGACATTGTGGCTCTCACTTTTTATTTTTTCTTCTTCTTCTGTGTGTTGCAACAGTTTCCTTGACACAAGTTTGGTGTGCTCATATGCCAATTATAACATTAGTTGATGTGATCTGAGTAAAACATAGCTTATGGACAAGAGTATAGTTGCTGCTTGGGTTTATGTCAGCTGTATGCATTTGTGAGCTGTGTTTTATTAAACAGATCTCTAACTTTTTTTTTTTTTTATGCTAAAGCACACAGTCTTTCTCATAATACAAAATGCAAAATAAATGTAATAAAATATTTTAAGAAATGGATAAAATAGTCCAAATTTTCACAGGATCTTACTTGTCTAACTAAAATAAGTCAATGAAGTTCAGCTAGAGGTGTACAGTGGAACTAATAACTGGCACTGAAAAAATACCTGAAAAAGAATTACCTTGCATTATTCACTGTTTCATTTCCTAATAATAAGTAACAGGCATGAAAAATGAAATTAATTATTAGAAGAAATGTGCTACAGAGCGTTAGAAGGTTTTGTTTGGTTGGTTGATTTGTTTTGTTTCCTAAAGAAACACAATTTAAAATAAATTTCTTAAAGCTACTGCTAGGTATATCATTCTTATCTTCTATATTAACTGTGGAATAGGATCTGGTTTAAAAGTATGGAAATATAAATTGAGAATTGTAGCCGTTTTAAAAATCAGCATGATTCTACTGTCCCATTTAGGAAGCTCCATTTTGCCCAGGAGGGATGGAGATTATGTGCATTTTTAGCATATCTGGACAAATTTACTTTAAAAAGATTACTTTTCAGATCAGTTTGACATATGTATACATATAAATGAGCATTAAAAAAATCAAATTAAACAGCTTTGTTTGAGACAAAGAGGTTATGAGGCCACAGACATTTGCCCTGGAGGATGTGGTGCTTTGTAAGTTTACACGTTGACTCTTTAGCTTTTAAAATACCATCTGAAATCTTAATTGGAGCTATGAGTTGGGAAAGCCAGTAAGCCAGTGTGCTTACTGAATCTCAGCACTAATTCTGAAATAATCTTCAGCTCAGTACACAGGGAAGTTATGTTGCTATAACTGAAATTGGATCACTGTAACTCTTCCTTTTGTTATCTTTTCAAATCAGAAGTAAAATAAAATAATGTTTAAATTTCAAGCTTTCATAACTATCTTTGCTTTAAAATTAATAAAAATTAAAACAATTCTGAGTTTTTAAAACCATTGCTAAGTTATTGAAAAGCAGATGGCTGAAATAAAACTAGAGATGTTAACAACAGCTGATAATGAAGATCTTTGAGGAGGGAGAAAAAGCCTCTTATTTAAAGAGTGGTTTAAAAAAAGTAAAAGGAACTTGTCTACCATTTGTGTGCATCTCAAATAAAGCAATTCTAAAAATAACTGAGAAAACTTAGAGATAGTGTTGCTTAATGACAGTTGTACATAATGTTTGACATTTTTGTCTTAAAAGTAACAAATTAATACATAAAAATATATTTAAGACGAAACTTATGATCTGTACTCAGCCAATAGTACACAGCTTTTGTAAGATTAGAAAACCATTTGGAGTAGTCTATATGCCAGACAGTTATTTACTACTATATTAAGAAATGAGCATGTTTATTTTAAGTACTAGATCATTTAGTTGGAACATCTTAATCATCTTTGAATTTTTTAACGTTTATTTTTAAACCAAATCCATTTCATTTACTGCATGAGATATCCTAGAAGGCATGCTCCTTAAAGCTGTTTTTCAGAGGTTTTGATGTGCTTTGTAGAATGCTTGAATCCCCTTTTTTTTTTTCCCCTAAAGATTTTATTTTCTTCACAACATAATTTTATCTTTGAAATAATTTTTGAAGATTCTGTAAAGGTCTTGACTGTTGCAGCACATTTCCTGCTCTCTCTCTCAGTTTCACAGCATTTCCTTTTTATGAAAACAATTACATAGAATATTAATGGATGGGGAAAAGTTAAGCAGAGCAAGGGTGATAAGAACTATGGTCAACTGGGAAAGCTGGATCTGAAGAAGGGAGAGGTATTGCTTGGAAACAGAAAAATTAGAGATCTAAGAGAATAAAAGTATTAAAAGAGAAGCTTATAGACATGAAGAAAAAGCCCCAAAGGAAGTTGGTGTTGGCAGATGTAGAGGTTTTTCTGTTCTGCAGATATAGATTTCTTTGGAAGATAGAGCAAGTGATGTTTTAATGAGTAGTACTGTAGCTGGCATGTAGGCAAGCTGCTGACTTTTGCTGATAGATGTTAGTTATTCGTCTCATGAAGTGTTATTTAATTGCATAATTTTACTTTCTAACTAGCGATAGAAACAAATCATGGCTAGCAAATAAATTACAAAGAATGTAAGCATAGCTGAATGATGGTGACATTTGAAAAAATTTTGGAGTTGCTCAGTACATTGTGGGTTTTGATGAAGGAGGATGATAATATCATGCCATTGATGCCAAAAAGTTTGTGCTTTGGTGACCTATTTGGTGACTGACATCTCCATTTCTCCTCTTCCACTCAGCTGTACCCAAATATCTGTTCCTCATTCAGCATAAATGAAATAATTTACCTTGCTCTACATGAAGGAGGGTATGCAAAATGCTTTCCACCCTACTCTACTGGCCCAGTTTTTCCAGTTCTGGGAGTCAGTGGAGCACTGGAGATCAGCAGTCAGTCTTCTTGCCCTGCATGAACTTTAGGACTAAATGTCAGCAAGCTCTTAAGCTAACAGTGGATTTCTCATCAAAGTTTAAGACCCCGATAAACCTCTTAGTGATGCTGTGGCAACAATCAACATGCTATATGTATTTCCATTTTAGAAGAGGATAAATATAGGGACTTGACAGAAATAAAACAAGTACAGAAGAAGTGCTGTGATCTTAGCATCTTTAAATTTCTCTAATATAAACTGTCCATAAGGAGCTTTGTCCTCTTAATCTTCACTGGTTTTTAGACAATTTGTTGTCTTACAATTAAGTGCAGATGGTTTCGAGCTGTAATGCTGATAAAAAAAAAAAAAAGAAAAAGAAAAAGAAGATGCTTAGGATTGCTTCAATTTCCGGATTGGATTTTAAGAGTAATCCGTGTCTGAAACATAAGAAATCTGGTTTTATCTGATCTTTAATGCTCCTTTACAGATAGCTGACATATTTCAGTGATTACAGTATGTATATAAAATAATACCATTATCATATTTAGTGAAAGAGTAAATCTGTAAGAGGGCTGTGTTGTAGCATCCAGCTCTTCAGTTTGGGTTATTTGTGGCATAACTTGCCACTATCATTTAGCCGTGCAAGAAGGATTTTCTGACATAGGAGAGGTTTGATTTTACATTTGGAGTACCACTGACAAGAAATTGGATAATGTGGGAAATTCTTCAGTATAATTTTTTAATATAGAGAAAATAACTGAAGCCTTCCAGGATGATTCACTCATGAACATCTGTTTAGGAGGTTTTGTCTTTCTCTTCTTTTAACACAGACATGAGCAAATGTCTAAGTCTTAGGACTGTGTAATAGTTTTACCTGTTTCAAAGTAGGAAGGGATTTCGTGATGGGTTTCCAATATCACCTTTGCCATGAGTCTATAAGATAGGTATTTTAAACTATTTAAAAGAAACTCACTCCCTAGCTATTTACTCCTCTAACTGTAGACAATCCTGTCCCCATGCACACTCTTTGATAAATATTCTTGCCTCAGTCTTTATCAGAATCTGAGCTGATAGAGAGAAAACACCATTTTCAGCAAGTAAATCATTACCTAAGACATGCCCTGAAGCTTGGAGGTAGCTCTGGCTTTTCGATGGTGCTTAAAGGCAGTGTTTCCCATTTTTAGGTGTCTAAAGTTATCAGGGAGGAGGAATGGAATAAATGAGGGTCTAAACAGCATTTCTGTATTTTCATTCATGTTGGGCCATACCATGTTCTGTGACTATTTAAATCTTCAACTCTTAGGTGAACTGTTGCTAGAATAACATCTAGCAGACTTCAAAGTACTAGAATATGACAACTTTTTCCTAACAGAAAATAATTCCAGACTTGAATATGTAGTATAGGTAGCTTGCATCCCAGATGAAGTAATTGTATAAATGGAGGGAGAATATTTTGCCAGATTATTTTAATAGATATGTGAGTAATCACTTGTGTGATTTCTGACTGGTGTAAAAAGTATTTTACAGCAGTAATTCACTGTCAGTCACAGTTTCTGTGTTGACTCCTAAGCCCTCTGTAGCTCTTAGCAAGATGGGAGCTTTTCTGTTAGCAAGAACACCAACGCTGCTGTGTCTGTAAGCCATTGCATACACATCACATACATATTCAAATCAGCTTGCTTGAGATTATATTTTCCTTCGCTGTCACAGGTACCATTTGAGGAAGTATAAAATGCTTAAGATGGTGGAAGATGATGCTGCATTAGTTCTTAACGTTCACAACAGTCTTTTGGTGAAACAAAAGTTTGCCCTTTCATACAGGTATTAAAGGCTGTCCTTTCTGATGGAGCAAAATTGTGAGGCTTTTCAGCTAAAGACAGTGATGTCATTTCATATGGGTTGAAAATCTGATTATTTAGTGCTTGGATATCATAATCTGAGAGACTATTTGTCATGAATTTACTCATTTTTATTAACTTGCAGCATTGAAATATGAGGGATTTTGTTGATGCTGTTCTAAATTCTTTGTTGATTTAATAACTTGTGAGACCCAATTAGCCCTTTGACTGCTTCTGGATGAGAGAGAAGGAAGTTGCTAAGGGAAGGAGTCATCAGAGGATAGTCAGCAGATAAACAGCAATCCAGCCAAGACCATTTTGAAGAAGCTGTGATGGAGGATCACTGCTCCCTGCCCTCTTCTGGCAGCTCTCCACACTGACAGGTGCTTTAAGTCCAGAAAATACGGAAGCTTTCACCACTGCTCTGCAGCAGCCATCATCCATCATGACAGTCTTTCTCTGCTTTACTGTCCTTCTAGGTTGGCTGATTCAAGGTCTCTTGCTGCTTTCCATGCTGTTTTGGGTGTTCCTGCTAGCTGCAGTGTTCCTGCCCTTACCTCCAGGGATGGACACACGCAAAGTGAGGAAAGTCACCTTTCCCTTCATAATCACTGCAGCAGTGATCATTCTCACTTTTGTCCCCACAGGCAGATCCTGAACATCTATTTACTTCTCGCTTCCAGAGTTTTTTTTCCAGCCTTTCACTCTCACTGTGTTCCCTTGCAGTGGTGAGAGTGCAATCTAAAAGAGGAGATCCCACACCATTTATCCATGGGCAAGCCAACAGAGATAGTGCCCATGCAAATTAGGATTTTTGGTAATACTGTCAGAGAAGCCCTAAACAATGAGAAGTTTAGGAGGAACTTTTTTCAATTATTATTTTTGTTCAGTATTCAAAAGATGCATGATGTGGAGGACAGAGGCAATATCTGATCTGTGTCCAGGATCTATGTACCTGGATATCTTTGTCAGTTTTAGCTGTCTTTTTCAAAGAAATGTACTAGTAGCAGAGCACCTGTTACAATACCATTTTTCAAATCTGGTTGAGCCAGTGAATAATCCTCTCAAAGGAATGGTCAGAGTCTGTGTTTGGACAATGCTTCTGTACATTCGTGTTGTTTTGCAATGGTATGAGTTAAAACTGCATACAGAAAGAGGTAGCCATGTCCTTCAACTGAAACGATTATGAATTATTTTGGCAAGGAAAAAGAAAGCAAGAAAATCACTTGCCTGGCTTTGCTTTGTCGCAACAACTAAACAAATCCAGGAACATACACGGGAGTTGACAGGTAAAGAAATGCGTGCTCATTATTAATTTTACTTAGTGTTTTAAATGGAAGGAATGACCATGTTTCTAACAAACTGAACTGCTCTGGTGAGAAACACAATATGAAAATAAAAACTTAAAAAATAAAAACTAAAAAATAAAAGATGAGAATGAGTTGAATGTTTCATTCAGCTACTGTTTGCAACTTCAGAAAGCCAGTAACAATTTTAAGGACATTCCTATTTTTCAGTACTTGATAACTTTCCTTATAAATACAAATAGTGGAAGATCAAAAAGAGGCAAATTAACATTATAGCAAAATGTTGCCAGAGGCCTGGTACCATAATAACCGCACATCCATAATTTATAGGGAGCCTGAAAGAAACTGTAGCTTTCTACTTTCTTCTGAAGACAGTAAATCTGTTGTGAGCTATGTTTTCCTGAAAGCTTGCATTTTTTTCCAACCTGATGCACGAATATTTTACTCTCTGTGTTAAATGGAAGTACTTCTATTTAGTCCAGAACATTATGAAAGTGTTTTCTTGCAACTATTACCAAAAAAAAAACCTACACCCCTCATTATGTTTATATAATTGTATACTGAAAGTTTACATTTTAAGTTCAGACCTGCTCTTCTGTAAAGCCCTCTGACAGTAGAGCCTGAATTTTGCTTCTGAAGCCAGGCACAAATCCCAGAGAAACATTTACAGTATCATTTGCAATGTGGGCTGAGCAGTACTGTAGAAACCACAGACAATGTCTAGGTCTTTCAAAATAATGAAGTGTTGTGATTACTACTCTGGCAGCATATGCCAAAAGTGGGTTATATGCCTCTTAGCATAGAAGTGAAGCATATCACCTAGTCTGTTTCTTTCTAGCTCAGTCACATCTCTGTGTGCTGTTTTGAAGTATAGATGGTGCAAGGCATATATACTCTATGTCTCCTTCACAGTGTTTGCAATAGCTCTTCGTTGTTTTGCAGTGTGGTATTTCCTCACCCTTTTTTTTGGTTGACTGGCACTTGCAAAGGTGCATGTTGGGTCCTAGATTATTATTCATTCATTTTTCACTGTTTGGGGTTTTTGTGTGTGTGTGTGTGTTCTGGGTGCCATTGTGTGTTTTAGTATAGGATTTTAAGAACCAGGACCATCTTTTCTGTTTGTAGCTACTTTGTAAGTCTGCCATATCTCAGAAATAATACCTGGTTGTGACAATTTTTATTTACTTCTTTAAAAGAAAAGTATTTTAAAATTCCTATTTCTATGCACACTGTTGTTTGTTAGCCTCTGTGTCTTGCCCAGTAGCTTGATGACCTATTAAAGAATTCAGTGCATCTGTGTTGACCCATTTGAAGTCTTGGATATTTATTTCAAGGAAATTAATTGTTTTGTAATAGTACTGTCCTATTAGAGACAGAGGTGATGGAAAGAAATATGAGAAGATAATTTGACGGAGTGTTGTAGCAAATGCAAGCTGTATAGAGTGCTGAAGCTGTGTAAGACACTTGCAGATGGTATAACTGGGTACAAGAGGCTCTTGTTTCAGTGATTTATGTCTGCCTGTAAGTAATGATGTAGGATAATTGAGCACAAAAAGCAGCAAAGGAAAAAAGTTTTCCACTTTTAAAATCCCCTTTGTAGTTTATGTCAGAGATGAGATTTATCTCTAAATTCAACATGGCTTGCTGCCAGTGAGATGCAAATCAGAGTCTGGCTTCTGTGGGCTTCAAAGCCAGGCAGAAAACAAGACACTGCATCTTTAAGAAGTGCTTATTTGGCATTTATTTATTTAGTTAAAGATCATTGCCAGGCAGAACTCCCGTGGGAGGAATGGATGGCTCATTGGGCCTCATGGGGAGGGCGGTAATTAAACTCGGAAGGCAAGCAATGATGTTAAGCTAAAAGCTCATCTTTAAATAGTAATACACTTGCAATGTAAAGTGGAAGGCCCTCGGGTGCCTGTTGACATAGCGTTAGGAGCTGGCACTTTTTTATATAAAAGCTAAATTGAAGAAACTGTTACGAGCTCATCTGCATAAAGCAATATGATTCTGCCTGAGGGTGTGGGCAACAGGGAGTGATTAGCAAAACGTCTTTTTCCCTGTTACTCTGTTGCTCTGCTAACATGCCACTTGTCACTGAGAAATTTGAGATACCATATGCCAACCTGCATCTACAGAGACCCCCTTGCTGATTGCACATTGAAGAATTCCTCTTCAACACATGAGGAGCTGTCAAAAAGCATTTCTGAGACTGCATGAAACATGCTGGAGAGAAAAATCTTGTGTTGCCTTCCTATTTCTTCCTCTGTGTTGCATCCTAGTCACAATTTCAGATGTGAAGCAAAGTGCAATTATGGAGAAAGAACTGGATATAGTTTACTGACCTTCATCTCCTCCTCATCTGATGTAGGCTGGACTTGCTTATACAAACCAACTTCTGACGATTTGAGGCTCTAGTTCCCACAGTTAAGTATGAGCCAGCTTGATTTCCATGGAGATCTGGATGGGGCATTCACTTTGCTTAACAGCAATTTGTAGCTCTGCCTCTTGAGGCAAGGACAGGATGCCCAATGGGATTATACTAATAATTAAGAGAAAATGAACATCAAGCAGTAATACAATTTCCTGTCATACTAGTTGCAGAGCTCACTTACTTAAATGTAATAAGGAATACCATAAACTTTTGTTCAAGTGGCAATTTTTTGGTTTGAGTGAAAGATCACTTCTTTTTTTCTTAAGCAAATAACCATGATTTTCATGTCTGGTATTGAGTGGAAGATTTCAGTAGAATGTGTAGTATATGGATGTAAGAACACATCAAGCTCTTAAAAAATGTACTTTAACACTTTATATGTTAACATTTACCAGTATCCTAGGGAAGTATTCGACCTGTAGTTTAAAATTGCAAAAAAGGTAGAAGTGGTTTTGCTTTCAGGTTATTTTGGTTTTCTTTGAATTAATGTACAGAAGTAGTAAAATGCAAGGCTGTCTTATGTCTTCTTTTCACAAAAGGTACCCTGGTGGTTATTCTACAAATTAGCCTGTGATGCTATGGAATTATTCACTCGAGATTGTTGTCATTATTGTAAAATCTAGTCTATCTGTCAACTATTTTAATGTAGACCTGAACTGTCCAAATGGTGACTTCCTAGATTACTCATTCTGGACTCTACATTATTTTGGATGCATGCTAGCAAACTTGGGCCTGTTCACATGCTGTGCCTAACAGTGCTTGTCTGCTGTAGAGACGGTGAAGTGAGTCACTTCTAGTTTTTGTTACATGGAAAGGGACTGAGTTGATTGCACTGCATACACTGAAGGTCATTTCACAAAACTAGTCCCTTTGGAATACCGTGTTTCAGAATACAAGGAAAACCACTTCTTCCTTTGTGTGAACATCCATGCAGCTGAAGTACCAAACACAGCATAACTCAGTAGTTGAGCAGTGATGCCTGGACATTCATCATTAATTCATTGATTCTCATACAAGTCTGATAGGCAGCAAAAACATTTCCATCTGTTCAGTACTAGGTGAGCAGTCTAAAATCATCACAGAGATCCTGTCTTTAATGACAGAATGCCTATATCTCAGATATACTACATGTCTTCTACTCTTGATGATTTTTTCAGTGCTAAATCCAAATATTAGCAGGATGCCAAGGACAAACTAGACTTTTGCCTTTGGGAAGTTTGATTCAAGCATTTAGCATGAATTCAGAGAATTCGTGGCATGAAGTCAGTCTGAAAGGAATGTGAAAGAGGATCCCCTCATAAAAAGGACTGAAGCATAATGACAGGTTAGATTTGAAAAGCTGGTGTAGCTATCATGCCAATGCTGTTTCTAGCCTATGCATAGAGGGTTTCAGTGCCTGAGGCTGCCTGTGTGCTGAGTGTGAGGGGGAAGGCTTGTTTATTCTTCTTCCCCTGTCATACCACTCATGACAAGAAGAGACATGAAAAGCTCAAGGGACTAATCAGTTTTTCGGCTCTGACCCATATTTTGAGCTAGCAGTAATTATTAAATATAGGAATTCTCATGTCTTATTTTACCCATGTAACTGCATTGCTTCCACAATTGCTCCAGACTTTACTCTGTGTGAATGAGAAGCTGTATTTTGAAAGAAACTGAAGTGTGAAAAGGAAGGAAAATGAACTGCAGGTGATGATGCAAGTCAAAAGGTTTGGGTTATTTTGGGTTTTTTTGTTTGGTATTTTATTTTGTTGTTGCTTTTGGTTTGGTTTTAAGCTGTGCCAGATGCATTGGAAGTAGCAAGGAAAAGGAAGACAAGCTGCACAGATTGGCTGCCAGCAGTTCTAAAAGGTAACATCAAGTTGTTTTTGGCAGCATGGTAGAGCAGACCTGATAAACTGCTTCCTTCTCTGAAACATGAGAAACACCCACATGTCTTGACCTCTAATGCTTTCACTTGTAAACAAGGGCCTGTTTGGTGAGGTCAAAGCTGAAAAAAACCAAACAAACCAAAATCCATCTATTGCAATTTCCAATTAATATGATTGCTGAAACAGTAAGGTTCCTCGTTTTGTGAATCTATAAAATTCAACATGACTGTAAAAAGTGAAGACAAATCCTACACAGCCATGTGGATTCATTGTCTTTGCAAGATTCTTTAACAGAACTTTAATTTTTTCCCCTGTGATCTGAGGCATCCAGAAATAGGGACCAAAAATCAATCAAACATGACAAGCTGGTTTGTGCTTCATTTTATGCTATAGAACTGCTAATTTCCTGTCTGGGAAAACTCTTAGGAAGAGGCAGCTTCTGCTGTGGCTTTTCTTTGTGTGCTATTTGACTTGATTTTAGAGCAGATTGAGAAGGACGTGTGTTCATAGCACTTGTAAGCTCAGGACATTATATTAAAAGAAAAACATCCTTTAATGTGTCATGAGACAAAGCTTAGAAAAATCCTGTTAGTGTCAGTGATGGTACTTATTTCTCTTGTCCTCCCTCTCTCTGTTCTTCTTTTGCTCTAGCGGCTTTGACCATTGATGCTAATTAGTACTGAAAAGGACATTTTTGGCAAGGCTTTTAAATACAGCTTTTATCTTCTCTAGCAACAGACAAAGTTGTATTTAATGGTATTTGACATCTAAGAGTGACTGCAAGGTCTTTTCTCTGTTGGTTTTTTTTTTCCTAAAGGAGTTCTTATTCTTCTAATTTATTAAGAAATCAGATGTACTTTTATTCTCAACATACTTCTATACTTGTCTGAGAATATGCAGTGTTTAGTAAGCGTATGATATTAAAAAGCAAATGAGAATTATATTAGTGTTGCACTGAATGTTCAACATGAGACGATTGCCTTTTATTAGGTTTCAACTGCATATTCTGTTGAGCTATTGCTTTTGATACACATTTCTTTTAAAATCGTGAAAAATCCTCTCAACACCATCTAGTTATTGGCCTGTATAGTATATTTGGTATAGAACTGCAAGAGAATCATGAGAAACAGTTGATCTAAATGGTTACTGTAGGTATTTCCTACTGACCTATCTGCAGGAGTATTTTTGCCATACATCACTGTAACTGTTTTCTTTAGAGGGGTATTTCTGTGTGGATGTTGACTTTGGTGAGACAGAACTGTGCCAATGTTATAAGTATTGCCTTTGGATGGAAATTTTTAGGAACAGTGACAATAAAATTACTACAGTCTTTAGAAATAATGAACTGTCTGGATATTTAACATGAATACTACTCACAGATGCTACTCTGTTTTGTGATAGGTGTGTCCCAAATTTAGGAAAATGTACTTCTGCTACCCCAAGCCATGATTTTTTCCCTACTTTTAAACATTTATATAGAAAACTACTTGAGGTCAGCTGAATGGGATGTGGAACATGGGATGAAGAGAGTATCTCCTTGTAAAATACCAGACTTAAACATATTTTAGGTTCGGTTGTTGTGTAGGTCTAGATTTGGTTGCAGAGTAGCAATGAATAGTCTGTAGAAATAAATGTGTTCTCCTTTGTCCATCTTCCTGTTTCATTGTTTCCTATAATTCTTCTAAATTTCTAGAGCTCATGTTAAGACTGGATTTTGAGAGGCAGGTTAAATGCTTTGCCTGTCTACTAGAGAAGTCTGTTCTGTAACTTGGAACTCTATCAAGCTGCTTTTAAACTCTTTCACTCTCTGTATCTCTTTGGTGTTTAGCTGTCCAAACCAAAAACATGTGATACCAATGCAACCCCTCATGCAGACTTTTGTGAACTTTTGGCTAGGGTTCTTGTCCCTGCAGGGTTTATAGGCCTCTGTCATCAGAGAGTGATCTAACTTACACTGGCAAACTGGCCCAAGGAAAGGAAATAAAAAGATGAGCTTTCTCTCTGGTTTGTTTTTTTTTTTTTTATATCTCTCAGCTGCACAGCATGCTCTGCCATAGCCTAGAGATATGATTATAGACCTAACTGTTGGACTAAATCATGGATATGGCATGTCAGCAAATCTCAGGATTCCCCCCTGCCCCTAGTTCTCTGTGTGAACATTTGCCTTTTGAGGCTGGTTCCACTGAAATAATTTTCAGTTAAATTCTCTTATTTTCCCAGAAATATTTTGTTTCAAAGGATCTAAGCAAAACAAAGTTACCTAGATCTGTACTATCTTACCGGAGTGCTTTCCCATAGGACAAGCTTGTATCACAACCCTTTTTCTCAGAAGACATCAGAGATTTACTTTGGACAGCTGTTTGGATTACAGCAGATACAGCTGGATTAGGCAACATGTCACCCCTGCAAGAATGAGAGCTACGTTACCTCAGGGACATTCAGACCTTCAAGGCATTAGTTAAGACTGATGATCCAAAACTCAGCTCCCATAATACCTATTCTTTTTATTTGGAACTGAAAGAAAGTAAGGGTTTAGCGTCACTCAAAAAAAAAAAAAAAAAGTGGAATATTGAAGTATTTAATTTTGATTGGAACCTTAAAGTGAATCAGAATTTGGAGTCTTTTTTCCATGAATACCTGTTCAGTGAAGAACATTGACATGTCAGTGTTTAGCCCCTGTACAACATTGACAGACACTGAAATGTAATTTCTGATGAGCTAGAAATTCAGAATTTTACTTACTGTCAGGAGCAGACCGCTTTTTTGCTAGCTTTCATTTTTTTCATTATAAAGATGTTTATATTAACTATGTGATCAGGAGCGCATTCTAAGTGATGGATGTGCTCCCTAACAATTGGCATAGTCTACAGAATTGTTCACATACTGCATTAGATATAAAACATTTCCCATATGAAATGTAATTACTGTGACTCAATATTCAGGGTGAAAAGAACTATTTTGCCTTTCTATATACAAAGCTTTTCTTTAGTGTTGATAATAATATCGTAATTAGCATTTGCCAGGTGGGACAATCCCTATATCCTGGATTGGAAATTTTTAACAATTATCATCTGTTCAGATGCTTAAATGAATATTGGGTTGTTACTTTTGGAAACAGTAGGATTTGGGATAGTGCTGTCACTAGAGTGGATTTCTGTCCTGAAAGGCCTTTAAATTAAACTTTTGTGCCCAATCCAATAATCTAATGGAGTCACTGAAAAGTCCCCCATTGAGTTGAATAGGCTTTGGTCCTTTAGCTTTTAGAGCAGCAGTCCTGCATTGGAGCTCCTTGGGGTTGTCTTAACTGAAAAAAATCTCCACTGTCAGATTGTGGAGCCGGCTTTTTATCTAGTTTTCAGTCAAGAGCATATTTTCAAACAAGTGTCTAAAGTTCTTCTATCAAATCACAGAATTACAGAATCACAGAATGGTATGGATTGGAAGGGACCTTTAGAGATTGTCTAAGTCCAACTACCCTGCAGAAGCAGGTTCACCTAGATCAGGTCACACAGAAACATGTCCAGGCAGATCTCGAACACCTCCAAGGAGGGAGACTCCACAACCCCTCTGGGCAGCCTGTGCCAGGGCTCCCTCACCCTCACAGTGAAATAGTTTTTTCTTATATTTAAGTGGAACTTTTTGTGTTCCAATTTCATCCCATTACCCCTTGTCCTATTGCTAGCAACAATAGAAAAAAAAAAATCAGGGTGTAGGAACATTTGATATGCCCAGTGTAGGTGCCTGCATTTGAAAATTTGATTCTAAGAGCCATTACTATTTGATTTGTAATTCCTTATATACACCAAATAATTCTCTGCAGACGAAATTACAACATCAGTCAGGAAAAGTCAAAATAACAAAAAGGACAAGTATTTCAATGTCTTTTCCTCCCTAGCTCTGTTTTTTAAAGATAAATGTTCCTTCTGGGTGAAAAGGCAATAAAGGAAGAGACCTGGAAACTTTAAGGAGTGAAGGGATCTTTTCCACTTCCAGCCATCACCATTTTTACTTGTAATTTCCACTTGACTGCTTTGGGGTTTTTTGGCTGGTTGGTTTTGGTTGGTTGGTTAGTTTCAGTTTGGTTTGATTTGGTTTTAGTTGGTTTGTCCCCTTTTTTGTTTTAAATACAGCAAATATATTTTTCCATATCTTCTGACTTCCTATCTTTTTAAATTTACTTTTTTTAAAACCTTTCTCTACTAAACCAGGAGGTCTTGGGAAAATATTAAAGGAGTGAGACTACATATGCTCTTTTTTCAACTTTATATGTGGGTTGGTAAAATTTTATTTGTTTCTATCTCTGATATTTACAAATCTGCCAACTTGTCTTTACCACTGGGAGATGAAACTGAAAAAGTTTTTCTTTATGCATGAATGACTGCAAATGTTGTTATACCTTATGTACACTGACCTGATGGACTTCCTAAGCTTGAGATGGATGTTTGTCAATGTCCCTAAAATGCTGTAATTTAAGGTAAAATTTACTTCTTGGTAATTCCACACTTTACATGGTAATAGAATTTCAGTACCTGCAGCAGTACCATAGAACAGACATAGAATCATAGAATTATAGAATGGTAGGGGTTGGAAGGGACCTTTAGAGATCATCTCATCCAACTCCCCTGCAGAAGTAGGTTCATAGATCAGGTCGCATAGGAACATGTCCAGGCGGGTCTTGAAGACCTCCAAGGAAGGAGCCTCCACAACCCCTCAGGGCAGCCTGTTCCGCTGCTCCGTCACTCTCACGGTGAAATAGTTTTTTCTTATGTTTAAGTGGAACTTTTTGTGTTCCAGCTTCATCCCATTACCCCTTGTCCTGTTACTATCTACCATAAAAAAGGAATGTCCGAACCTCCTGACACTCACCCTTTAGATGTTCATAAATGTTAATAAGATCTCCCCTCAATCTCCTCTTCTCCGGACTAAACAGCCCCAGTTCCCACAGTCTTTCCTCGTATGGAAGATGTTCTATACCCGTGATCATCTTGGTGGCCCTGCGCACATTCATGAGCAAAAACGTCTTCAGGGTTTCAAAGGTGCACTATGGCAAGAATCTAGTTAGTTTTCTGCTTTTTTTTGAGAGAGAGAGAAATAAGGAGTTTTTCTGTTAAATTTTAATGGCTTCCTTTTCAGAAATTTTGTTCTGCTTTGTTCAGAGTAAAGTATCTGACATTCAGAGTGTTTGCCTGTACAATCAACTAGAGAACACAGATACCTCTTGGTATTAAAAAAAAAAGACTAAATTGTAGACATTGCTTATTTAAAAGGGTTGGAATTTTAATTTCTTGAAATCACCTCAACAGAACATGAAATGCTAAAAATGTAGAACATTTAAGCAACAATTTTAAATAACAAAGTGGGAAGAAAGGAGTATAAAAAGTCTGTTAAAGACATTAAAGAATCTTTTGTAGTAGCAAAATATTGTGTGTGATCTCAAATAACTATGTATATTAATTCCTGATTTTCTGGATCTTGGCCAGAAATCACCAGGTTTTCAGTGAAGAATATATCAGATAAGAGATTTAGACATATACATTATGCATATGCATAAGTTCATATATAAAATAAAAGGGGAATGAGATATGTTTCTGGAAAAATATTACTTTTTAAATTTTTATCATTATTTCGTCTTACTGACAATACCTAATATTATTCATAACAATAATGAAGTTATTTGCTTTATCTAATATCCAGGATTTCTGCATAAAGATAAGAGTCAATCTATTTTTTTTTGTTTCACATTGACAAGAGATGGAATATAGCAGAATAATCATTACTAACAGGAATAACTGAACTACATTGAATAAACAGTTGCATTGAAAAAAAATCCAACCAACTTTTCCCCAGAGCTAGGATATTATTTCCAGTTTTTTTATTCTCTACAATGTTACTGTGCTCTTATCTCAGAGTTTTTTTTTAAATTAAGTTCCACTGTGTATAGGAAGTAATAAAAGAAAGTACAAAACATGAAGACCACTGTCATATCAATCAGTGCAATTGACATGAAGGAAAGGAATGCTAAAATATACCCTTTTTTGACATTTAAATGAGATATACTTTCTTAGGAGTCACAGACCAGATTCTTCCAAATCTGTGAAGACACTAACAGCTACAGAAAATAGGAGGTGATGGAGGGAAATACGAATGTTGCTGACTACAGAAGAGCTTTTGTTGCTCTGTGAAATGTGATGCCCAGTGGTTTCCTGGAAATCCTACCAAGTGTTCAGTTTGGTTGCCTACTTATACAGTCTTTAGGAAAACGTCAATGGGTTGCCAAGTGACCTAACTTGTCATATATACAAAGATCCATGTTTTGGCTATTTGGGGTGTCCTCATGTTTGTAGCAAGGATGTTTCAGTGAAAGGCTGTTCAAGATTGGCTGAGTTGTAATCTGTACAACATACCACTTTCAGTAGATGTACTCCACAAATCTTGTTAGATCTTTGCTGTTCAGAGAAAATGAGAACTTTCTGTTTTCATTGAACGTGCTTTCAACCACACTAAGCCTTTGCAATGACACACTCTACAGCCAATGCTCTCAGGTGTTGTTCTGCGACTGTGTCAGAGATTGTGTCTTCAACACAGAAGTTGTGTCAGAGGTATCAGAGAAAACCACTGATATGGTCATAATAAAGAACTGCCCCAAGTTTGCTATAGATTGCCCTTGACTTTTGCTCTTCTGGCTTTCCTACGGCTTTAGCAACCATCTCTACAAGAGATGATATGAGCCCTATTGCTTTCCAGCTAATGATTCTTTGATCCAGTCATATTTGTTTGCAGTCTTGCCTGGAGCTGCTGGTGCCATTCCTGCTGTGCAGTGAAAAGAAGATTGCTTAAGGCAAATACAGGATGTAAGCACTGCAGCATTTAATAGTGATGAAGAACTTGAGGATGTGAGGAAGAGGGAAAGAACAAGATCACAGCTATTTTGTCCATGGCATTGTCCAATTTTTGGTTACTCGTTTCCTTTGGTAACACAAATAAAACATCAATGTAAAATTCTAAGTGCATTTTCCTACACAGAAAAGAATACTATCTTTATCATATGCAAAACTTTAGGTCCCATATGAGCTATCACTTTGGTTTTGGATTTCTAGCTGCACAATAACATTTCCCTTGAGGATGTATGTGTGAAAACGTGTCAGCAAAAAGGTTCATTTTCTTTATAGGATTTCAGCAATCTGCTGGGCATTAAGAAAATTCTGTGTACAAGTGATTTCAGAGACGAATCCCAAGATACATTCAAGTTCAGAGAAAGACCTTTCTGTACTAGTTACATATCTTTTCTATCTGTGTTTCTTTTCTGATTTTGCTGCATTTTGTCCCTTTTCTTTTTGTTTGTGCCATTTACGTGATCCACCTGCTATGAGTCTTTCTTTCTGTTCTTCAGACCTCTGTGTCCAGATCAGCTGCTTTTTCCCTTTACTTCTACATCGCGGGATGCAAGCAGAGAGTATCTGTTAAGCAGACAATGGGGTCTAGGTCTGACCTGCTGACATTTTGCTCCCATGAAGGAGAAGTCATAGGAATTGATCTGTTTTCTCCTAGATTACAGAACATTCAAATTGAGTACTAGAGGCTTTTGTCACTAACTTCTGTTGACCACAGATATCTGTATTTTCATTTAGGTACAGAATAGCAAACATTTATTTTCAGTGACAAAGGAGTAATTCTACATAGTAATCCAGAAATAACTGTATTGCAAAATAGTTTTTGTTTCACAGTGGATTTTCCTATTTGTAGAGAACCTATTTTGTGCTTCAGCATCCTAGACTATCTTGTTTTCTTGTGGCACTGGTGCTTCATACTTGTTTGCATATTAGTAAGGACGTATACACAGCACACAGCACTCTATTAAATAAATGGATAAATAGATAAATAAATAAGACTTCAGAATGTTTTCTAACTTCCTTATACCATACACACAAATGTTCATTCTTGAGTGTATCTAGTACTTCTGAACCTATGAAGGCTATATGTGAGAGACATTATCATTGTGGAGAAATATTAGAGAGAGAGGAGAGTCAGAGAGGAAGGGAAAGTGAGTTGGCTAAGTCTTACATTGTCCCATTTTAGTGTCGTTGTTCCTGCATTCGGTTCTTGTTCCTGATGTGATACTGTTTTAATTTTCTTTTGTTATCAGAGTGACTACCAGTTTGGGCCATCTACTCGTATTAAATAAATAAGGATGTCAAGTGAAGAAGAAATTAGACATGAGGGAGCATTAAAAAAGCAAAAAAATCCTATCAGTAAATCTATCATGGAAACTTTGATAGTTAATTTGTGCCAAGGTTGAGTTTTGTGCCTCGATCTCTAGAATGCATTTATTAGGATCTAAATGGATATCTTCATGCATCCAGTTTCTCTCTGATTTTCCATTTAAGTGTTATGTTTTAATGGGAACCTAAACCAATGAGTTTTGCTATAGGTACAAATTGCAACTTTTAGTTTATTCAGAATCAAATGATATCCCTTCCGTGAAGCACTGATAGAACTGTGGAAAATTGAGAGCAACTAAATAACTGAAACAGAAATAAAATTCTCTTTCTGACTTGTCTGTGGGTAGATCACCATCTCCAAAGATGTTGATAGCTATTCACAGCTTGGTTGTCACTATTATTTGTTTCTCTTTCACTTGTGAATGTGTATGGTTTCAGAATGTCAGGCTTATTCCTAGGTGCCTTCCAGATGGTATGTTAAGAAAAATGAAGCTTATTCCAGAGGAGGGGAATGTTCCCTTTGATCTGGTACAAGAAAACATGGCCAAAGAAAAAGAAAAAAAACACCTCAAGTAGATCAATTACTTATTTATTGCCTGTTTTCATATACAGGTTTTATTTGAATTTCTGTTCATTTGATTTAAGCCTTCAAGACAGTTTTACATTTAAGTCCCCATTAAGAATGCTAATGTTCATAACAGCTTTGAACTTTGAAACAGAGGGTTTTTTTTTTTCCTAGTGACTCAGTGCATATATTTTAAGTGGATAATATAGGTTAGAGATGCCAAATCTTTTTCCTTCTTCTCATGTCTCACAGAATTGTAAATTATACTGAAGGGGTCCTCCAGAAGCTAATCCAATTTAACACCCTGTTCAGAAAAGGTCTAATTAGATCAGGTTTCTCAGGGCCATGACTGGTTAAATCTTGAACACCTCTGAGAACAGAGGCCTCACAATCTCTCTGCTCCAGTATTTAACCATTCTCACTTACAAAAAAAAAAAAAAAACCAAAACAAAAACCAAAAAACCAAAAGTTTTCACTGCACGTCTCCAAAAATCTATAGTTCTGGTCTCTGTACATTCTCTGATCAGAGAGGTCCGGACAGTAAAACGATCTCCCTTTCACCTTCTCCTCTCCAAGCTGAATGGACCCATTTCTTTCAGCCTCTCCTCACACACTGTGTTGTCCAGCCCCTTGACGATTTCTGGTCTCACTTCAGTATGTCAATATTATTGTGGTACTGGAGAGCCCAAAGCTGGGCACAACTCTGTGGATCTGAGAAGTGCTTAAATGGAGTATTTTGATCTCTAATTTCCTATTGTGGAATCTTTCTGCCCTATTCCCTAACGTTTTGGACAACTCTCTTGACCTTTATTTATCTGGCAACTTACAAGGTCATCTGAGAAGAAGAAACTTATATGTTGCATTATATGTTGCCCATGGCCGGGAGCAACAGCTGTTGCTGCACAGCAATATGCTGTGTGTGGGTGGACTAAAGATTTCTACCTGCTGGGAGAATTTCCATTAAAAGCTTCCAAGCATATGAGAATTTGCTGCTTTATTGCCATAAACAAATAACATCTCCTCCTCAGCTATACTGATATTAAAAGTTTATATTGAAGTGCAAAGAGCTGAATCAAAACTTTACTGCATTTTGGTTTTGAAGAAGCTGATGGCAAACCTCGCTTTTTGGCTTTCAAGAGCACTGCCTCCAACTCCCACTTCTTCCCTTTTTTTTCTACTCAGCGAGAACTGTAGGTGAGTGGTTCAGAGTTTTGCTGACACACCAACACCTATAAAATAATATGTTGTACTGATGCGTGAAAAGCACTCAGCATTAAGTTCTCAAAATAATCAATTATTTAGCAGCTCATCACATTTACTGTCCGCTGAAGGATCTTTATAACAATAATGAGGTCACTGCAATCAGATTCTCTGCTTTTGGCATTTCATCTACAAAGCCTGCACACAGCCACAAAAAAACAACCCTTAAAAGATTACAGTTCGGAATCTAGTCTAGTCTCAGCAGGAGATGATTGCTTTTTAATTCTCTCTCTCTGGATACCTTCTTGTACAATAAAGTGCTGTGACTTGCAAAAGAGAGGGGCCTCTGATCACTAGAAACAGTGGCTGTGTATTGTCTTCACTGGCCTTGAATCTGACTTGTGGAACAGTGTTAGATATTCCTTACTATGTGGGAAAAGTAGCTGGAAAATTTTGTTCAAGGAGGTTCGGGAAGCAGCCTTTCTGAGTTTAAAAAAGGAATACCCTTTAAGATGATATAGCATATCTTCTCTAAAGGAAGAATTGCTTTTGGAAGAACAACAGTCAAGAAAAGATTCCAGAATATTGGAATTTATATATTTTGGGTTTTTTTTTTTCCCTGACATTTGTGAGTATTTTCATGGGGTTTTTTAAGCAAAAAGGAAACGTTTTCAAGGCTCTGTGGTTCACAGTCATTGTTTGTTTTGTCAGACTTCTTAAGGGGATTGCATCTAGTGTTAGCGAGACTGTTTGGGGTTGAAAAATTATCCTCATGAGTGTGAGTAAAGAATTACTTGATATTAAATGTTAGATAAAGGATATGAAAATCAGTGAAAATTGGGGAGAATTTTTGTAATGGCAAGGTCATTTGCTGTGTTGCTATGTCTGTGCTTTTTTGACAAGGGAGGCTTGTGCACAGTGAAGGTGCATTAGCGGAGTGTGCAGGTGCAGACACATAGCCACAGCTGTAAGACTGACTCTTCTTCCTTACTGTTGCAGCCTGTTTCTTGAGGCCTGCTTTCGCTTGTTACTGGTCCAAAATTTCTAAATGTATCTTAAGAAGCTAAAAAAAGTTCTTTTTTTTTTCTTCTCCTAATTGCAATAGACAATGAAGATCTGAAACTTAGTTTGCTCTAATCCAAGATAGTTCTTCTTTTCACAACAGGAGTTGGTGGCTGCAGAAGAACTAACAGACAAATGGTGTGGGAGAAGGGAATGGGGAGTAATTAATGAGCAGAAATTTAAAAAAAGGCATAAATTGAATTAGTTTCTTCTTACTTTGCATATATAATATCAATGCCTAATAGATACTCTAGACAAAATATTGTTTGTGACAAGTTTCAGAAAGATACAGAGGTTTCCTGCAGAATAAGCAAAGCCCAAGTTAGACTTTTCTAAGGTTAAAAAGGAGAGCAGAAACAGATGTATTAGCCTGTAGTCAGACAGACTGATAGGTTGACAAAAAGTGTGATGCATGGTTGCAGTGAGAATTCTACATTGCACGTCAACAGAGAAATATTTATTGGCACTACATTATATTTATGGATGCAATACCACAGCCTAAATACAGTGCCATTTTTAAAATACAGTACTAGAACTCATTAAATTCAAGTAGGAAATTTGAAATACAGTTTACTCTTAGAGGTTTCTTACTGTTCCCTAGTCCTTCATGTTAAAATTGTATTAAATACAGGAGACTGGATTCAAGTTCATCATCAGGGAACTCCACTAAAGCTGATGAATTTACCATAAGATTACTTTAGCGCTGAATCAATTGAAAGTAACAGGGGGTGCTGGTAAATGTCAAGTCTAGTTTACAGGTCACAATTCTAGAACCAAAGCAAAAGCATTTATGATGATCTGGGGATAGAGTGACCTTGTTGATAAATAAATCTGAGATAGTATGGCTGCTCTTGAGGCCTGAAAGAATCTGAATACTACATAGTTGTGATAAATGTAATTTCTTGTTATACACAGCATGCTGAAATGGCCCAGGATCCTGCAAGGTCTGGTCGGCAGTGAGTTACAAATACATCCCCTGGCCTTTTCAGAAAGCAAAACTTCTTATTTGCCGTTATTAGATTAGGAAAAAACCTCTGGTTTCTGGTGGGAAAAAAAACCCCTTCTTTTTTTAAACTACTGCAATATGCACATAACTTGTATAATTTGAAATCTAAACCATGAATAGTCAAAGCGCTTGTAGGTACTGGTGTGTACCAAACACACCTCCAGTTCAATTAGATGTATTACCTGAGATGACTTCACCTACCCAAGGACCCAATCTACAGCTTCATTCTTAAGTATTGCAGATCTCAGAGAGGTTTGTACTTTCCCCTAGGGTTTCACGGACGTCAGTGCCCCAGCCAGACAGTTTATGGCCATGTCAAATATGCTTAGGCATGCTGCAGCCATGTTTTAGTTTGTACATAGAGTCAATGAATGTGCATAGCTTTCTTTGTCCTTGATGTGTCTGATTTAAGCCTTGTTTGTCTATTGGACTATGGTTTCATCATTTGCATCAGGAATATAAAAGAAAATTATGGAACTCAGTGGGTAAACTCATTTATGAGGAAAAATAAAAGCAATAAAAAAGAAAAGAAATGGAATTTTTGTCCTGCTGGAGACCAATCCTGTGATTCCAGTGTGACAATATTTCAATCAGAATCCTAAATAAGTCCATAAAAAGTTTTCTCAGAGATACATCCTTTCCTTGTCTTTCTTTGAATATTTTCTGACTTAGGCTAATATGCAGTTGTGAAATCTTCTGACCCATTAAGCAAATCAGGTAAACATGGTTGTGTCTAAATGCATGTAAGAAGAAAATTATTTTTTCATGGTTTTAAGCTAAGATGTTTCTTCAGATATCTGCATTAATCTTTAAGCTAAAGAGAGAGTAAATGGGAAGTGCTGGTGCATGTAGTTAAATATTTATTAAACTAGATGGGGAACTAAATGAGGGAAAGTGAAGAAAATGTGAAGACCTAGAGGGGCGAGAGTGTTTACATTTATCTAAATCTAAAGGATATTTCAGTAATAAGAGAAAGCCTCGTTTTCCTTCCTTGTTCAGTTTGCAGCTGTAAAACCACTGCCAGTGTATTGGAAGGTCTAGCTTCTCCCCTGAGATTTGAGTGGGAGATTAAATTGCCACAATAGGAAATACAGTGGGATCTTAACTACACTAAGAAAAAAAGAAAAAAAAGAAAAAAAGAAAAAAACCAGACCACCATCCCTTCCAAGTTGTATGTATTGTGTCACAAAACGCTTATCTCTCTTTTAGTTCTTAGACAAAGGGCACAAGCCCTAGTAGCTTCTGGTAAGACTTGTGCTTGTAATCTATTTAGATGAAAATCCCAACCTGTTGTGGATTTGTCTCTCTCTAGCATCTCCGACTCCAGAGAAATGTGCATTGGCCGTGTTCCTCTTAGTGCAGAAATCATATGGTAGCCACTTGGGCTTAACCTATGCATTTTTAACATCTGTGGTTTGTCTGTCTGCAGTGAGCACGGTTGTACTCTGCAGATATGATGAATTCTTCCCTTTTTTCAAACTGATGAAAATAAATTTTGAAGGAAACTGACTGTGTCAACAATACTTCCCTTTTCTGAAATCCTTCCTCTGTCAAAACATGATTTTCAGTGCTTTCAGTGACATCATAATTAACCAAACTTGAAGAGTCCAAGGTTAACGTGCTGTCTGATAAAACGATGATTTTATGACTGAATGGAAACATCTTTTTTTAAAGATGGAGACAGGCTGGAATGGGGGACATCTCTCTTGGAACTGCGTCATCTCAAGGCACATAAATTTCACTTCTAGGGCTACTGTTGTCATGCAGCTGGAGAGTGTCTTTTGCATAGCTTTGCAGCTCTGGATCATATGGAAAATTGCCATTTCTATTATTAAAAATTTGTAAATGTTATGTGCATTTGTTACATCTTTTTATAATCCAGAATGCGTTTAAGAAAGAAAACAAAACAGTCCCCACTGCCTTTTGAAAGAGGCACATTTTTGTGGTTTGATCAGCATAAAAAATGCAATGGAAAATACATGGCAGTCAAAAACAGACAAGGATGAAAGGTGGATTTTTATTTTTCATCTACTTCCCATTTAGAAAAAGAAACAAAAGTGGTTTGTTCATAAATGGACATTTTCTGAAATAGCTGAAAATAACTTCTCCTCTCTCTCTCAGAGGCAACCTTGTCTTTCATTTAGTTGAAGATTCTTCCCAAACTGACTTTCATACTAGGGTAAATCCAAATATGCAAAGACAGAAGGGGGAAAAAAAAAAGTTATTCCATTTCCATGGCAACATCAATTCACATTCTGCAGGTACAACAGCTGCCAGTTAGTCCACTCACTAAATGAAAGCTCCTGAAGGATCTTTACACTGTAACATTTGGCCAAAAATAACTGGGCATGCAACAGTTTTCCCACAAACCCACAGAGGGAGTGAGATTAAACTGACTGGCAAGCAGATCGTCAACTCATTTACTATCTTTGTGCTAAGAGGAAGAAAACTCTCTCTCTAAACATTTGAGAGGGAAAAAAAGGATGTTGGCACATTATTTTCATGGCCTAAAAGGTAAAATATTTATGGTGTTGAAAGGATATGAAATATCCTCTGTCTTGTTCACCCCAAGGGCACCAAGTAATTTGTTTTCCAGCAGAAAACTATTATAGTTACATACATTCTGATTTAGAATTAATTAGCATTTTTTGAAGTTACAGTGACAAAACTATGCAGGTACTTGAAATGAATTCTAATGGAAGTAAATCACATTTCCTTAGTCAGACTCGGACTTTTTGCTTGTATTCTCTGAGGGAGACATAAAATTATTACTTTCATAACCATTTTATGATGAAGTTCTGTCAGTAATTAGATATTACCGGATGACACTAAAATTGTTATTTCTGTTACCTGTCTCGAGCAGATCTTAATGTGAAGCAGGTGTTGTGTGAACTTTCATAAAGTGTTTGATACAAGTCAGTAAGTAAAAAATGTGAGGCTTTTTTTGGCAAGTGCATAGGTGGTGTTTAGACCTGTAATTATAACTGATTAACTTAATTAAAACTGGGACAGAAAATGCTGAGCTGATTTTTTAGAAACCTGTGCAAATAGGACATCATCAAGGACGAGATTGTTTGGTGTGTTTTTTAAATGATAGTCTTGGGAAAGTGACTGCTGTGTACTGAAAATCAGCTCCTGATGGAGAAATGTGAGCATTTTACTATTAGACCTGGGCAGAAATACAAGTATTCCTGAAGGATAGTGGTTATAATGTTTATAATCTAAATTTGTAAAGCAAATAATTTAGTGACAATATTTTCTTGAGATATTTTGCCTCCTTTTATCTCCAAAGCTCTTCAGACCTACCAGCAGCTACTGCTTTGGGAGGTAGCTGATGTGCCAGATGAGGTAGATTTGGGTATAAATTAGATTTAGACCCACAAAACAGATCACATTGGAGTTAGGAGTTTAAAACCTCTCTGCCCATATTAGCAGGTTTATACATCATTCTGAGATGTCATTGTAAACTCTTAAGTATGCCCACCGTGAGAATGTTCAGGTAATTAAAACGCAACATTCAAACACTGAAATTTTCTACAGCTGCAGAAGAATAAAATGTAGCCCCATGTTATTTTTCTTTTTTTGTGAATTCATCACTACTGGTGGATTACATTACAATGTTGTACAGTACATTTTTAACACTACAAGTGATGTTTAGTAATGTATTCACTGTTTTACACCATAACTGTTTAATTGCTTACTAATATTTCATAATGTTTGATGCTTCTGATAACATAATTTTTCACATGTAATAGTGATTAATTGTAATTTCTTTCACTTTTGGCTGATTTGTTTACATTTTAAGTTTTACCTATGACGTAGCCAACAGTAGGAACTGCACTTTGATGTTTTGAATATCCAATGTGCAAATACTGGCACCTAAACACGCTCAGATTCTCTGGGGAATCTTCTGCACTGGAATATTCCTCAGTTAATGTATTTCTTTGAGAATATTGCTTTTGAAACTATTCTCACATATGCCTTGGGAATACATCCAGGAATACTAGCTTGCTTGTTTTGTTTAATAGCTAATGTATACAGTGACCATATTTTAAACATTCATTTATTTTGGATGGGTTTTTAATCCATCGCCTGTGTTGATGCGTTCTTTATCTGAACATGGTGTGACTCACAAGTGTGCGTGAAACGCAGGCCTTCTAGTATGACATCTAGTGGGCAATCCACACAGATAGTCCTGAAATGCTTCTCACATTAGGCAAGGATGATTAGCTTTTAGCAAATCCACAAACACAGCATGTGAGCATAATATGCAAAGAAGGTATAAACATTTCCAGGGAATCCTTATTGATGGCAATCTTTGTTAGTTCCATGATCTGTAGTGCACCACTCTTCTGTCATTTAAAGGAACATCAGGTATTTCCCATCTTGTTCACACCGTTAGACACCACTGTTGGCCATTAGAACACGCATCAGTGCAACCTGGCTGCTTTTAATGGCATCTGTAAATACAGGAAGAAGTTGGAGAAGGCAATCCACGTTTCAGTAATGTGCCAATAAAATGCTGAAAGAAGAATAACAGTTAAAACAGTAGGGCCATTCATTCACCTCATTTTCATTAGGAAAGATGACTTTCTGCATCTCTGGTCATTCTGAGAAAAAAGCACCTTGTCAAGTGAAGTGCTAGTATCTCACTCATTAAGCAGAAGTAACTTGAATTCTGTAGAGTTCTTGGAAAGATTACAGCCCTTCTTTCTGGTTTCTGCAAAACAAGAATCTTTATATTTTTCCAACCTGTCAATTTCCTTCTTTTTCCATGGGAATTTCTATGTCATATTTTCCAATAGTATTTGAGGGACCTTGCTGTTTATTGTTTATTGAGTACTAGTATATAGCCTTCTAGGGCTCTAAGAAGCAGAGGTGATTTGTCCTGGAATTGATCATTTTTTTTTGTAAGTGTTTAAGCAATTAAAAATGGTAGACAACTGCAAATATTAAGACGCATGCAAAAAAAGAGCTCTCTGTAGTTACCAGTAATAGCGAATAAATGAGGGGACAGCTATTAGGAAGGAGTTCACATCTGGAACACTTAGAAGTGAGGCACTTACTAGAGATTTAGCCTCTACTAACACGCCCACACCTGTTCTCCACCCGCCTCTTGTCTGATACTGTGCTTTGGGTCAAGTGAGGATCTTCTCCTGCCCCTGTCTCACACAAATACCAAATATAGACTGCCACTACTACTGAGCAGTTTGCAATCTTTAGTGAGAGACTGACCTAGATTTTCTGGTGGATCTTCCTGCACAGCATAGCTTAAAGGCTATAACCTCATCTTCCCTCTCTAGACTACAGATCCCATCCTCTTTTAGGCAGAATGTCTGTCTGAATTTCTCTAATCTTTAAACTCACAACTTCTAAAACCATTTTTTCCTTCTTATTTCTCTTTTATTTATGCTGTTCTGTGTCTTCCAAATACAGACAAGAAAAAATATATCCCAAATCAGTATAGTTTAAAACATGTAAATTGTTTTATGGTCATAGATTAGAAATGACGTTTAAGTGATGGGTAATGAGATACCTTTAGCAATAAATAAAAATATAATTTTATGCTGGGTAATGAGAAGTTAGACACAAGACAGAATGGACAGATCTAGATCCATGAACCACAACTGCCCCAGCAAAGGTGTCATTAACTTAAGAAATAAACCCAAACAGCAAATCAAAATATATTTACCTTAATCAGCTGTAACAGCAAATTTAAGCATATTTGTCTTAGGATCACCAAATGTTCTTCTCTGGTCTGTCCTCCACCAACTCTCTCTTCTTCCCTCAGAAAATATTTAATTATGACTGCTATTTCTTCCAAAGCTGTGTTGTTTTAGTTTTTTTTCCCAGGGATAGCCTAGCCACTGCTAAGCTTACATACAACATTTCTTCCATGGGATCTTCTAAAATAATCATAGCAAAATCACTAATTTAAATGTAGAAAGAATGGTCATAAGAAAGATGAAGTAGAATCCATTTAACTAGAGCGTTATCTGTTAACATAAAGCAGCCATTTTTGGAAGTACTGAAAAACCAATTGCAGTAATGTGTTTGCTTTATAGGAATAAACCAGTTTTTGTTACCAATTTGATGTTACACTTCAATACACTTTCCAAAATAGTGATCATTGCCCTAACAGAATGAAATATTTTTTCTTTAGAATCTATTTTTTCTTCTCTTTTTGACTGCAGGAAAACTGAAAAGATCATTTTGTTTGTTTGATTGGATATTTTTTATTATGTAGCTCAGTAATTTGGGACTTGCTAAGACTGTGCCGTCTGTCTTTCTGGGACCCAATTGCACAAATCTCCCAAGTGCTTAGTTAACAAGATGGTAACCATATTTATGTGATGTGGACTCACATCCCACATTAAAATTCATGATGTTAGATAACAATCTATGAGAGGCTGCTAACTTTTCCTCACTACGAAGCAAGGCTAGATTTATAGATTGGGAAATGTGATGCGTGAAGCTTTCCATTTCCTACAGTTACTAGTATATTAGCAGAGAGAGAAGTTGTGGATCTAAGTGAAATTGCTGTCTATGTAGTTGAATGTCACCCATTTTGGTGTTTGCCCAGGCAGTCCTGAACACTGACACATCTCTTCACTTGTGGAGACTAAAACAGACAAGTGCAAGTATGTGATAAGACAATAACAAGAATTCAAATGCAGTATGCAAGACTTTCTTTTTTGACTGTTTTACAGAACCATCCTTTTAGGGGCATATTCATCTGGCCTGACTAGGAATGGAACTGGGAAGAGCATGAACATGACCATAAAGTCCTCTGCAGAGCAGTGCATTGAAAAGTTAATTACAGATTGATCTTTCTTGACCTTTGACCCTTTTATCTCTTGAAGTTTATGTGGATTTTTGTTTCTAGCTGAAAGGAAGAAGCTAAAGAAATTGGTTAAAAACTCACAAACTCATGGTATTATTAATTGGGTTTTGTGCAGGTTAAAAATTCAGAGGTTAGCACTGGTGTTTGGTACTTGCAATGACTCATATAGAGAAACACACAATACTATCTCCTGGAAAATAAGATCAGCTATCTAAAATGAGTATCTTTAATCACTTGGAATATTCAGCCTTAACAGTATTCATTCATCTTTAAGATTAACTGAGCAATACTATACATTGATTATGTATTAATGAAACATGAGTGTGATACATTGTTATGAATGTTTCTCCAGCAGCCTTTAAAGATGCTTTGCAGCAACACAAGTCCATTAAGTGTGGTTATTGCCATTCACTGAGAGACTGTCACTGCTACTCCTAATCTGAATGAAATTAAAGCCAAATGTTTATTATTGCCTGGCCTCATTAATTGTAAATACATGTTTATTTTATAATAATCAGCAAAGTATGGAATTAAAATGCTCTCCTACTGGTCCCTGAGATACTGTAAATAGCACTAACAGTGTTTTGGGTTTCTTTAATTAGAAGCACTGTTTGTCACTGTCACTGGGCAGGCCCCAAATGACCTTGTTTTGCAAGTAGAAGTCCCAGGGGAATAGTTTAATTGGAGTACTCAAAACTGAAAGTTACTCTCTGACCACCATCTGTGCATTAGCCTGGTTGCTTATCAGCATAGGCTACTGTGATTACTATAAGGAGGTATGAAATGAAGGAAAGTCAACCAGGCCAGTGCTATTATAGCCATATTTTATGGTTGTGCATTAGAGCATCAGGGAAAAAAAGTAGATCAGGAAGGCTGCCATATTTTCAAAATAATGGAATAGCAATTTAAGTTAAGTTACGTTTCTAAAGATTACAAAGTATTTACTGTGAAATTCATTAACAGATTTGGGAAACAGCTACCACTTCTCTCAACCCAAAGGATTTATGCAAAGTATCATAACAGTAAGCAACTTTTAAAAATTCAACTTTTATTCCCTAATTGCCTTAGATGTGAAATTTCTGCAGTGCAGCATGGGAACTTTAGTTGCAGTTCAACATTTTCAAAGGTTTCTAAGGGATTTCACTTGCTGATTCTACCCAAACCACTCTACCTAGTTTAAAGATTAAAAAAAAAGTAAAATAATAATGCCAATGAAACAATATTTTTTTTATTCAAAGATCATGTGATTTTTCTTCCTTTTAAAACAAGACCATTTCAGAAAAAATCACTGGTCTTATGTACTCAAATCTGTACTTATCACCAATGAATATCACTCTAAAAGTGTATTTTCAAAATAATTAGAACAGGAAAACTCTGGCCTCTTTCTGTATGTCTTCCTAGACTTCACAGATCATGAAAAAATATCCAGCCAGGGTTATCACCATATCATTAATATTACTAGTAACAATATTTAGTGAACCCCTGTGCATGCCGATACAACTTGTTATCATAGTCATCATGGACGTGATAGAGAAAAAGTTCTCCTGTAATATGAAAATACTTTTAGTTTGTAGCTAGATGAATGAGACACATTTTGGAAATTAGGGACGAGGACATTTGAGATAGTGAAAGACAGACAGCTTATGCCCATATTATTGAAAAGAAGCATCTGCCTTCCATTTCCTTTGCTAATTTAGTCATTCCTACAGAGTGAGACAAACTCCTTGAATTAGGCAGAGGAGTTTATTGTTTTAAAGCAGCCATTTTTGACACTATCTGAATATGTAAACAGGCAAATACAGGGCTACTTCACTGTAACTGTGGAGAAGTTACTGGAGAAGCTTTTCTGCTGGCCTCACTTTTGTTTGTATTGTGATGTCTCAAGCTTTGCAGTGTCTCAAGCTTTGATTTGCTTCAGCCTTTAGAGCATTAAGGAGAGGAGGTTCAACCAAAATAGCTTTTGCCTCTTAGGTGCCTGCAACCTACAATGCCATTTCTGCAAGTATAGAACATCATGGGGTTTTAAACTGAACTGAGACTTTTTTTTTTCAAGTTTTCCATTTTAAATATCATAGTTTTTGTAGGTACGTGGCACACTAAGTATCAAAGCTCAAGTGGGTAAGACTAAAGACATATGTCAGCTCAATGAGAAAATGAGCACTTGCTTACTTGCTTGTTCTAGTTATTGCATGACAGTGATGAGAGGCAGTGTTTTCATGTCAGAAACTTGTTAATAGTTTTTCTTCAGTAATTCAGAATGGTTGATGACTAAAGTAACTGGAATTTGCCTGTCAAATTTATACTCCCAGCCAAAGCTGCTGTGTCTGCAGTAAAGCACAGGTAGATTAAGACAGAATGACTTGCTGTAGTAAGTTACTGATGTTCTGATATAAGCCTTCAAAGCCAAGAAAGAAAAAAAAATAGAGAGAAAAATAAATTAGATATTAAGATATATAAGAGGACTATATCTTTCCAGTAAATAAAGTATAGTAAAAGCAGAATGAATAAATGATAACAGAGTTTGCCCTTATGGGTAGTGTAAGCCATATAATTTAATGCAGATCTCAATAAATACACAGTTTAACTTGAGTATTGAAACATATTTCCTTGATACTATTAATGTTGAGATAATAATTATATTTCCCCTCATATTTCAGTATAATTAACTTTTAATTTACATTTTCTAAGCTGTTAGATATGCAAATGTACTGAAATTTAACTAACAGTGATAAATAACAGTCAACAGGAAAAGCATTGAAACAAGGACAGTTTTTAGTGTTACTTCTGTGAAAACTAATGAAATTATGGTTGGAGACTAGAGGTCTCTTGGCTTGGCTGCAAATTTGAAAATAGAAGAGAAAAAAAAGTTCCGCTCTAATTTCACAATTTTTTATAATAATCTCCCACAATCTCCTATTGAAATGAAACTAAGAAAATTATCTATTGGACACATACTAGAGTACCAGATGGAGTAAAATGAGACACTTCTTTCCCTCAACCCTTTGAAGGATGGTAGCACCTCCTAGGTGATTTTGATATGAGTCTTTGAGAAAGCTTAGTGTTAATTCGCATCACCACCATGAAAACTCAGATCTGGACAAACAGCAAAACTTCCCTGCTGCCTACACTGCCATGAACAACTAATTAATGGAGGGAAATGCAGGAGGGAGGCCTTACCTTGGGCCTGTAGCATGCACAAACATTGTACAAAGTACTGTGGCTAGAGCAAGTGTGGCACTTCAGTGTGTTCTTGTGGGAGAGAAAGATGCTAGTGTTCACTCTGCATATGCTTGATGGCAAAAAAAGGGAGTGCCAATAAAAATGAGGAAGCACCTTAGAAAAGGAAACTAAAAGAGGCATCTGAAAGTGCAAACTCTTTGCAGGTGGCATGGCAGCTCTGAAAGACCGTGTATTGGAGACAGTGTCATCTATTAAAAAAGGCGATATAAATACTGTCAAAAGCTGCGGTGGTCAAGGGGGTAAGGGAGGGTACCAGAAGAAAAAAAAGCATCCTACAGAAGTTTAATGTTATGTCCAGAAGTGGAAAATAGAAAGTAACCTCTAGTAGTTTTTATTTAGTAGAAACATAACATACCAGGCTACAAAGATTTTTTAGCATCAACTTGAAAAAGTATTGGGAAAATACAGAATACAGAACTTCTTTCGGAGTATGCAGAGGGACAATAGATTAGGACTGTGTGAAAGGACTGTTAAGAGAAGATAAGATTGTAGCAAAAGAACCACCAACGATCAGTTGCCAAATAGAGGTCTACAGAATAAATAGACAAAATGAGTGTTAGCAAGCATCAGACACTCACAGGTACTCATATCTCAAAACACTCCAAGATAACATAAGAAGTGTCAAAAAAGCACCAAGAGAAAACCAAAATTGTTGTATCTAAAAAGCAGGTCACCATTTTAGGAGAATTCTTTGGGAGAATTCTTTGTCACTAGCAAGAGTGTGAAAGGGTGCGAGGAATGAGGTGACAGATGCTACTGACAGTATGCAATTTTTCCGAGTAATGTGGGTGAGGGATGACTCTGAGAAGTTAAGTAGCTGTGTGGCAAAAAAAACCGAGGCAAGACTCAGTACTATAACTACAAAGTAGCTTATGTATGTGCAGTGTAGCAGGCCATGAGCTAATTGTTCACATGCAGTTGTCAGATCTAAGGATATGGTAGCTTTCAGCTCAGCATTCTTTCAGGTCAAAAATGAACTACATTTCAGGAGGTGAGAAAGGGCTAGGCTCCAAAGCAGCCATTATGATACTGTTCCGTAAATCTGTGGGGGGTGTGTGTATATTAATCTCTGCTGTAGCTGAATGTTGTCTGCAATTAATTCACTTCCATCTCAGGAAAGATGTGTTGCATTGAGGACAGGTTCAGAGAAAGGTAACTTAGTTAATTGCTATGGATCTGCTTATACATATATAATTATTATATAGTCTAAGACTTCAGGCTGGGAATAAGACAGCTCAGGGGGTTTATGACATAAGACTATAAAATCCCAGGTGCTGCGGAAGATGTGATAGCAAATGATTATTCTTGTTCTCTTCCTTCCTCCCTTACTTCCCTCACCTCTCATAAGAACAAGTTATCAGATGGCATTATATGGTGGTAGATTTAAATAAGCAATGGGATGTATGTCCTCAAACGTCACATAATTAAGCTGAGAAACTTATTGCACAGAATGTCATGGATACTGAAAATGTACATGGATTTAAAAAGAGGTTGGACAAATTCATGTCAGGAAACATCCCACTGGGGACTATTAAATACAAAGATGCCATCAGAAGCTCAGGAGGTCCTTAAATTGCAGACTGCTAGAAAATGGAAGAGTATTCTGCTGAAATATCAGTATATACTTACTGTATTCTTACAGTCTTTATTAGGCTATCACTGCGATTTGCCATCAGAGATTGGATCTGGTGCTTTTTTAAAAAAATGAAAAATCTGTCTTTTATTTTGATTTTTTTCCCCAAAAAACTGATGAGAAAGGTGCCTCTATGCAGTAGATCAGATATAAAACATAGAGATGAATCCAGATCGTTCCCTGTCAGAAGGCAATCAAACCCAAATTGCCTACCTGTTCAGTAGAAACAACATAGTCACATAGCTATAAGTTATTTAGGTTCAGAAGAAGGTAAAAGTACATTCTCTATCTCTCCTGTTGACACTTTCATGTTATGTGATAAGTTAATGTTCAGTAGCACAAATTCTGGAACCATTAAATCCTCCTAAATGATTTTTGAAACTACCAGACCAGAGAATCACTTCCTCCTCCTTCTCCTCTCTGCTTCAGTTACTACTGTAATATTTCGAGACTAGTGTGAAGAGAGCCACCTTAAAAAAATCCAACCAAACCCACTCAAACCCAACAACAGTGATAAATAGGATGCTTCTTGCAGATGCAAAAGAATTATCACCTTAATTTAATCAGTTATGCAAAGTAGAGAAAAAAATGTAAAATATGTTTACAGGCTACTAGTCAGGATACTCCCCAAGGAGGGGAAGATTTGTGTTTTGAGCTTCTTCAGTCAGAGGAGAAACTGATTATCTGTGTACTAAAGTGCTCAAACTACAAAACCATAGGTTTGTGAAAATCAGCCTTTAACACATTTTTCACTTAGTTGAAAAAATTTGGTAAATATTAGCCAAATTTAAAACTGTATTGAGATTGACAAAATTGCTTTATTTGGTTATTTTAATATGTATACCATTCTTAGAAAACTATTGTCTAGATATATTTAGAATTTTCTTATTCAGTTGTTCCAGGAAGAAAGAATTTTGTTTTATTAGGATAAGAAAGCAAGCCTGTTTCTATAAGGAATTTCAAAACAATATTGTGTCAAAAACTGGTAGAGTTGAAATCACAACACAGAAAATTTTCCTAGCATCTAAAATTTCAAAGATGTAAATAAGTGAATAATCCTCAGAATTACATGTAGCACTTGTAATACTGATTTTGCATTTAAATTTTGTCATCAGATTTTGTCATTAAGGGATTTTTGTTTGTGTATGATCAATGCGAGGTTTTGCAACTTAATTTTCTTCAGATTGTGCCTTAAGTAATCAAAATATAAATGAAAGCAGAATTTGGCTTCAGGTGAAAGATAAATGTAACTTTTGATGAACAAATCTAAATGTAATTCAGGACATTTGCCACAGCTGCTTTGACTCTCCAGGACAAAATCCAGAACAGAGTTATTTCCTGACAGATATGATATCCAGTCTGATATGGAATCACATATAAGGATCTACTCAGAAAGGAGTGATTTTTTTGTGTAGCAACACATAATATTTGAATGTGAAATTACTCTATATGGTTCTTTGAAACTGCTAGACTAAAGTGAACACCTGTGTACAGAGCTAGAAAAGGCTCTCAAGCCTTCTTAGAAGGTGCTTGCTGATGACAAACAGTTTTTAAGATATAACAGTTATGATCCCTCTGTACCATTTGAGGGAGCTTTGCTGTTACTCTCACTGTTAACTAAGATTTCATTGAAAAACTTGCCTAGAAATGAGACTAATCTCAGTGCTAGTGTACAAGGTGATGGTCAAGCTCTCCTTTTGTGTTTTTGTAGATAGTGTTTGTCTCTACACAGCAGAAAAAAATATTGGGGATGCTCAATTACTATATGTGTAAATACTCCCTATTATGACAGAGTCCTGGTATTGGTGGACCCTTTCTAGTAATGCAATATTTCCCTAGCATAACTGACAATTTGTTATTCAAGTGACTTGGAACTACTGTGTACCTTACGATTATGTCTTTTATACTGTTTTACTTTGACTGGGAACTAAGAGAACAGACTTTTCAATGTATGAGGCCTGAAGGTGAGGAAAATGCAGGTAATGGAGAGTATTAGCATGGTGGAAGTGGAGGGAGTGTGGACACAGAAAGGCTCTACTCAGGAGGTGGAACATTTTTACACGCTGCTTCCAAAAAGTAAACACAACTGATCTTGCTAATATGAGGAAGGTTCCATGAAAGATGCACAAGCATTAATTTCCCAAATAATCTCACATTACCACAATGCTTGAAGCCTCTTTAGTGAAGGAATTCAACTAAGTTAAAAGCGGAGCTTTATTTGCACACATGAACAAGCGCAAAGCAGGATTTTCCACTGGCACTGGAAATGATGAGAGAGCAATCCCTGAAGAATGCTTCCTCCGGACCAGTCCTTGAATATTTAATAATGGTGAATTACTAGAACCCTTCAACCATAATGAAGGAATAAGCAGGCAATTAGAGCAAACTTCAAACCCCTTGCCCTAAAAACCCTCCAGCCTTTTAACTCTCTCTGTGCATATACCATTCCCTACTGATTTCTCCCACTTATTTAAAACTCACAATGAGAAAAAGCTTTTTACCATCTCTCAGAAACCCTCCTCCATCCAGCCCTTTCTCAGAAACTATGTTTGTATCTTCTCTTGCAAAATTCAAAGCCATTACAGCATACTGAAGTTTACCATAGCATCTTAAATTGGTATTACAGCCATTCTCATATGATATATATGATACACTTCAGAAAACCACTTTCATCTGTAGAAAGTGGAATGTTTAATCCTTGCAGACTGTCAGTAAAGCAACTCATGTTGTCAGGAGTACATGAGGACGTGAACAGGCAATTGTGTGTTGGCCTTCTTCCTGTTAGTTACTTAGTTAATAAGTGTTAGATAAAACTGGTGGAGCTGAGATGCAAATTATTTGCATCTGCAGTGATAGCTACATACTTAAAAATATTTCTGAAATCCTTAAAAGTGAGCAGATGAACAAACATTTGGACCTAAACATAATTGTAAACCTGAAGTTACATATATATATATAGGCTAGTATCATCTTTTATACCATTTGAAGAAATAATTGTCCAGTCCATGAGAATCAGAGTATTCTTAAGTGGGATCTAACCCTCTAGATTGCAGTCGTCAGATCTACTAATTCATGCATATATAAAATAAGCCCCCGTGACTCATGGATGTTATCAAAATGGAAGTTAAAGCAAATAATAAGAAACTGCAACCAGGCTGAAGAGGATTTGGATCATTTAGGTAATTGGGTCAACAGATGGTAAATACACTGTGGTATAGAAATATGTAAAATCATTAGTCTAGGAAAGGAAAACCAATCATCCGGTACGCTGATGAGGAAAGAAGCGTTGATTATTGTGGCAAAGTCATTGAAATAATCAAGACAAGGCACAGCAGTAGGGAACAATGCAAACAAGTCATTAGTCTGTTATATAAAGAGGATAAAGAGAAAACAGGTGATCTAATTTCTACTTGTAAGATCTGGCTTTTACATATGGTTGTAAGATTAAGAAGCAAAATCAGTATTTCCTTAAGTGATGCTTAAGAACTTATCTTAATGCACTAAGCATTCACTACTGAGAAGATGACATATACTTGCATAAGAAATTTTTGGAAACCATTCAATATTTTTTATGAGACAACACTCTGTGGATGGTAGGAGCAATATTACAGTCTTGGAATAACTATTTAATGGAACAAAGTAGCAAAAATAGAAGAGGATATGATGCCATACACAAAAGTTACTGTAGTAAAATTTATTCTGTGTGGCTCTAATTATTCCAGATACTCAAAATCACAATTGTTGTTGAAAGTACTTTATTTTTCATATTGACAGGTCACAAATCTCTACACATTCAAATACAAATTAAGAGGAACGGTTTGACAATTCCTGGTATTTACTTACCTCTTGGACTAAATTTTCCGGTGGTATAAATTCTTGAGCTGTTTAGAAGCTTTGTTGTTTGTATTAGGCTAAGCTTGCACACTTTTCCTTTTACCAGCTTCAGAGATGATAAACTCTTTGACACAGCTTCATCTTTAAGCTATTCTTCCTTGTATAGTGAGGCTTGGTGACATGCTGAAGAGATCTGCACCAAAAGTCATTGTCAGGTTTTCAAACCAGAAACTCCTGTTTCTAGTATTTACATGCATGCTTCTAAATTACATTATTTTCCAACACATATCTTGTTCTAAGCTGTTGCATTTATGTGAAATATGTTGATAGATCAGGATAGGAGAAATAGAGTATAGCTGAGCCTAAGGGCAGGTCTATAGTGGTGAGTGCAAAGGTGCATTTTCTGTTTGTGGTCTGAAGAGACTACATGCATGCCAGAGCCAGGTTGTAATTTATGTAGCCTAGGGAATAAGCGGTATTGAAAGGGAAAGCAGATTGCTTTTAACACAGTTCTCCACTTAAACATGAATAGACGTCGCCCCAACAGTACTTGATTCTGCTCCAGCCTGATGAAAATATGGACATATGGGCTTAGATCTATCCATACACATCTGAAAAGTCATCCTCCTGAGAGAGAGTGGAGTGGTGAAGGTTGGTGGGGAAGACAAAATGAAGGAAAGGAAACAAAAGCATGGAATGATTGCATGGAATGGATTTCCACAACAGGAAGCTTGGGAGGCAGGACTCCGTCATTGAATACATTTAAGGGGTATCAACAAGAAATTAATGACCAGCCATATAAAAGGCAATGAATTGAGTACTTTAATACTAGTCCAGACTTCCAAAGGGTAAAATAACCACCTGAAACTCAAAATGCTTCGTTGCCTGGATTATGGTGGAAGAGTATGTATCAAAATAGACATGCTTTGCAGGAGGCACTTTAGACTGCCAGCTTTGTCATATTAATTGCTGGCCTTGATTTTTATCCCCACATCCTCTGAATGATATGTTTGAAATGAACTGCTTTTCACTGGTAATTTTCCAATACCTTACTCTAGTATGTTGTTGAAATTGTTACCTCTCCATCTCCCTTGCATTCTTAAGGTCTTTAGAATTCTTCATTCAGGAAAACAACTGCTGTTGACGGGAGCTTCTGGATTATCTATGATTTACAATTATAACATTTTATGTGAGAAGACATTTTTAAGTTCTAATTCATTCTGCTGTTGGCTTCAAGTGCAGTTTCTGTAGCCTAGAGAAATGCAAATAATTATGAACATAAATTCCCTTTCTAATATATTACCTTCTCGTGAATTTGCATTTCACGTTGTAGTATGCAGAAAAGAAACATTTGAAATCAGATAGAGAGATGGGATTGTTGAGTTTTTTTCAGAAACTAAAGTGATAATATAGATATGATTTGGTTATTCCAAAACACATGCAATATTTATTAGTAAGTAATTGTATCAGTCAGGACACTTCTTTCATTAAAAGCTTGAGTTCTTCATCTTAATCTGCACCTTATCTACTATCTTCTGTAAAAGAGGTTTCTCTCCCTGTTCATTCTGTTGATATGTAACAGAAAAACTCATTCTTAAAGGTATTGTTGCTGTTATATACATGAATCTTTATGTTTGCAGTATTTTTTCTAGACAGCAGATAAAATTATTTTCTATTTCTCAATCTATTAATGCTTCCCCTGTGTGTACTGCATGGTGTTATCTAAAATCATAAGGCTGACAATGTTGTTTCCTCTTACTTTTATAGGCCGTAGGGAACAAATCATGTTTTATAACTCTTCCATCTTCTTCTTTATAAATAGTAAACTATGTTACAAGCAATTATTGTGAAGTAACTTTTTTCTCTCTAGTTCCTCTCTTGTTTCATTCTCAATTTGGTATCATACTATTGTGGTTATCTTGACATGATTTGCAACAGTGTTTTTCTAGAAATTTTATTCTATATAAAACTGGTTTGCTCAAAGCTCTGAATCTATGTGATGATTATGATAGCAGAAGAATGAACAATTTTACATGCAGCTTGCTTTTATATTGAAATTGCTATCAGCTTTTTTTGTGGAATATTGAGATGTTTTGCATGTTTCACTTTTAGGATATTTTATGTTATGCGAGATATCTGGGTACAAAAAGTGAGAAGACAGTGATTGAGAATAGCCAGAATGGATTGACATGTTGTCTATCCAATCTTTTGTGGCTGACCTGATTGCCACAGGTCTCTTTAAAGTAATGTGAAGAAACAATTTGACCTCTTAAAGCTAGAGTTTGAGTTTCTTGAATTCTAAAAGCCATTTATACTTGACAGTAAATTTTCTTTCAGTTAACCATATTTAATTCAGTAACATACAATGTGGTTACCAGTACGTAAAACAACTGAGGAAGAAAACTAGACCATATGTAAACTTTCTTTAATGCATCTTATATATTTATAATTATGGGAGATTTTACATTTGAAGTCTCTCTTCTGACTCTAGTCCTTTAAAAATATGCAGAAATGAGTAATAGATACCTAGAATCAAGACTGGTCTAAAGTTTAATTTACTGATAAACTAGAAAAGCCATAAATTTTACCTTACTTGTGTCTTATGAATAAAAGAAACAGTTCACCATAGGGCTAGAAGGAAGAAAACAAACCCAGGATATTTGCGCAACGTAGAAGCAAAAAGCCAGTGCACCATAGACAGCAATAATTTAATGAGTTATGTCTAGCATGGTCCACTTACCCAGCATTTTGCCAGGGTGTAGCCCATCCATAAGCTTCACGGGAATTTAAAGTAGAATTTTGCCTTTGGTTGGCCACTTGGCAAAGATCCCGTCCGACTCTCAGTCCTGGAGACATAATTGAAAGCTGTGAATGTATGCAAAGATTTCTCTCCTCCATTGCGTTTTGTGAACATGATAACACTGTTTTTACACAAGACCCTGTGGGGTTGCCCTTTGAATAAGAGCATTCTTCCAGGTCAAATGTCAGTCAATGTACTAAGATTGCAGAGCTTACAAGTAATACAAAGAGTATGATGGTCTGCTACCATAGTAGCGTTGCCGCAAGCTGCCATTTGCCTACTTGTTTCCTGATACTACAAATGGGACTGATACTTAACTGTGTGAGATCTTGCAGTGAGTAATGTTACCCACAAAAAAAATTGCTGGATCAAGCCATTAGCTTAGCTACAGCCGGAAAATCAGTAAGACTTTGGATGAAGACTTCTTCTTTTAAATTTCTTGGGAAGTTTATCATTTATTTAAATGTGTACATATTTTAACCTTGCAAAAAGAAGTCATTGCCAATACAAGCACATCCTGTTTATGTCACTTGTTTTATGGATGAAGAATGCAGTGGAGAAACATTAGTATCTCGCATAACATAAAAGGTGTAAAACCAAACAATTTGCTTCACATAACAAAAAAAAGACCCCAAAAAGATAAAGCTACAATGTCTCCATTAACTTATTTTGCATCTTTCATTTTCTCTTCCATGTCTAGATTTAGTTTCATCTCCCTAAATCTATCTTTACTTTTTCTGTGTGAAGGTGGTACCTGAGATAGACCGGATCTCAAAATTTACACAGTGAAACTATTTAATTTGAAGTCAATCCTGAGAGTTGTTTCATCATGTTTCTATACTATATTGCTATTCTGCTTTCTTTAATAGCTTCTGGAGTCAGGATACTTGCAGACTGCATGGAAGCAATTCCTTCCTTTCTTTTCCTTGAAACATGTCTAGTAACATTTGGAAGAGGGAAGTAAAGTGACAGGAATCTTATTTTCAGTGTTCTGAAACAGAAAGGCATTTTTCTCACCCTGATTTCTTTCTGAAGTTTTAAATTCCATTGTGACTTTACCTAGAAGAAATATTTTTTTAAAAATACATCTTCCTTTTGCAAATACAAAAGAAGTAAACCTAGAAGTTTTCTTAGTTGCCTCCATTCCTTTTGCTTACGCAAGCCATGACTGACTTTCCTCCTCAACTCCTCAGGGAGAAAGAAAAATTGCCTCCCATTACAGAGATGAATTTGTGATATCCTCTGACATCAAATGAGTTGTAAAGGGTTTGTGAATCCACAAGCCCCTTACAGCTTTGCAATTTACTGGTAGTGTCTTCTGGGAATTTTGATAACTTCCAGTAATTTCAACCGTATTTTTGATCTGGAAATAGTATGGATTCTGACTTTCATCAGTAGAGGAGTACTCAGAGGAGAAGAAACCAATATTTAGTTTAAGCTACAAAGTGCATTTCTTCATCATCTCACCTATGGTCCCCAGGAAAGCAATCAGCCACTTCTTCTCCTGCACCCCTAGACTCCGTCAAGTATTCTATGGTGGGGTTAGAGTAAGTTTTTGGTATCCCATCTCATGCCATTGGCATAACAACCAGAAAACAGGAAATATACTCAGACCATGTTGTTCAGTCTTTCACATCTTTCAAAACATAATAATTCTATCTGATCTTTATTCAAGAGTTTCTTTCCTTCCTGAACCAGGACATATCAGGCCAATTTCTTACAGGAAATTCTTTGTCAATGTCAGTTCCTAGTTTTTGTCATTCCACAAGCAAGTATGCAGTATCAATTGTGATAGCATTTAACATGACACAGTTATGAACAGAACAAATATGGTCATGACTAGAGCTCAAAAGCCACCACAAACAGATTTTTTTGCATGACCTCAACAAGCTAGGAAAAGTCGGGATATGTTTTTTTAACAAGTGAATGTACTGACAGCAAGGCCTCTTATATCTGTTTTCAGAAGTAAGAACATGTAAGATGGAGGGAGGAAGGCAAGGTGGAGAAAGAGTATTCAGAACAGATTGAGATTTCATTCTACTTTAGAGTATACATTTTAAAAAGATTCAACTGTTGAAAACAAATTCTGTAAATAATAAAGAATACTCCACTGTTTTTCTAAGACTCATGAAACTTAATTTGTGAGATCTTTTTGTGATCAAGACAGCCTTTAAATCATGTACTTCTTGAAACTATCATTAGTGATGCTGATGCTCAAAACAAAATGTCTTAACAAAGTGCTACAATAAATTGGGATGTACAGGTCCTGTGTAAAGTGTTGAAAGGGTGAGGAGAGTGTATCTGAAGAGCAGTGTGTGAAGGCAGAACGATGTTTGACAAATTGAAAATGGAGGAACCCTCAGGGGGATGTTATTTCTAGTATGTTGGATAAATTAATCCAAATCCCAGAGTAAACAGAAACTATCAAAGCAGCTTGTTGGGGTGGAATCTCTGGACAATCTAGTGGTTAAGAGGTGTGAATCCCATTGCCTGTAGGCTACCATCTCAAGCCTATAAAGATGGAAAAACACCTACAAATTATCCCTCTGGCTGATATAAAGTGTTGGATTTGTGCCCTTCCCTCTTTGACTAATAATATTACGATATTCATAGCATCAAATCTGAACCAAACCTTCTGTAAAATTCAGGACCACAGCTATGTATTAATTTCCAATTATTAGCTGGAATGGGGAGTGCAGAAATAACTAGGAAAGATACTACTGTGGTTAGGAAGAAAAATAATATCACATGTGAAAGGATTAAAATAGACTTTGAATGACTATCCAAATGACTAACAGTTTATATACCATCTGCTGTTAATTTTTGGTTTTGCTTTGTACAGGGATGAGGGAAAAGATGTTTTTCCGCCATTGATGAATTTTGCTTAATTTTAATTAGATAATGATAGCATTCATATTTTCTCTTAAGTAGTTGCACTTGGGATTTTAAATCATTCTATTAGCCCTATTTTTTCCTTAAAGTTTTTGGGCCACTCAGTGTCAGTACTGAGAAAAAAGACGAAGATAACCCTGCCTTATGAGGTGAATAGCAGGCTTGAGTGTGGGCACAGACAACATGGTTCTTCTTACTCCTCATATTGCTGGCTGCTAGTTCATCTGCAGAGCAACCTCAAGGTGCGCTCTTTTTAAAGAGTATTAAGCAGAGAAAATTATGTGGTGGACTGTGCTGTAGTATGTCTGCTTTTCCATGACTGATCTGTCCATATAATTAGAGATTTTTGGACCTATAATAAGATACCAAGTACACTTGGGCTCTCAGATTGCAGAAGCACACAGAATTGTGTCTGCATTATTCCTGCAAAACAAATGAGTCTGTTTTTCCAGAGCAATCTTAAATCTGGCTTTAATTGACAGTCAAAATCCCCCCATGACATTAAGGTATTTATAGGGTTAGGCATAGTGCAAAAATTTATTCCTTATGAATAAGGAAATCAGTGGAAGGAAGATGAAGAATCATGTTAGGACTGTTGAGTCATGTTACAGCAAGAAGATCTTACCTGCTTTAACATTTTACAAAGAGAGGTACTAACTGAATTCCTTGCTGAAGTAGGTATACAGGACAGTATGTATTGAGGTGACAGCAGATACAAGAAAAATGCTTAATTAGAATTGGCTACCAATCTTCAAGCAAAAGTTTCTGGGAATTAAGGCCAGTGACATCCTTCCAAACCCATGCCTTACATTTGAGGATCCCAGGGAAGATTGGACATTGGGACTAGAATGAAAGGAGGGACAATGAGGAATTTTTATCTACTTCAGTTTCTAGGTCAGGATTTCTTAAGATGGGGACCCAGCTCTAAATTATTAACTAAAGGAAGTGTGTAGCTTTTCACTGGTGGTGCAAGGAGCCTAAGGAGAAATATGCTTTTTACATTAGTTTCCTGGAAGTCAGGTTCTAGGGTCTAACACATGTTGGCTAATGCCAAATAGCATATGGTGCTAGTTAAAGTTGCAAATATAATTCAGTGGGAAAGAGCTGAGAGCACCTTTAGAGCTGTCACAAGCCAGGTAACCTTGTAATAAAATGTGTGGTTTGTAGTTTGTAATTCATTGAGATTTTTTTATCATTCATACAATCTTGTTTATAAAAATTTATGTATTGCAGTATAGCAAGGACTTAATATATAATGTGCTTCTGAATAATCTCAGAAATACCAAATTTTTACTCAACTCCATTGATACACTCTCAACCTAAAGTAATTAAGTGGACTAAAATGTTTATATGACATGCCAGGATCTAGACATTTTTAGAGGTTTAGATTATCTAATTTTGAAATAGCATCTTGATCTGACACAGAAAGCCAGATATTCTCTTAATAACTGCATTATCATCACAGCAGCTCTGCTTTAATTAAATCTTCACAATTAGACAGGCTTGTTATTGTATGTCATTAGTCTTCGTAATACCATTTTACCTATTATCACCTCATTTTCAAGCATGCATCTGTCACTGGGAAGCTAGTTTTCCACCTCACTTCATTGCTTACTGATTTACACCTAAAAGGCTTTAGGCAGTTATGTTAACAATTATGAACTGTCTTGGTGAGAGTCTAAGGAATGAAAAAAAATGCATTGGTGCATTGAGTTAAATATAAACATTAAGAGCAGATTCTGGAATTCAGTAAGCTTTTTTCCTTTTGGGATTTGCATTGCCATTTGGCTTAATTCTTTCAGAAATGTCCCTTCCAGGAGACAGTACTTCACTCAGTTTGCTTTCTGAACACAAGGGTTGCAGTGAAATTGTTACATTAATTGGCTACAGTGGTGCTAAGCATCAGTGCTTTTCTCAGTTTTACATCTCTGAAAAATCAGTTAAAATATTTAATAACAATATTTTTAAAAATCTATGGTACTTTGAGTGTGAGCAAGTCAAGTATTATGCAACCTTTCATTTGTCCTAGCATCTTATAACCAGCTTGTGAACAACTTCAAGGTATGTTTGTTGTATGAAAATAGGATAGAGTTATTGCTCAGCCTGACTCTACATCCTTTGGATTTTATAATCTTCAAGTAAAATTCATGACAAAATTACAGTGTCGGTTACGGACTCATAGAGTGGTTTGGTTCTGAAGTGACTTTCAAAGATTATCTAGTCCAACGTTTCTGCCATGGGTAGGGACATCTTTCAATAGATCAAGGCTTGAACATTTTGCAGTTCTGTGTTGCTAGCTAGCTTCTTTTCTGGCTTTACAGAATGTAAATTGTTTACAAAGACTGTATTGGATTGTTCCCATTGCTCATTTGATACTGTTTTCCCTTGAGCTCCACCATTAATAAGCACAGCGTCATCCCAGCCTGTTTTCTACTGTCCTGTTAATTAGAAAGTCCATGGCTTTCTTCTTGGTCAAGTGAACAGATCTATGAGTTGTAGGACCCACATATAGATGAGCCCCAGGATAGGAATGTAATGGTAAGACATACAAACTTCCTGCCATGTGCTAAGGGAATTCATTATCAGTTGTCCATAGCAAACATCGCACTAAGAAAGGCTCTTTCATTTAAAAGCATGAATACATAGAAATTCAGAAGTGTTATTGACTTGTCTGCAACAGGACAGGAGGTAGTAGAATGAAGCTGGAAGACAAAAAGTTCCATTTCAACACAGGAAAAAACTGTTTTACTGTGAGGGTGACAGAGCAGTGGTACAGGCTGCCCAGGGAGGTTGTGGAGTCTCCTTCCTTGGAGGTCTTCAAGACCCACCTGGACATGTTCCTATGAGACCTGATCTAGGTTGACCTGCTTCTGCAGGAGATTTGGACTAGATGATCTCTAAAGGTCCCTTCCAACCCTACCATTTTATGATTCTATGATCTTTCAAGTTCAAGCTAGGAATACAGGTCTGTAGAAGCTCTTTTAATGGCATTAGAAGCAGATAACTGTGTTTTCCAGTAATTTTTTATGAATACTTTAATGTTACCTTTCATACTATCGATTCCAGCCTGTTGTGATATTGGATCTTCTGATGTTTCAGTATATACTACACAGTATGCTGTAGGCCTTCAGAGAGTGATCACTGATTATGACATCTCTGTTTGTACGTAATATGACACATGCAGATTTAGTAGAATTAAGAAAGTACTGAAATTAGTTCAAAGACCAGTTCCGTAAAGAATACTGAAGAAAAAAACCTCAAAACTCATGCCATTTCTTTGACTACAAATAATTTTTAAAAAACATCCTCCATCTGAAGAATTTTAAATTGAGATGGAATAATACAGCATTGTAGCCTCTGTTAAAACTTAGACTCTCTGTGCATGAAAACCACGTGCCCAGTGCCCTAGAGCCATGAGTTTTAACTATTGTAAAGAATAGCTTCTTCCAAAAAATCTGTACAATTTAAACATCCAGATTTCTGCTAGATCTACCTATGCTCTTAAGAAAAGTCCTGATTGCCATCTGGAAACCCACATCAATAGCCAACTCAGTAGACAAACACCATCTGTATATCAGTGTTTCAAACTGATAGTCTCTGACTAAAGAGATTATCAGTACTCCACTATATTTACACTATGCCTGAGATACATTTCATTATTTAGACCATCAAAACAAAGAAAAAGAAGAAAAATAAGTCATGTTTTTTTTCATTTGTACAGTATTGATGGAAGCCAGCCCCGTCTTGATTCACTAAATGGCAAACTCTCATTTTTCCAAATTCACTCTTTTTGTTTATGAGAGAAGAAGAACATTCAGAAACCAAATTCTTTTGCCTTTCTCTTTCAAACAGGTACTTAGTGGGCTGAAAAGGCATTTCAAAACCCCAGCAACCCAAACTGTGTGAAGTATAGCAGAACAGAACTAACAAGTAATACACCTCATAATACACATTGGAACGCTGCTTAAAATTTTAAAAGCTGACAGAACACATACTGGAGTGACTTGGATAGATGTCATGATAAGTATAAGGAAACTAGAGTGTAAATATAAACATTATTTAGACATTATTAAGCAAGTGAAATCAGGTAAAAAAAAAAAATCTAGATTTTTTGGTCACAGGCAAAGCTTCAGCAGCTTTACCTGCTGTTCCACCTCTACCACAGGTTTTAAGTATAGGTTAAGAACTGTGGCTTCAATCTTTAAGAATGTCCTTCTTTTTTAATTACTAAAACTTAAATTCAAAGCGATTTGGCTGCTGCGGTATCAATTAGAACCTCTGTCATATCCAAATAAACCTGGAGGCTCCCAGATGATATATAAAATGCTAATCATTCTTCAAAGGCAAGGTTTGGTCACATCTTACGTCTCTTTCTCGGATTTCTTCCTCTTTTAAATTGGGAATATAGTACTAAAAATGCAATTTTGCTTTGTTTTCTATTCAATATAGTAAGAAGGAATAGGTAAATAATTTATGCGTTAAATGAACGACTTAAAAATAAACCAAACTAACCTCATTGTAACTGAAAAAATTCCACATGGGAGAAATGAGAAAACAGGAAAGAAGCTGGAGATACTTCTTAATGTTTTAAAGTTCTACGAGATCATAAAACTCTGTAAGATGAAAATAGTAGAAAATATGTATTGTTAGTTGCAGACATTGCATAATTTGCCATTCATTTGCCAACAGTAGTGAAAAATATGCTGGCATTCTAATAGGTTGTCAAAGTGACCTTTTTTAATGTCACATGTCACAGAATTTCATGTCACACTAAGAGAACATGACAGGACAGAGCCAAGCTTGTTTAATGTTTCCATTTCACATTCTTAAAAGTGCTGGCATCCTAAAGAAGAAGATGAAGGTATGGTATATTCATTGCTTGATGATTCAATGACCACTCTAAAGTGAAAGGTCACACAGCAAAACAGCTTAGATATTACTTTTTTTTTTTTTTAAGAAACACTATAAAATTGAGAAAAAATGGCAAAACAATTGTATTGCTTTAATATTAGGTGACAAGAACAAACTTGAAATGTCAGCATTGGTTTGGAATGTCACTCATATTTTATGCAGTTATTACTGTACATCTAAAAAATGCAAACTAAATGAAAATGTGCCGTTCCCACTCCATTCTGAAGATGATGACTGTGAGAACAGAGAAGGATATGGAAAGTGCAAACAAAAGAATAATTTTCAGAGGCATACAGTATGACTACCTTTGTCATAAAAATCCGTTTTCATATGTCTTACTCTTGGCACTGAATAGGCAAGATACACACATTGCACAAATGTCATTAATGATTATTCACATATTTTTGTTGTATTTAAAACATTAGGGCTGAAACCAACATGAGGAAGATCCTTTGTTTAATACTTAAATATTCATGTTAGTCACCTCAATGTAAATGTGCAGCAGAAGACAGTTTAAAAAGTTATAATAGATTTTTCCTGTTCTAAAAGTAACAGGCAATTGGTCATTTTTATCCATTATTATAATACCATATCATGGACATTTAATTAGTTTAAAAGTAGTTAATAATTCATGCAAAGATGTATATTATATTTTTGTTCTCAAATGTATGGATATAAATAGGTACAGCAGAGATAAAATATTTTTGCTACTGTTTTCTAAGCTTCTAAAATTAAATTAAGTTCTCTCACCAAGAAAACTCAGTCCCTGTTGCTTAAGTAGCAAATTATCAGTTCCGTGACTGCTTATATTTTCCACTTCATGTACAGCATACTTTGCTTCCATTAAGCCAGAAAGGCCAGATTCTCAGATAATTTAGATTGACAGCAGGAACTTCTTATTGAAAATTTGGATCTTGATCTTTTCTCTGGAAGGTATGAGTTCAAATTCATGTTCCTTAAATGCCTTAAAGGATTACAAATTTGTACGAAAGCTTCCCTCAGACAAGGTTTTGTGTTCTTTGATGGCGGAGACAGTACAAGTTTTCTTTCCTGTAGGTTTGAATAACAGCAAGAATATGAGTTTCATCACAATTGTGTATCTTACAATGAGGAAGGGAAGGCTGATTATCACTTTCCAGAGGCATGGACCACTCAGAGGCAATAGTGGAGGAAGCCAGAGAGCAGGAAATACCTAGGTAACAACTGCCTGCTAACCAGACTGTCAGAGGAGTTTGGATGTGGTCTCTGTACCTCAGTGGTCCTGACTGATCTAATGACAGGGATAAAACAACAAGAAAATAAAGCTGTCATGTGTTTTATCTTTCCTCGGATTCTATTTGGTATTTTGGGAAACTCCCTGATGTTATATGTCTTAACTTCAGCTTGTGGAAGTCAGGCTCGTATGATCTTGATGACAGTGGACAAAATTGGAGCCCAGAAATTGTTCATATGGATAGAGTTATAACTAGCAAAAGGCAGAGAATTATCACATTCAATATTAGCTCAGTACATTAATTGTGTGTAGCATTGATTTACGTTCAAAATACTACGGGGAAATCTAGTTTTTTATTATTTTTAGCACCTCCCTCTTCTCTTTTCAGAAGAGAGGAAGAAAGCATTCAGTTTCCAATCTGCCAAGTTAAAATGACTGAATTATATCCACAGCTGGGGGTGAAAACAGTCTAAAATTTCCAATGATCTCTCCTAAATGTATATTTTCATAGAACCACAGAACGGCTAGAGTTGGAAGGGACCTTTAAAGATTGTCCAGTCCAAGCCCCAAATTCTTTTCATTAGTTCTTTGATTGAAATTGTCATTCTCTGTTCCCTGTATCTGCCATGGCTTCCCTTTCCACATACCATTTTGGGATGCTTAAATGTTGCCAGAGCAGAAGCATGGAATTGTTTTATAAGTCGTTAACAACTGGCTTCCAGCACATTTGCAGGGAGGGGTACCTTCCTACATGTTTATCCTTGTTCATCCTGTGATTATAACAAAGTGACTATAAGAGCTTTAAAAAAAAAAACAAAATGATTTTCAAATGCTAAGTAACAATTTCCAGGCTTTAAAGAGAGCAGGTTTAATGATCTTGATTGGAATTTAAATTTTGATATAGTAGTTTACAATGAAAATAAATTTGAGTAGTTTTATGAGTTGAATAATTGGCTTTACTTCAACTAGGCTTGGCTAGATACAGTTTTTAAAAGATACACCATTTTCCCTATAGCATGTGCATTTTCGTATAGTTTCTGTTGTATTTTGGAATCCATGGCACACACTGAGGAAAAAGCCATCATGTTTTTAAAAATTTGCAGCAAAATAAAATTATTCAGGAATGATTCAGCAGGGAGTCACAGAACACTGGATATGCTTTTAAAAATTTGATGTCAGGAATAAATGTTTTCCGATCTTGAAGGCAGATCTCAGTGGAGTGATTGATCTTAGTCCATTGGATGCTACAGTCTTAGCTGCAGATGAGAAAAGACTGGTGGTAATGATTGCCAGGAATACCTTCTTGTGGTGATTTTTGGTGTTTTGTTTCCATCCTGTACTGGCAACAGTGAACTTTAGAAAAGTTAATATAATTTAATAGTTTGAGTTTCGACAGGTATGTTCTCTCTGGTTTATTATGGAATTTCATGCCTATCAGGACCATCATTAAACTATTCCAGAAACTTTTTATCACATCCTTTGCAGATAGATGTGCTCTAAATATGGATATCTGTAGGATAGATTGTGGAAATATGTATATACGGACGGTAAGATGTTATCAGTGACTGCTCCTCAGCTTCCCTGTTGTTTGAACATCAGACTAATATATTGGCATTGCTATTTATAAAGCTCAGATTTTTCTTGGCAGATTTCTAAACCTAGACAAGGGGGAGCAGATAATATCTTACATGTCTAAGATTCTTACTGTGACATTTTGTGCAACTGTAAAACTTGGGAATAAAAACCCCATAGTTTGTCTTCGCATTATCAAGCCTGTAAAATCACTCATGGGCTAATAATGACCTTACCATGCTCTGGGGAATCTGTGTGGGTCTATTTTCCTTTAGCCACAAGTGTTAGGCTAATATTTTGACTACTAACTGTCAAAACTAATTTTTTTACACACGTTAAAACTTAAGACAGGAAAATAAGCTTTTTGTACTGCATAAGCAGAGTTTCATGTAATACATATGTACTATTCAATTTCTCTGTAGTGAAAGCATTTCACAAATAACAGTGATGTGCAAAGCAGCAGTGCACTGATTTCTGCACTGTTGTTGTGAGTAATGTTATCCAGAAATTCCTTGGTGACTGAGGCTTTGCTTCAGTCTTTTGTAAGGGAGTTTTATGTTCCAAGTTTGAGAATGACAACAAGACTGCTAGATTCCCAGGAAGAAGAGCTCAAAGCAATCACTCCTTTGTGTATCGACGTAGCTTGGAGGAAGCTTTAGGCATGTCAGTAAAGCAAGCAGAATTGAATTATGCTGCCCTAAAGATGAGGGACCTGAATCACAAGAAGTGAATAGTGGTAGAAAGAAGGGGCAAATGACCTTGGAGAGTACTGAAACAGGCCTGCTGCAGCAGGGGAAGAGGGTGCATTACAGTGGTTTCCCTGTAAGTGGTCTCCCTGCACACCCCAACATGATAATTGGCAGCATCCAGCATTTATTCTTTAGCATACATTCTGAATGGCCACTGCTTTGCATTAAGTCTAAAGAGGACCCAATCTGTATGAACATTGTGGGCTTGGTCCCAAAGACCATAAAATGTAAATAGACTTTACTAATATTTTTGCTCAATCACGAAGCATAGTTGAATATACCATTCTAATTTTTCATGACACAGACTCAAATTGTTGGAAACAAATTCATACCTACTTACTCATTACAACTTTCAGTATAAACACACAAGTATTCCTTAGTACAAAATGTGGCAAAAGATGTGGTGATGTTAATTTTGAACACGATTATGATCATCATTTTCCTCCACATGATTGTGATTGCCATTTTCCTCCAAAGATATTTGGATCCTTGTTTTAGTTTGTTGCTACTTTACAGAGGAAAATCAGACAAAAGAAAATCATTTCTTCCAATTCCAATTTTTATATGTGTTTTGGCCAAGGGAAAAAGTTCAAAGAAGAAAATAATACATTTACTCCTTACTTTTTGTACATGCCTAAGTATCAGATCTTTTACTTAAACAGCTGAAAGATTGTACTGTACTTCATGTGCCCTTCCTCTTTCTCAAGCTCTCAGACTTGTAACAGTCTGCGAGGCATCATGATGTCAGTTATAATCACAGAACAATTTTCTTCCTACTAGAAAGAAACACATTGTTCCCCTTCAATGAAAGAAAATTGAAGCTTTCAGTGCTGCAAAAGTAAAATAAAATACAGTTAAGTTGCTATTTGTCTTTAATTACTCTAGGTCTCTGAGAAGCAAGCAAAAGATGTCTCATTTCAAAATCAAGTCTCCTTCCTTAGTCTTTGTGCTATTAAAAACTGTGGGTTTGAGTTTGTTCCTCCCCACCATCTGCACGAGGATTGTGTTTGTGTGCATGTGTGTAGATTTTTTGTTGTGATCTAAGCAGCACCAACATAGCACCTGGGGCTGTTTCAGGCAATGGAGTTGGTTGATCCCTGAGTCTTTGTGGATCAGGTAATCTTCATACCTGAAGTACCAAAGTAGTTCTCTGAGGTGAGACGCAGGATCTCATCAGCATTCAGAGACAGTGCTGAAGTGGGAATGGGAAGGGATATGTGTGGGGTAAATCACTGGGAAGTAAGATGAGATAAAAAAGAAGACAGTTATTTCCAGTAATTGAGCTGGGACAAAAAACTAAATGGCCCATGGCACCCTCCCTCTGATCCATTCTTCCTTTGCATGGAGAGATGATGCCATACCTGGTAAGCTGTCATCCCAGTGATGATATGTAAGAACAGTCACTGATGCCATATGTTGCAGGTGGTTAAAAAAATACTGTCATCCTATTTTGCCACATTTGCTTTGCGAGCACTGGTGCTCAGTAGGAGATGTACACATACGCTATGGACTTCCTGAGTCTGAGGTCAGTTCCTCAAACCAGGACAGTTTTTGCATGCTCTATACAGTCAGTATGTGAGGTGTGAAGGGTTGTATCTCTTCTTCTCTTGGTGTAGGTGAATGTTATGAGGAAAACAGAGCTGTTGACATGGTGATATGATTTTGTCTGTAAATTACTTACTCTGAGTCTAGCTCTATAGTTTCCTAATGGCTGACTGAACTGGAAGTCCAAGTAGCAGTGAACTAGCTAAGACTGAAGCACAGTGGGCCTCCACAATCTCCTACCTAGTCCTTGCTAGAGCAAATACCTTTTCTTCCAGTGCAGGCATGTGGGATTTTGTTGCTGTATTGTGGCAAAGCACAGCTTTAGCATCTTCAGTTTATGATATTGTAACTGTACTGGTATGTATTAGTACAATATACTGTCTTTGAGCATAACTTTATTTTTGGTCACTGAGAAGCTTTCAGCTGCCCTGGAAATCAATGGCCTGCCTCCTGTATGAGGTAAGCTGCCCTGACTACTGCATCTCCAAGGAAAGATTTCATTTCTTTTCTAGATGGCACTCAAGGAGTTATGCAAGATTTTTAGATGAATAACTGATCGAGAACCTACTGATTTGACTTGCTCTTCTCCCTCCATCTTAAAAAGAGATTGAAGAGCTGTATGGAACCTCCTCATTACTAAATTAGAATAATTAGTCATTTTCTGTGAACCCAATGACTTTTTTTTCTGGCTGTAAAGAGAGATCACCAATCTGGGAATACATTTATTTGTGGCCGCATTAATTTCAGCTCCACAAACACAGAATTTAGTGTTACTTGAACATGGGAGCTGCTGCTTCCTTACTCCCTTGTTATGGCTTTTCTAGACTGTAGTGAGTGCCTGGTGACCTATTGTATAAAGCAGGTGAAGATTAAGAACTTGCTGTTCATGGAGCATAAGAAGGCTTTAAACCTGAAAGACAGCATACATGAAAGTAGATTGGCTAAAAAGTTATTTCAAAGGAGGAAATAAGGCTTATCGTCTGCAAAGATGAAAACCTACTTGTAATAAAGACCTGACAGTTCTGAGCTTACTCTGAAATGCAAAACCTGCAGGAAACACTGAACAGAGTGCACAATTAGGACCTCAATGGAAATAGCTTTCAGTCTGTATTCTGATAGTGGCCATATTAATTAAATCTATAATATGCTTTGTAAAAACCAAAAAGAATCATCCTGTATCTTAACCAGGACAACAGAGTGACTAGTTTTACATGAAGCGTGAAATTAGGTTTAGCGTGTCTGAATTTTACCTGAGGAAAATGTGCTGCAATTGCAAGCTAGTAGGGCAGAGGTCATCTTGTGTGTATTCATAACTACATAGGGCTGCCCTCTTGACAATGCAATGTAATATGCTCATATTTTTGTACTTGCTGTGAGATACTAAGTTTACCAAATGTACGAGGACTTGTCTTAAATACTTTAGCTTGTCAAAAATGTTAGGGTTTTAAAGATGCTGGGGTGCAGAATTTATAACAGTAGAACTCAGATTCATGACCAAGAGCTGGAAGTATTGAATGCAAGAACATGTAATCTCTTGGGACACATAAAAGACGTGATATTATTTTGTTTAAATGAAGAAAACAAAAATTGCCTTGGTGGTTGAATAGCACTGATTTATTGTTACTGCATTGTATTAAAATTCTGCAGTATTTCTGTAGAATGTAGGAGCCATTTGTTCTTTCCTTTTTCATAGGAAGTTTTGTGTAGTTAAACAAATGGTTTTCAAAACAATCTATCATGAGATTTACTTCAGTTCATCACAATGTCTTTTAAAAAATATTTTAAATCATTTAATATCTAAAAGACAACTGTACAGAATTAACTATTCAAATTGGGCTCATGTTTTAATCTTGTAGAACAGGTTAAGAATCTAAGACAAGCAGTCAAGCCACAGACACATAACTAGAGTTCCAATTTTAAAAGAAACTAAATGCTTTCAAATGTATTTTAATGGGTCTTTGGAAAAACACTGTTTTTTAATTATAAGCTCAAAACTACTCAAAACAGGTAAATGACATATTCTTTGATCCTCCCCCCCCCCGCCCTTTTTTTCTCTTGGATGTATAACTACAGCCCTTTTCTTCAAACATGGCTAAAATCTAAGAGCTACATAACCATCCCTACCTTACAAAAGCCGTTTCTTTTTAACTGCTTCCGACATGGTGCACTTACAATGGCAACGTCACTCTTAGATTTTGGGGTTTTATTTTCTTTTAGGTTTTGGTGGGGAGAAGAAGAGGGAATAAACATGCTTTCTGTTATTATTGTCTCTAAACCAGCCTGGAGACCAGGCTTCATTAGGAAGGGAGGAGGTTGAAGGGATCTGGCTGCAGCAAGTTACTTGTTGCCTAGTGACACCATCAGACCTACAAACTCAGCCTTAACTCCAGTTCTCTTAACCCTCTAGGGTCCAGAATCTGCATTTTATTTCTGGACAATTTCTGTTTTGACCAGTAAAGAATCTGCATTTTTAACAAAGATGGTATTATACCACTAGATACCAGTAAGAATCAGAGACAGGGATGGATAGTTTGCAAGTGAAAATAAAAAATAGTTCTTTAATATAGGGCTGAGATAACTATTTATGTCCTCTTCCAGCACAACTGAATCTGGAAATGCCATAGAAATGTAACATGTAAATACAAATGTGAGACTGTGTTTGTAATCAGTATCCTGTCAATGAAAGATGTAGGGAATATCCTCTCCTAGGCTCTGGATTGACTTCTGGTAACTAATAGTACGTTTCACTCATAGTTGTATGTGTGATAAATTGTCTTCTGTAGTTTTGTTGCTTTGTCATAATGTGTTGATAAGGATAAAATTCCTTTTTCTTTTGCAGAAATTTGAAAACTTCTTTGTTTTATTTTGTTCTCCTGGAAGCATAGAATATTTTAGGTTAGAAAAGGCTTTTAAGATCATCAAGTCCAACCATTAACCTACACACTGACACATCTAACACTAAACCATGTCTCTCAGCACCACATCTACATGTCTTTTAAATACCTCCAACTTCACCAATTCTCTGGTCAGTCAGTTCCAGTGCTTGAAAACTCTTAGTGAAAAAGTTTTGCCTAATATCCAGTCTAAACCTTCCCTGGAAGAACTTGAAGCCATTTATTTCCTCTTGTCTTATTGCTTGTTACTTGAGAGAAGAGACTGACCCCAACCTTGCTACAGCCTCCTTTCGGGTAGTTATAGAGAGTGATCATGTCTCCCCTCAGCCTCCTCTTCTCCAGGATAAAAGTACACAGCACCCTCAGCTGCTCCTCATAAGACTTGTTCTCCAGATCCTTCACCAGCTTCATTGTCTTACTTTGGACATGCTCAACGTCCCTCTGGTAATGAGAGGCCCAACTGGTGTTACTGTTAAAGACTGAAGCAAAGAAGGCTCTGAGTACCTCAGCATTTTTATCATCTTTTGTCATATCCCGTAAAAGATGGAGATTGTTTTTAGCCCTTCTTTTGTTGCTAATGGATGTGTAGACACACCTTTTTACTGTTATTTACAGCAGTAGCTACCTTAAGTTCTAGTTGGGCTTTGGCCCTTCTAATTTTTTCCCTGCAAAACCTCACGACTCCTTTGTAGTTCTGAGTTGCCTACCCTTTCTTCCAAAGGTCACAGGCTTTCTGTTTGTTTTCCTGACTTCCATCCAAAGCTATCTGTTCAGCCAGGTCAGTCATCTTCTCTGACAGCACATGGGAACATCCTGCTCCTGTGCCTTTAAGATTTCTGAATCCAGAAGACTGCTTTCCTCTGTAGGAATACCCAGGAAGAGAGGGTTTCACTGGCTTTCCAGAGAGGTGAATTTGTGGTCCCTACCTTACTGCTGGAAATTGCATGTCTGAGCGAGTTACACTGGTACTGCGCCAAAGTTAAAAAGCATCTGTTTCACCACACCAGGTCAGATCTGGAAGATACACAGTGGTATTGATTCGATGACATAGGTGTGATAACAAGCACAGGTTGGACATAGTCACCTTTGGAAAATTTATGCCAAAAGCAGCAGGGAGGACAAATTTTTGAACCCACCTCAAACATGATTAGAAGTGTGAAAATCCAAAGTTTTGGCCTAGACTCGCTGAAAAATGAAATATTTCTCAGACTAAGTTTTTATAGAATTACCTGACCTAAGGGCTCCAAGCCTTCTGTAACCTATCTGTAATGTATTTCACACAGTTGCAGGTCAGATAGGAACTAATGGAAATGAAACATGAAAGAAGAGATAAACTGAAACTTCTGCTTCATTAATTTTATCTTCTGCTTTTGTAGCTTGTTCCTTTTTGGTAGCGGCTGGTTAGCAATTAAAATGTGATTAGCACATAATGGTAACTGTTACTGTGGAAGCACTGAAATTCTTTGTCCTGGTGATTGCTTTCTCATTAGCAGCAAGAATTATTATGTGTTTTGACTGCTGGCCAAAGCTTAGGGGCCACGGAATACTGAAGTTTCCTTTGAAATTGTGGAAATTGGTGATTTCTGTGTCACAGCATTTGGACCTACAGAAGGAATAAAAATGCTTTACAGTGACTGACAGGCAGTCATTAGTGACAATTTCTAGGCCTCTTGGCTTCTGATGGGACAAGGCAATTCAACTCTATAAAGGATAATGTTCCAACAAAAAATAATCCCAAACACATTTGGCCTGGAAACTGGAAGAAACTTCCAGGCATCAGAAGAAGCAAAGGTCTGAAACAGTCTTTCAAGAGAACACAGTGCCACTTCCTTGGGCTGTGAAAGAGATTGTTGTGTTTGCCTGCTAAAGGAGAAGTCAGTGATGGGTTACACAAAAAAAAGGTCCCTTCAACTTTCACTTTGTTTGGAACACTCTTTAAAGAACTATAGTGTGATCTGAATGCTGCTGTACTGCAGGGTGACCAAAGGTATTTCAGGTTAAATAACACATTTTCTTAATTTGAATTATGACAGAGAACATGGTGAATGGACACAAAAAGAGTTGGAAACTTGATATGTGTAGATAGTAGAACAATTTAATAAGTAAACTCTACAGCTATTGCAAATTCAAGATGTGACTTAAATGTTTCCATCTTGAGATGGCTTTCTAAAGAACTTACTGATATGGATTATAAATTTTTGTTAAAAAAAAAACACCCCAGGTTATTAACCAGGTAATTTCAATACATAGTTATGATTTTACATTTAGATTTTTTTGTCATAGTATTTTCTTTTTCCTTGGCTGCTTGAAACATTCATTTGAAACATTAAATCATTTTTATGTCCTAGAAAAACTACAATTTAAAGTTTCTTCTCTCATCCTGTAATAAGAGACTATAGGATATATGTCTGAATCTAACCTGGGTTGGTTTGTGTCTGTCATCCCAAGTTTTCCCCCCACTATATTTAAGTAAATTACTACAGTTATCTTAGATTTTGAAGCAAAACAGCATTTTGAAACAAAAGTTTCTGCTTAAAAATGGGCCATTTGAACAGATTCGGAACACCTTTTTTTTAAAGAGGGAGAAAATAGAGTAAAGACTATTCCATATCAAACTTCTAAAGTTTTGCAGATTAGTTTATTCCAGTGAAATACCATTTTCACTGCACAGTTGCTAACTAACTGTATCTGTATCAGTGAACAACTCACGTTCCTCAAATAGTTCTGCCTTTTTTATTGTCTGGACCATCTGCTGTGCTGTGAGCAGCTACTATTTTCAGCCTTTTCCCTTTAAGTACAACTTTCAGATTAAATTAAGCTTTTGTAAAAGCTGAAATTATTGCCAAAGCATGTTCATAAGTGTTGATGTGCTTTTGTGAGCTTTTTGTTAAAGCCTTTTCAGAAATTTCAGGCAGTTAATGATAGCACATCCCCTTCTAATGATAGCAGCATGAAGGACGGAATGACGTAATCATTCCTGAACTGTCTCTGAGGATGCATTTTAATAAGTTGGTTAAAATCATTCGTTAAAAAAAAAATGTTAGTTGAAAATAATAAAACCAATCCTGAAAAAGTGTTGTGTTGAAAACCTATCAAGGGGTCCAGTTATTCACGGCATCATTAACATGGCAAATAAAATGCAGAGAAATTAAGATTGGGGCAGCAATCGTCTTGCATTTCTGGCACCTGGTCATTTGCAGTCTTGCATACCTTCTCAAACAGCTAGTAAACCATCTTTCATGGAGGCTTTTGATAGATGTAGCGAACAACATATAAAAAGCACATGAAATCCAGTGCCAGGTCTCTGGATGATCTGCCACTAGTAATACTGCTGATATTACAGCATGTAAGAGGGAGTCTGCATTGCCCAGTTCACTGTCATACGTGGATGGGTGAGTTTGTCCAGCTACTGAAGGTGTTACAGCCTGCTGAGCTTGGCACCTGGCTGTGATTAATTTACTGTCCTTTCGCTCAGTACTCTCTTCAACATATGTATGAGTTCAGGTACATGGCAGAATACTGAATGGTGCAGATACACATAGCAAGCAAAAAATCATTATCGCTAGATATAGAGACCAAGTATAGATACATTTTATAGGTGCAGTAACAGACTGATGACAACAGGTCCATTTAGGCAGAAGAGGGAATAAAATAAAAAGATTTCAAGCCTCCGAGTCAGTTAAATTTCAGGTTGGATATGTATTTTAGGTCAAAATTGTAAGCTAGTGACTAGATTCAGCTGTAATCAAGTGACATCATTGTCTAATTCCCACTGCTTTGACTAGACAAATGTTCTTGTTTCAAACCCATTCAGCTGCACTGAGATTGCTCCAGTAATACCAGTGATGCTGGTTAAGAACTGGAATTTAAGGTCCCTTGTACCCTTATTTTAGCCTACATCTTAGTGTATCATAGACCATAAAATTTACTTTTCAAATTTTGTTCCCTAATTCTGGTACAAGATTTAAAAGTGTTGACTTTCACTACTGCTAGTTGTGTAGTATGTCTTTGGGACACTTCAAATATAGAAAAACAGCCTCCTCTCTTCTGCCTTCCTTTGCACTTTTCTGTCACACCTAGAGGCAAAGTAGGAAAACCTTGTGTTCCAAGAAATGACTGATGTGGATCTGATAGGGTATGTGAAATGGCATAGAAGTTTTGTCTGATGTAATGGGTTTTGTCTATCTGATATATCTGGTTATGAATTTGAAGGTCAAAGCAGTTTGTGCTTTTCATTTTTAGGTAATATTTTGCGTTAAATATGACATAGCATAAGCAGTTGATCTTAGACTGAAACTGTGGAAAGTGTACTACTTTGCCTATGTACACTTGGAAATGTGTGCTAGTGTAGCTATGCAGCGCTTCTAACCAGAAGAAATGCTCATTTTAAGTCATGCTTACGGTTAATGTCCAACCCAGGTGTAAAATGATGTCAGCAAAATTGTTTTAATGAAAAGGGTTTTTTTTTTCTGCAAGGGTTTTCTGTACTGCAGATTTCTTCAGTGCATATATATGTTTGTATATATATGTGTTGATTGTCTTCTATTTGATACATTAATCTAAAACTTAGAGAAATACTGCCTGTAAATATATTCAGCAGCTCTTCCCTCACTCGAAAACTCAAAGATTAAAACTGTGAATTAACTAATGCTTTTTTTAGCTATCTATGAGCAATGAAACATAGTGTTAATCTATCCCTCACTACTTGAAAGCGTAATGTATCATGTCTTCGTTTGTTTGCCCCATTTGTGAAATTGTCATTGAATGTTTTGCAAATAAAATGCTCTGTCATTGTGATTTCAATAACTTGGTGATGCACAAAACCATAACATAATTTTGTCTATTTTCTTGATATATCGACAATGAAAAAAAAACCATTTGGGCAAAATATAATAACTAATGTGCTGTTCAGTAAGTCTATTTTTAACATATCTATAAGTATGTTAAACCACTTTGACATTTGTCAGTTACACAGGGGAGATCAGTGCATTAAATCCACTAAGTTCCAGGGTGTAGGTTTTTTGATAGTATCTTAGCTCTGTTAGTACTGTTGTTTTGCTACTCACATCTAACACCGTTGTTGGTACTGTTGTTCCACCTACACCTGTGTGTTGGAGTGCGCACTCGTTTCTTCCAAAAGCCTGCATCTCTTAGCACTTCATCTGCTTGAAAACTTAAGCAGGCGTAGTGCTTGTCACTATCTGAGCAGGTAGCTGTTGAAGAAAATCAACACTTCTGCTGTAAGTAGATCAATTGGGTTTATAAATGGTTCTTAAATACTTGGGTTTCTAGACCTACACTCCATCTGAATGATGAAACCTCTGGGAAAGTAGTGCCTGCTAAGAGCACAGCTCCAAGCTCACCCCATTTTGGCTGATGCTGTGGAGCCCTAATTGAAGGGATTAACTGCTAACAGGCATCTGATAACTTTCCTTTTCATGAGAGTCACTAATTCTTTGATTTAGCATCAGTCCCAGCTGCTACAATTTATTCACATGCTTTACTATTTCATTTTAAAAGTATCTTGCAGGAGAAGCAGTGTTTCCAAATGATAGCTTGAAAATCATTATAGATTTCATTGGCATTGTTAATATTATGTATAGTGTAAAATACTAGTAATTATTACTGGATTCTAGCAAGTTGTGTTTAGTCCCATTTAAATGCATCATACTTTAGCAAGCAGTTAGGGTCTTCAAAAAGAGGTTATTAGATATTTTCCATCCATAATTTTGATTGTGAGACAAATGGGATAGATAGGAGTTCGGAGACTGTACAGAAGAAACAGGGAGCTCTTAATATTCCCCATTTCTCATTTGACCTGTTAGTCTTCATGTTTCCTTTCTATGTGGCTGTTGTTTCTGAGAGATAATAAACAGATGATATCTAAGTAAATAGCAATGAGTGGCTCTTGACAGCTTTATTATGGCTATTATGTTATGGTACATAAAGTTTCTAATGAAATAAAATGTGGCAGATTGCCAAATTATGTGATGATAATTTCAGGAAGCTGTAAACAGGTTACTCAGTAGTTCATAATTGCTGCAGGTAATTTAACATTCAGGAAACTTCCACCCACTGGTAGCAATTAAGATCGCATTTTGGCTATGTGTGTTGATTATGAGTATCTGATCAAGAGAATCTTATCTTTTTCTTTCATGTGGTATTTCACACTTACCATTTTACTTTGCTGGCAGAAAATCTTGCCTTTTTATTTCACATCATGGAATGTGTCAGTGGAAAATATTGTAACAATATGTAATCTACCTGTGAATAACCTTGCTGCATGCGACTGGAGTTTTACTGTCAGAGAGAGCTGAGCTGCTTAAAATGAAAATTTCCTTTATGAGGCTGCCTGGTGAAAAGTGCTCAACTGGAAAGGACACCTTTCAGGCCTAGTTTAGCCAATGCAAAGCCTTCAGCACTTCTAAATCTTGTGGTAAGATTATTTGGGATAAAATGGCCAAGCCAGCAGGTGTGTTGGAATGTTGACAAAATAACCAGAAAATGCAGGAACTTCCCACCTACCACAGGGCTCGCATGGAAGCTGGCTGCAAGAGGGCAAGGGGCCAGAGCCAGCGTGGTACAGGGGGAGCCTCTTCAAGGTTGCTGATAGCAGGGAAATTGAGTCAGTCTTGAGGCTGAGGAATGGTACATCTGAGCTGATCATCACAGTCTGAACCACTGCACCAAATCAAGCCCCAGGAATTCTAGTGTCAGCGGTGTTAGGTGATCTTGTGAGACCTAAGTTGGAGAAGAAGGCAACTAGGTTACTGTGATGGAGCGTTCTGTGCCTCTCAGAACTTGCCGGAGCTGAAGCCCACACCGGGAGAAAGAGCACTGCTGCGTTGCTATGGCAACAGTAGGGACCTGTCAACACCTCTCTCCCTAATAGTGACAAATGGTACTTATTACATCAGCACTAATTTCATCCGATCCCTTTCAGATGAAGATACTTAGTCCTTGCTGATCAAATTGTGTCACTGTAATTACTGAGAACAGACCTTATTAAATGACAGCACTGCTTACTCATTGCCTTGTCTCATGCAGAAGCTTATCCCTCTTTCCATTTCCCTACTTTTGGTGGTGAGCTTGGCTGCCCTCAGGGCATGCTCCCTATCCCAAAGTGGTGACAGTTGCTTAGGTCACAGACAGTGCAGGTGATGGTTAGGAGGCTGCATCTACTCCCTGTATTTTAATATATACAAAAAAATTAGACCATCAGAGCACCTGAAGCAAAACTGTTAAATGCATGTGAAACTGCAAGGTCCTTGCTACAAAAAGTATTTGTCTGCGTGTTGATGGAAAGTAGCCTAACTTAGGTTAGGCTAACTGCTTTTATTGGAGAGCACGTGCTGCAGTTATCTACTTATTGCACTACTTGATGTTCCAAGTTTAACAAAAAACAGCAAAATAAGTGCAGAAAATCAGCTAGTAAGGAGAAAATTAGACTGGAAATCCAGAGATTGGAAGCTACTCTTTGTCATTGACCTACAGTCTGACGTCACATGTATGATTTTCCTCCCACAGCTCCTAACAACACAGAGCTCTCCTTTGTCTGTAAAGATTTGGGAAGTCTTTTGCAGTGAAGACTGTGATTTACAGGGCATCAGGAGCCTTCACTCACAGATCAGGAGCACCTTGTCACACACAAATTTGAAAAGAAACTCTCTGCCCCTGCAGACTTTTGAATTTAAATTGGTATATTGTTTTTCCTGCTCTGTCTGATGGTGCTTGATGCAATTCTTTCTGTCTTGCTTGAAGGTTCACTTTTTGATTTTCCCAAAGCTGGGATGGCAGGTTTCATTTTGATGCCCTTCTGCTTCAGATAAACAAAGCAGTGAGTAGAAGAAGCCTTCAGAAAATGACGGCTTTTTGTTGTGGAGTAATCAAACAGGGGAAGGGGAAAGAGAAGTTAAGTAGCATCCAAGTTAGCACTCAAATTCTGATACTGTTTTGAAAAAGGTGAGTGTAAACAAAGTGTGACAAGTTACATAGGAAGTCACAAGGCAAAGAGAATTTTAAATAAGTATGTCTTTCATTTCTGTCATCGTTTTTAAAAGCAGAATTACTTCTCTTTAAAGACATCATATGATAACATATGTGCAACTATTATTGTCACAATATTACCATCTTGGCATTATATAAAATATTCAAGATACCTATTAGTATTGTTGCTCTATCATCTCATTAATTGACCAAATCATACAAGACATTTATTTCAGTGCTTTTAAAGCCTATCAGAGTGTCTGCCTAAGGAATAATAATGTTAAATTTTTTTTGTTATATAGTAAATAAATAATAACAAATCCATTCACTTTATCAACAGAAAAAACCCAAGAAAATCATAAGGAGAATGAATGTAAATCTTAAATCATAGCTATTCGTTTAAGTCACAGCTAGCAAGTAGTGAGAGATACTTGGAAAAAATAGTTCCCAGAGTGTAGATAAGTGCATCATTGCACATTTCAACCTTTATTGGAGATCTTTTGGAAAAGTTTTATTTTAGGACAACTGGAAGATGTTTAGTTCATTTCAAGATGATAAATTATCTGTGTCTGACTGCCATATAAAAGTTAAAGGGTTATGTTGTTTGTTTGGTTTTAATTTGCATTGGAGTTTGGTCGTTTTGTAAACTAAAATACCTTATTTCAGTTGGAAGGGACCTACAGTGACCATCTAGTCTCACTGCCTGACCAGTTTGGGACTGACCTAAACTTAAAGCCTGTTAGTAAGGGCATTGACCAAATGCCTTTTAAGCACTGACAGGCTTGAGATGTTGACCACCTCTCTAGGAAGCCTGTTGCAGTGTTTGACCACCCTCTCAGTAAAGAAATATTTCCAAATGTCCAGTCTAAACCTCCCCTGATGCAGCTTTGAACCATTCTCACACTTCTATTGCTGAATCCCAGGGAGAAGAGATTGGCACCTTCCTCTCCATTTTTTCTCCTCAGGAAGATGTGTAGAACAATGAGATTGCCCTTCAAGCTGCTTTTCTCCAAACTAGACACGCTCAAAGTCCTTAGCCACCTCTCATAGGGCATGCTTTCCAATCTTTTCACCACCTTTGTTGCCCTCCTCTGAAAGCTTTCCAGGGCTTTCATATCTGTTTTATATTGTGAAGCCCAGAACTACACATAGCACTGAAAGTGAGACTGCACCAACACTGAATACAGCAGGATGATCACCTCTTCTGGCTGACTGATTAAACTATGTTTGATGCAGCCAAGGATGTGATTTACTTCTTGGCTGCCAGGACACACTGCTGACATATTTAGCCTGCACCTCCAGATCTCGTTCTGTGGGGCTTCTCTTCAGCCACTCCTCTCCAATTTTACACTTGTGCCCAGCATTAGTGTATCCTAGGTGCAGAATCTGGCATTTTGACTCATTAAGTTTCTTACCATTTATCATCACTCTATCTAGATTATTCTGCAAGGCCCTTTTGTCCTTCAAAAGAGTCAACAACAACTCCAATTTTTATATCATCAGCAAACTTGATAATTGTGCATAGAGTTGACCCCTGAGAAATACTGATGGTGACCCATCTACAGTCACATGTAGCACCATTCACTACAACTCTTTGAGCTCTGCCCTTCAGAGGATTCTTCACCCAGCACACTGTGAACTGACTCATGGCACAGCTGGACAACTTGTCCAGAAGAATGCTGTGAGTGACAGTATTAAAAGCCTTACTGTAAACCTAGAAAAACTACATTGACTAGGTGGGGAATCTTATCACAGAAGGTTATCCAGTTAACAGGACTTTTTCTTTGTGAACTCATATTGACTGTGCCTGATGGTTGCATTATTCTTTAAATACCATGAGGCTGGTGTAAATGAGGTAAGAGAGAAGACTTGATGCTTTCAAATGTCTAGAAAAGATAGAAGCAGCTGTGTTTCGTATTAGACCAACACTTGCAGAATTTTTATGGAGCTCATTTTCATTCCTGTTAAGGAAATTGTTCTTGTAAGTACAAGTACAAATATTTCATACTTCTGAATACTGTGCATAGATTCTATGCCTAATGTGTAACTTTTAAAAATCTTCATTTAATTACTGGAACGTAACAGTGGTGTTTCAAGGCAATGACATTTGGTCAGTCCTCTGGGAAAATGCAGCCACAAATCATCTTAACACAAGAGTAGGTCAAATGGCAATAATCAAGTCATATTCATAACTCATTGGAAATAGACTATTCTGAAATTGCTACCTGATATAGAACTAATGCCTCATTAATCAGAAATACATCAACCTAGCAACACAATTATGTCAGCTAGAGTTATGAATGAGATTACAGAATGCCATGTACAGTGTTACATTCAAGTAGATGTAGTCTTGTATAGCTTTGTACATGCTTAGAGGACTTCATGGAAATGTGATATGAACATAAAAAATTGCAAAAAAAAAGTGCAGAAAAAGCAAGCTATGCAGCTTTACACCCTCAGATAGTATAAACAGCCTAACCTATCAGCCGTCTTTAGGCTATCTAACAACACATTGAATAGTTTAAATGAGTGAATCCCTAGGTCCTCCCTGTAGTAGAACAGAAAAGGGTGAGCCTAGCTAGAGCAGAAAAGACCTCAAGACTGCATTATTTTTAGATATATATATATATATATACACATTATCTATCTGTCTATTTATCTAGATGTATCTATCTATATATATACACACACATAGATTAATACATATTTGCCTAAACTGGTATGCATGTAAGCCAGAGTTTGCTTTTAATGTGCTTTTGGCAGCATGCAATTGAGCTCTTGCATACAAGCCAACCACTTACTGTGTTCACATATGCTGAATCTAATTTAAAATACTTCACCATTCAGCAAAACTTCATCTCCAGGCTCAGCAATATTATGCAACTACTGATTCAAAGAAAGTGGAAGTCCAGATATCTTAGAATATAGGTAATATTAAATTTAACGTACAACGGGCTGGGCAAATAGACTGTGATAGTGCTAGTCCTGAAGTAATTTAGTTTGTTGGTGCTTCAGACCCAGCTCTGAAATGTATTTCTTATTACCCTTTTTATAAAACATTCAAGTCATAGGTCCATATTTCAAGACAGGAAGTTGCCTTTTTGTCAAGATCTTTGATAAATTAAAAAAAAAAAGATATCATCACCACCACTTCCTCACCCCCTGACAAGGTCCTTGGTGTCCCAGTTTCATTTTCAGACATTTCAATGACTAAAATGAAGGTAGAGCAAAGTTGCTTTGATTCTGTAGTTACATTATCTGTGCCAGACCCCTAATTTTTCACCTATGAAGGCCTTTAATTTCTAAATTCCATTGTGTATACATCCAGAGTTTCCTTCAATTTCACAGCAGTGAACAGTCTGGTTCTTGTACTTCTCCTGACTCTCTCAGGTTTTTCAGTTGAAGTCTGAGCTTTTACACCTGGTTCAGGCCTTTGAATTCTGTACCAAAACAGAGAACACTGTATCAAAACAGCAAACACCACTTTCACACCACCACACAACTGTGGAGAAGTGCTACTCTTATCTTTAGGGTCATCATGTTTTACCTTAGAATACTGTATTCATACACAGCATGATGGTTTCCCATTACTGCACCTGGGATGCTGTGAAACCTTTTTTTCCAGCCATCTAACTTTTTAAGTAGCTCTGGGCTGGACATCACTTTTTCTACATACCAGTGGGCTCTGCTACAGGACATTTTCATGGATTTACGTTTTATGTATCTCACACATCTCAAGTTCTTCTGACTTTTCCTTGTAATGCAAAGTTGGGCTTAGAAAGACTTTTCTTAAGATGGCAAAAGTTCTGAATGTTAAATAACATTAGGTTTATGTAGAAAATAAATTCTGTAGTAGTGCTTTTATACAGACATCTCATCTGCATTGCACAAAGACCTTCTCACAGCCAGGGACAGGCACAGGTAGCCCTTCCAGTCTGTGGCTTACAAATAAACTAGTTTATTGCAACTTATTGCTGAAATCAGCTATCTGTATTGTGTTGGCTTTTGTGTTGTGTCTAAGCTGCATGATGACAAGCATTTTTCTGAGCTCCTGTGTCCAAGTGCATGCCCTTGTGGCACTGACTCCAAATCAAGGTCATATCCAAATGCCTGTAATTGTCACCCTTTACCTGCCTCAGTGGTCTTTCCTTGGAAAAGGAGCTCAATTATAATCTTGAAGTGTGAAACGACATGCCCCTAATGCATATTTTCAGCATAGCCTGAGGTGCCCTGTGGTATAAATCCTTCTGTATAAAAGAAAAATTCTTTACAATAATATTTCAGAACACTACTGGTAGTCTGAAGACTCACCGTGGAGGAAAATATCAACTGACATTTAAAAAAATGGTAGAAAAGATGTAAAGTTTAGAACTACTGTAAGCTAAATACTAGAGCCTTTGGTTTTAAAACCACAGGAAGATCACTCCAGCTGTTAGGCACTGAAATAACAAATTCTTCCATTTCCCCGTAAATTCTTATATAGATAAAAATATGACATTGCTATGGACATGTAGTGTTAAAATAGTATAAGTACCAGCTTGATCTTTTTTCAAAATGTCATCATTTAACTAATTTATTTGCAATCTCAATAGCAAAATTAGAAATATTTATACCATTAATACTTCAGTCTTCCTACCAGTCCAATGATTTTGGAAATAATTGTACTAAAAATTAAGTACTCTCTAAATAAAATATTAAACATCTGAAATTCCCAAATTATCACATTTCTTATATACCCTGCTTAACTATTTGCAGTGCTAAGACTGGATTTCTTCTGAGATTTTTAGCCTCTGGCTATAAGTTAGTTTACTTGGAATATGATATTATTTTGGTAGAAGGAAGTAAAAGCACATTATGCTACATTTCTTTATTCCTGCTTTTCAGGATACAGTCTTTAAAACAGTTGACAGTCTTCTGATGAAGCAAAAATATGAGATTTTTGGCTACCAGATCTAAAAACTGCCTGTCCTTGCATGTCTTAATTGCTGTAACAATGGTTAGTTTATTCATAAACCTGTATCATCTTTGTATGCAATATCACAAAAAATTTTATAGGAATAAAAATTCAGAAGATCTGCTGCTTTTTCTCTTCTCTTTCCTTTTGGTAGCATATGTCAATTTAATATGTGCTTTGTGCACATTCTCTTTCTGAGTAGCATTTCTGAGGAAAAGACATTATGTATTTTATAAAATATGTGTAGCTTAGTATACACAGTATAAAAAGAGGAGCACTGAGAGTAAATGAAAAAAAGTTAAAAAACACATAAGAAAACATTCTAAATATGCTGTCTTTCCCCTTGGCTTTTCAGCCAGCTGTATAACCTGATGACATCAGCTCACACAGTGTTGCTAAAGGTTCTCAGGCCTTGTCATTTTTTGCTTTGTAGCCCTGTCATAGTTTTGTGTGGAGCTGTTTCTGGTAATGGGGAAGGGACTGTAAAGAAGACTCCTGTAAGAAGTTGCTCAAAACTCCCCCTAGTTCTGGGTTAGACCCACTTCTGGGGCTGAGCCAATTGGGCACCTCCACAATCAGTTTTTAAGAACAAGAAGCTGGAAGAGGAGAGTTCTCCCTGTTCCTTCCTGCATTCCTTCTTTCTTTTCCGACTGGTGGTGGTGAAAGGAGTTGGAGGAGAAAGACAAGTGACCATGCAGACTCCAAGGTCAGTGAGGGAAGAGAGGAGGAGGTGTGCTGGAACAGAGACTCCCCTACATCCTGCGGAGAGGACTGGTGAAGCAGAAATTTGCAGTTTGTAAAAGACCCTGTGCCAGGGGTAGTGACTATGCCCAGAAGAGGCCGTGTCCCATGGGAGGGTCCCCGTATTGGCAGAAGCTGTAGTCGCTGGGAAGAACCCACACCAGAGAAGTTCATTAAGGACCCTATATTGAAGCAGGGGAAGAATGCAAGGAGTCATCCTCCGCTGAGAAGTGAGAAGAGGCAGAAACCATCTGTGAGAGACTGACCACATCTCCCATTCCCTGCCCCCATGAGCCATTGAGTGGTGAGGAGACAGAGATCTTCGGAGCAGTGAGCTGAGCCTGGGAAGAAAGGAGGGATAGGGGAGTGAGATCTTAAAGTGCTGGTTGTATTTTTCTCATCATCCTGCCCTGTTTTTGCTTTTTTGTTCTGTTCTGTCTCTTGTGGGTAGGTAAACTTTCCTACTTTCATCTCTAAGTTGAGTAGTGGAGTCTGTTTTGCCCAGAACTGTAATTGGCAGTGAGCACTCCCTGCCCTTGTCTCAATCCACAATGTCCTTGGTTATCTTTTTTTATCCTTCCCATCCCGCTGGGGGCTCCACTGTCAGAAGGAGGGTGGAGGTGGATGGGGGGCAGTGAGAAAGAGACTATCGTGGTGCTTCATTGCTGGCTGGCCAAAACCATGACAAGCCCTCAGGAGAATCTTTAGAGAGTGGAATCCTTTTGTTTCAGGCTCTGAATTGCTTGTTTTGTGCTCAATGACACTGTCCAGCTATGATAACTGCTCATACAAAGGGACATGTTTAGGTGAGTTCTTAGCCACTAAATTTTAGGATTTCATATTCATACTGCCTTATGCCAATGCCTAATTCAGGTGCTCTAACTAACAGCAAGTAAGTTAGTTACTCATACTGAGCAACTAAAGAAAGTTACCAATACATGGCTATTAAAATGTGGCTCTCTGTGCAGTCAGCAGAAGAGAAGTAGGCCTTCTGTTTGATTTAGATACCTGTGATATACTACCTAAATACGACACTATGTCCTTATGTCAGAATAGCAGTGTTGAACTGCATTTCCTGCAATTAATGTCCACAGTCCTTTCAAACAATCCCCAAAGCAAAGTGTATTTGAAAACTGGGAAAATGTCTGGGCATTAGAACAGAAGGGAAGATACCCTGCTATTGTATTTCTTAGAGGGATTCTTTCATGCAAGGAAAAGTTCACATGCAAAAGCAGTGATTAATCTGAATAGAAAAGAATTCAGTAAAGAGAAGATTCTGGTTAAAACAGATACAAAAGCCTTCAGTAACAGAGAAAAATGTCTTTCATTTTGAACTTTGAATGACATTATCATAGAATCATAGAATGGTAGGGGCTGGAAGGGACCTTTAGAGATCATCTTGTCCAACCTCCCTGCAGAAGCAGGTCCACCTAGATCAGGTTGATAGTAATGTGTCCAGATGGGTTTTGAAGACCTCCAAGGAAGGAGACTTCATAACTCCCTGGGAAGCCTGTGCTGGTGCTCTGTCACCTTCACAGTAAAGTAGTTTTTTGTTATGTTTACATGGGACTTTTTGTATTCCAGTTTCATCCCATTATCCCTTGTCCTGTTGCTAGATACACTAGAAAAAAGAGATGTCCCAACCTCCTGACATCTGCCATTCATATACTTGTAAATGTTAATGAGATCCCCTCCTCAGTCTCCTCTTCTCTAGACTAAAGAGCCCCAGTTTCCACAGCCTTTCCTCGTATGAAAGATGTGTTGCAGTCCCCTGATCATCTTGGTGGCCCCGTGCTAGACTCTCTCCAGAAGTTCTCTGTCCCTCTTGAGCTGAGGAGCCCAGAACTGGACACAGTACTCCAGATGAGGCTTCATCAGGGCAGAGTAGAGGGGGGAGCAGAAACTCCTTCAACCTACTGGCCATACACTTCTTGATGCATCCCAGGATGCCATTGGCCTTCTTGGCCATGAGGACATGTTGCTGGTTCATGGTTAGTTTATTATCAACCAGATCTCCCAGGTCTCTCTCTGCAGAGCTGCTTTCCAGCAGGTCAATCCCAAGCCTGTCCTGATGCATGGGGTTGTTCCTCCCCAGGTGCAGGAATCTGCACTTGTCCTTGTTGAACATCACAAGGTTCCTCTCCTCCCAACTCTCAAGCTGGTCGAGATCCCACTGAATGGCAGCACAGCCTTCTGGGGAATCAGCCAGTCCTCCCAGTTTGGTGTCATCAGCCATCTTGCTCAGGGTACACTCTGTCCCCTCATCCAGGTTGTTGATGAAGATGTTGAACAAGACTGGCCCCAGAACTTATCCCTGTGGAACTCCACTGGCCACAGGCCTCCAACTTTATTTTGTGCCATTGATCACCACCCTCTTGGCTCTGTCATTCAGCCAATTCTTGATCCACCTCACCATCCACTCATCCAAGCCACACTGCCTGACCTTTCTGAGGAGAATGTTACGGGAGACAGTATCAAAAGTCTTGCTGAAGTCAAGGTAGACAATATCCATTGCTCTTCCCTCATCTAGCCAGCTGGTTATACCCTCGTAGAGGGCTGTCAGGTTGGTCAAACGGAATTTCCCCTGGTTGAATCTGTGTTGACTCCCCCGATAACCATCTTTTCCTTCATATGTTTAGTGATGATATTCAGAATGAGTTGTTCCATCACCTTTCCAGGGATGGAGGTGAGAAGACTAAAGTGACATTGGCCTTTCTCCAGTCCTCAGGCATTTTGCCTGTCCTCCGTTATTGTTCAAAAATGATGGAGAGAGACTTAGCAACCACATCAGCCAGCTCCCTCAGCACTCTTGGATGCATCCCATTATGTTCAACTCTTGTTTTTAAAAGCTGAGGATGTATTTCTTAGATACCTTTGATCATTCTGAAAGACATTTGTGCTGGTACCCCAGAGCTAGAGTTCATCTAGCCCAAGGGAAGCCGTGTTTACTCTATGAGCAACCTACTGTGCCCTCAGATACATAGGATGTGATCTGTGTCAAAGGGTAAACTAATGAGTACAATAATGAAAGAAGAACGTAAAATTGACAGACAAATAGAGAAGATACCCACTGATCAATACTTTTACCATGACTTAGAGATATGTGCTAGTTATATCTCTGATTTGCTTAAAATCAGAGTGGAATAAATCTTAAATACCCACATAGGATTAAAGAAGTGTATAGCTTGGAAACATATCCTTAAAAAAAACAGTTAAAAAAAATTATGCCACAAAATTAAGATATAAATAAGTTTTCATCACTCTAAAGCTCAAATAAAGTCCAGTTTAAATCTAATTGTACATAATTTTTAAACATGGTAAAAATATTTTTTAAAAAGAAGATAAACCATTTTATCTTTCAAGGGGAAAAATCATGAATAATTTCAAGGAAGAGTAGATTCTAGGACTGTGAGGTCTTGCTAATGCATTGTGAGCAGAAAAAACATCACAATTGGATAAATAAATTATTTGTTATAAATTATTTGCAGGGAATGGAGCATCTTGTTACCTGTCCATGCCGCTTTCTTGCATTTATAATCTTTTCTTCTGCTGTTGTTGCTACAGGACCTCTTCATTTTGTGAGGATTTGTTCTGGTTTCTCAATCAGGTGATGATAAATAATCTTGGCATATTATATTCTAATTATAGAATGAAAAACCACGTGAAAGACATTGCCCACACAAATAAATGAAAAGTTGGTCATTTGTTCAATTATACAATAGGAGGAGATGGAGAGAACTATTTCTATATGAATATTTCTGAAATGATCTTTTTCTTGCATTTTTAGTCAAGAGGAAACCAAGTGGGCTATGTTCAACTTCAGACACACACACATACACACTGTGAATGGGTCTGTCAGTGTGTGCTCGAGAGTCATCTACTGGCATTTACAAGTCTGCGTAGCCAAGTCAGGCACCTAAATCTGTACCTCCATGACTTTCCCACTCTTCAAGGTCATGTATTCATATGTCAGCATCTAGATAGCAGTAAACAGGTCAAGGTATCCTAAGGATCATCTTTTCAAACCTGGACCATGAGTAGAGTAGGATTGCTCATTGGTTATGTTTGATATAAGATGCTGAAGGAATACAAGCCCTAACAAGCTGATCAATGTGTTTGCATCTGAAATATATATCAATTGTGTGATTAAATGAAACATGCTTTTTGTAGAATAGTGTTCTGATATGCCCTGAAGCTGTGCTGATAATGGCCATTTTCATTCCAAAGAACTGTGAGAGGGTGGAGCACAGATGTGTTATTTCATTATCACTCTTGAAGAGGGAGGACCACATAAAGACAGTCTGTCCTCTCTTTTTTTTTCCTAGCAGACTAAAAATGCCTTGTACTGAGAAATCTCAGCATGTAGAGATTGTTTCATAGAATAAGCCAGGTTGGAAGGGACCTTGAAAAATCATCTGGTCCAACACTTTGTGAGAAAGGAAGCCAAGCTGAGATTATGTAGCACCCTGTCCTATTGCATTTTGAAAACCTCCAGTGACAGGGTTTCTACCATGTTCCTGGTGAGACTGTTCCAGTGAGTACCTAGCTTGATAAAAAACAAAGAATACATTTTATGTTTGGTGGCCAGTCCTGACTGTCTCAGCTCAATATTTATCAATATTCCTGTGTGAGCTGTACGTTTGCAATTTTGTATATTCTTGGAGTGAAGGCTAGGCTGAAAGAAGAGTCAACATCTAGGTTCAATTATAATTTAGTGCATAAAATCATACATGTGCTGAGTTTGATTTCCCCAAATTGATGTGTGGTAAATATAAACTGGTTACAACTTCTCTGCAGTGCATTTCATATGGCTCTTGATGAATGTTGTTTGGGAGTCATCTCATACACTTCTGGTCAAACAGAAGTGTAAAAGTAGTCACAACATACTTTATAACAGGATGCTTGGTACTTACTGGTAGCTACTGGTGGCACAGTTTGATTCCACTTTAATTGTACTTTTCCAAGCAACTGCCAGTAGATGTGTTTTGCACATACTATCAGAATAAGTACATTTGAAACACATGATGGATAGATGTGTCTGGAAGAGAGATGCCCAGGGGAGCATATCTTTGAAAAAGTTTCCTTAAATAATGATGATTTCTGACTTGTCTTGGAGATTTAACACTGTAAATGCTATTCAAAAGTGTAATGAATCGACACATAAACACAGAAGCACTGATAGGGTAGATTTACATGCACTTTGGAAAAAAAAAAAAAAAGACATAGCTTTTCGATCAGACTAATGGCTTGGAAGTAGCTTCAGCAAGAGTGCTGGTAATCGCATTTGACGGCCTGAATTGATGGCTGATGGCTTGTAAAGGGCAATACACTGGAGTGATTTCAGGGAGCTTTTAATAATGCTTAGCAAATGATCAGACTGCACAGTCAATCGCTTTGTAGATGCCAATATTCTTTACCTCCTCCCAGTAAGTTCAAAGCATGGGGAAAAAAAAGAATTGCATACTTAGTCAAGAGAATCACAGAACCCAGAAGAAAAAAAAAAAGGCAGGTTTAAGGAATAAGATTGATATAGACAAGAAGTACTTTTGACTTTTGCTTGAGATTTGGATGTTACTTATGTACTCTTCTAGGATTCATTTTTTATTTATAGTTACAGAGAACTAAGTCTTAAAACCTGCTAAATCCTAACTCATTACCAATATTAAGGAAGACACACTGAAAGCAGTGTTAACCAGCAGAAGGATGTTGGGGAATGGAGTCCAGTTTCTACTTGCTGTCTGTGGATGCAAAGTTTGCAAGATCTTTCCTGTCTTTCTCTTCTAGGGGCAAGTGGTAGAGCTCATGGATGGCCATAACACCTTAAAAGTACCCCCCTGTATTCTCATATAAAATCTGGAAAGAGCTTGTTCTCTTTTTCCATTTGGTTACTTTCTGAGCAAAACTTACTGGAGTAGCTGAAAAACAAAACCAAGTTAGGTCAGTGACTTATCTAGAAGATCTAAGGTCAAGAATATTTAAAATATTAATGATTTCTGACTATCTTCATTTCAAGATGACTTGTAATACAAATAAGACTTTTGGAAATCATAGTGCTTGACAGGAGATCAACTCAATTGTATGCATTCTGACTATTTCATAGTATGCTTTGTTCTCACAGTCTTAGCTTTACCTATGTTCCCTGTTGCCAAGAGCAATGTTGGAGAGACGTGCAAGTATTATATTACTTGTAGGGAATGGTTTGGGGAACAGTACTGTAAGGCTCTCAGCACAAAGGAGCTATGGTATTATGTACAACATGTAACAACATTTTAATTTCTGATGTATAGAATGTAAAGAATTTTCCAAGTAGCAGTGATTAGCAAATTTGAATATTGCCATTGGACGAAGCAAGATTAGTCACCAGTAAACTGTTGAGACCATTTTCTTTCTTTAAAAATCTTAGCTTCGTGAGTCGTTATTCTCTCCAGCTTGTTTAGATGATCAACACCTGGGACATATTGATTTACACCAGCACCTCATAAGATCTAAGTCTTTTTATGGTCATCTACTTTGCATAGTTTCCAATTTTGTTCTGATGATTCTGAGTGGAAGAGTGTGTTCTTCCAGAGGAAATGCCCCCAGTAGATTGCCTTTTTATCAGGGCAATCTGTAGATTTCAGTTTTCGGGGGACTGATTGTGAAGGTTTTAGGCGTGAGACTGAAACAAGGAATGTTGTTCAAGAATCGCCTAGGAAATTTTGGAATCACTCATATCAATACTTCCTCTTATTGGTTTGACTGGATAAATATGATATTTTACAGTCTGTTTTCACATGTGCTGTGTTTCTCTGCAGCTCCAACTAAACTTGAAGAACAAGTCTCTCTTTTGTGGTATTCATTTCTGAGGTTCATCATGTGATGAGATGCACTGACTTCTGCTTCATCGGGGTTCACCTGCACTTCCAGCAAATGCAGTGGCATTAGTTATTACTAACCAATAGATCTAAATATTTGTGAATAGGCTGGAGATATGTTTTAACTTTCTCTGGTGGTAAAGCTGAACTTTTAAAAATAATGCTAGTTTTGTTTTCGCTTAATTATATTCCTTAGTAGCCTGAAGCATGGGTTCTTATAGTCAGGACCAAGTTATTGTGGCCATTGATTTATATCAGTGGTTTGAGTACTCTTTTCTGGCAAGATGTCTCTCATACAGAGAGAACTTTAATGAAAAGCAGGGAAAGAAAAACCCTTAGAATTTTTTGCTGACTAAACTTGTACAAGTAACTATTTACTAAAATATCCCGTTACTCTAGAGGCAGATCTGCAGCTAGTTTAATTTGTTCTTGTATCATCATACGCTTAAGTCCTATACTACTTTATACCACATTATTACTGCTCTTTGGGAACCTAGCTGCTTCACTACTTGCCCAGAATTTCCCTTCCACCCCATGATACAAAATAAATAGTAAATTCTTGTCTCTCACTTTCTACATTTCTTTTTTGGCCATTATAACAGTAAGCTCACCACATTGGTGTATGTTTAGTTTATGTGACACAGATCTTCAAAGTTGGGAAACTTACGTTAGCTTATTGGTGACTTTATTGGTATTACCAGTAGATATAAAAACAGTAGTATTATACTATTTTTGTAAGAATTTGAAGGGCACTTTACATATGTATAACTTGTGATTAGTATGCTTTATTCCAACTACTTCTTAAAGGGGTCTGAAAATCAAGACAACTGTGCTAAGAACACCGAGTCTAATTCCTGTCCAGCAAAATTATTCTGGTGGCTATTTTTTTACTGACAGTGTGACAAAAATAACCACAATATCCAGCTGTAAATTGTTAAGAAACTAAAGGTTTTCATTGTGTATAGACTCCTTTGGTGGTCTGACAAACCCTGTAGTTTTGCAAGGCAAGATGTAGTGCATGAATGGAGATACTAGTTGCAACACTTCTTGTATGTGAACTCACAGTATAATCTTCATGTGAAGATTTATACTTATTTGCAAGAAGTGCCAGCTGGTTTAATTTTCTCTTTTTAGGGTGCATCACTGTTAAATTACTGCAAATAAATGCAAAAACTATGTCAAGTTAGAGATTAATTTTTTTTCTTAGAAAGTGAAGCTTCTCAACCAAGTTCCGAAAGGGTTTTGTCCTTACAATTCCTTGCACAAAACTAAAGGGTAAAAAAAACTTTAACAAGAACAAGAAAATTGATCTTTTGCTTTATACTCAGCTATGAAACCTACCATGGTCAGAAGCTCAGTTGAAATGGGGACATAAAAGAAAAAAGTAACTGCAGCTTCCATTAGAATTTAGGAAAAGAATGACCTGGGTCATCAAGTTCAGTTCTATGAACTTAAGTACATAATACTGAAGAGTTCACAGGACGTCTATTCTTAATCTCCCCCCTAAAAAACCTCCACAAACCACAAAGTACTCTCTAAAATGGTCATAAAACTGGTGGTATGCAGAATCTGAAAATCTAAAAATAAAAAACCAAACAAAACAGAAAAACACATCAACCTAAAACAAAGTGACACAATGAAAAGGAAGGATGAAAAAGTGATATCCTACAACCCTCCAGTGGCAGGATAGTGCTTTCATTAAAAAGCTTCCAAGTGATGCAGAGAAAAGTTAAAAGTCCAGAGGACCTTGACAGTCTACTTGTTATAATAGTTCTTTAGTGTTCCCAAACTAGGAGACTGTCTTTAATCCTGAGACTGCAAACAACAGATGCTGACTAAGCACTTTAGGTTTTTCTAAGCTTTGTCTGTCGAATATTGTTGTTTTCTGACTATCACCTTGCTGCACAGGGAAGCAACTTGCTCTATACTCAGGACAAGATAGATCAAAGAGTCTGGGAGAAGAAATCTTCCCAAATGTTACAGTTAATGATCACATGATCTGAATCACAGGATCAACAAAATATGATACAATATGTGCTGTGAAACATTAACAAATGCCTTTTTTTTTTTTCTTGAATTTAACACCCAAAGCTTTACTTCACAAGCTTACCAAACTCCCAGATCAAGCTCCACAGTCACTTCCATCGCTGTCTCAGACTCCATATTGAAACAAGTAGATTTCCCTGGAGAGCCTGAGAGGCTCTCCATCTTCTCCCAATCTTTTTCTAATCTTCTCCAAATGTCTAGACTAAGTTTTATTACTGGATAATTCAAAGCCATTAAATCTCATTCCAGTAATGCTCTTTAAATGGAATAATTCTTCTGTCTCCCTGGTATATACACCCAGACATATTTGTTATTTACTGTAATATTATTATTGACACGTTTGTTAGTAACTTTAGTTTAGTACCATTAAAAAAAACCCCTTTTTTTTTATTTTGGAGATAGATTCTCTTTTTCCCTAAGCACTTAAATGGCTGGGTTTTTTTTTTTTTTCTTAGTTGAGAGGTCCTTTGTGAACAGAATCAAGTTGGATTAGAGATGATGCCCTAAATGAACTCTTGCCTGCATCTTGTTCAGTGGTACTACTGCTTCCCTGTGTCTATCAAAATTCCTTACCTGTTTTATCTTCAAATCCTATTAGGTCCTCTCATGGCTATGTCTCCCTGGTAACTCACAGTTGTCCTATCATCCATCAATACATCCATATTCCTTTTTCTCTATACCTGTAAATTGATAGACCTCGATGTCATTGGTCACTTTATAGTCACTTTATTCACTTTCAGCTTTCTCTTTATTTTCAGGAATATTGCTCTTTTCACCTTCAAATTGAACAGAGTAATAATGCTGCTCTTAAAACCAAGGGAAAGGAACAGAGACAAGGTAGAGGAGTGCAGGTTCATATGCTGTTTCTTCTGTCAGCCTTTGTAAGTAAATTTGAGAAAGAGGGCAGCTCATTTATGCCTCCTCTTTGGATTTGTCACATTTTTTGAAGTGGATACTACAGGCACAAGACTGAAGTATGCTTACTTGGCATTATTAATGAGAACTGGTCTTATTCCTGATTTCCTTAGATTTAAAAGAAATTGCTTCAAGCCTAAGAGTGCAATTGAATATCCACATATTCAATTCCTAATTTCAGTCTAATTTTAATCTCTAATTCAAACATAGAAAAATCCTGATCTGGAAACTGTGTTTCAAAATGTTTTCTTACTCAGGTTTATTGTGAAACAAGAAGTAAAAGTAAAAAAGTGATTTCATAGTTTCAAAATAAAACTTCCCCACATTGAGAGCCAATGCTAAGAACTAATATTAACAGCAAAGATCAAGGACTTTTTTTTTTAGACAATAAATTAAGCACAAAGTATTTTTTAAATGTGTATTTGCACACATTCTTAAAGAGACATCTGTAATCACTTCTCCGTGAAAATATGATATGGAGCAATGTGAAAAAAGTGAAAAATATAGGATTTATATTAACATGAAAATTAATTTTAAGTTGAAAGAGAAGAAAATTTATACTTATATAATTCTGACAGAATCAGTAGTAGGAAATACTACTACTAATTTTCTAGTACTAATTTTCTAATATAGATTAGGTCCTAATCCAAACTGAAAACGGGAATTATAGAAATTAGGAAGAATATGAAGAAGACTTAGGTCTAAAACTAACATCATTTCTCACCCATGCTCTTCCAAATATCAGAAGAAATTTGATTGATGATTGGTGCTCATTATGTTTGAACCAGGCTATCAGCAACTGTTGAGACGATGTCTTGTTCTGTGTGAGCAAGTTTGTCACTGTTGCATTTTTTATATTTAGTCTATTAATTTCTCGAAAGGTGATACTTCTTTCAAAACTTTGACTCTTTATTTTAGAATATTCTGAATGAATGCAGCACACTTGATCTGGTCAGGAACTCAGAAGGAATGATAGTTAGAGAAATGGTTGCTTATGCATTCTAGGAATTTCTGTTCTCAGAGGCTTTTCAGCACAGGACAGATGTGTCCGGCAATGTGCAGAATAGTCATTTTATTGTAAAATTTTTATTAATTCAATTTAGAAAACCAAAGACAAGTTTCTTCAAATTATTAGCTGGCTTCACATGCATAAACAGACACATCCAAAGGAAGTTGCCCTGTAATGCTGTGCTCCCCAGCTCTCTTCTGGGGACACAAATAAAGGGTCTGGGCTGCTCAGAGGGAGATGATGGGGCCACAGTTTCTGTAGTAGTTTACTCTAACTCTGCCACAGCAAAGTATCTAATTCCTACAGGTCCTGCAAATTCTCATAGGAAAGAAAAATGTTCTGCTTATTTTTTTGTTCCTAAATAATCTTTTAAACTGTTTTGAACTTCCATGTTTCTACCTGGAACTTAGAGTTCCTATGCCCACTTTGCAATTTCTGCATGAACTGCAGTATTTTTTGTCAATAACCTATTACTTAGATTTTCCATCTTCTGTCTATTCTCAATCAATTTACTTTTCAGATTCTGATAGGGTATGCTGTTAGGTCTTGGCCTGCTAATTTAGAAGTGCTCTTTCTCATTATTCAGGTTCTTGTTGTGTCTCTTTATATGCTCTTTTTCATAACCTAAGATCTTTGGCTCTTAAAGCTGCCAGTGCAAAACTGGGCTTCCAGCTCTTCATAGAATCATAGAATCATAGAATCATAGAATCATAGAATCATAGAATCATAGAATCATAGAATGGTAGGGGTTGGAAGAGACCTTTAGAGATCATCTAGTCCTTGAATCATTCTTGCAGCTCTTCCCTGAATCTTACCCAATTTTCAACATTATTTCTCTTTTTCAAGTTGCTTTGATAGAAAATATGTCCATAAACAGAGCAGAAAAAGCTGCACAGTTATGAAATCTTCAGGTCCATTTTTCCTGAACTAAAATGTTGTTTGCCCCCTCCCTTCAGCAGGTAGTAGGACTTCACTGAATTCCTCCTTCCAGCTTCTTGTGTGTGAAAGATTTTTCCTGTTGTTAACTTTAGTTCATATATTATACATTTCATCTATAATTTATCATAGAGAGACCTTCTATTATTTATCACCTGCATGAAGACATGCATGTGCACACATGCATATATGGAATACTTTCTTACATAAAACTGAAGATTAATATATAAATATTTAACTGAGGTTGTAGTCTAAGCAAATATTGCTTCTAAAAGTTTTGGAACATACTTTTTTCAGCAACTCTAATATGTACCACAGAGTACAGTCTAGTAAGGGACAGTGATGCATCTTCATAGAATATTATTTTAAATGTGAGGAAGAACGAAGGTAATTTGAAAATTTTATCTTATTAAAGATGTTTTCTGTGTATTCTAGTTTCTTTTTCAAAACTTTCTGTCTTTTGAAAGCTAGTATTAGACTTAAACATAAATCGTATTGTAAGAAAAGAGAGGAATTTTTCTATAATCAAACACTGGAGACTTTCAATTCTATATACTACGTACTTTGGTGCAGTGTTAAGCTGGGACTAGTATACAGTGAGACAATGAGAAATGAACAATCATATTGTCTTTCATTAATTTAAGCAGCGTCTGTTGTTCAGAAGGCAAGCTATCAAACAAACTTTAAAGTACGTATACTCTTCTGTCACTGAGCCTTCTGTCACTGAGCCACAGTGAAACTCTGGGAGATTTTTGCCAGAATAAGAAACAGCCTGAGTCTTACAGAAAGTATTTGGTATTCATCACTGGAAAATCTCAGGTTCCCAAAATACACTCTAGCAAGTGTTTACCAGTTAATTGTAACAAATTCAAAATATAGAATCATTATTTAACTACACATTCATAGACTTTGGATGGCCTAAAATAGAACTATTTCCTTCTCATGTTAAAAGATCTGTATAAACTTTAGGAACCAGGAATTACTGTGTACCTGCTATTTCTGCTACCCAAATATGGTAAATGGTGAAAGGTTGCTGCTGCAGAAAAAGCAGCATCTGAGCTAAAAGACAATGTTGAAGTCATGCATTTTGACATAAAATGGCCCTAGAAAATACAAATCCAGTTTATGTTTGAAATTCTGTTAATCTCATAGTTTGCCTATAAATGTTCAGAAAAATTAGTCTAGGAAACCTTGACTAGAATACAGAGTCCTAGCCAACCAAGTGAGATCAGGTCTCTCCTTTGACACCTACCTTCTGTGTATACTCTACAGACTGTGCCACGGAAGAAGAGCTAGCCAGGTACTAAGAAGAAAGTGTAGAAGACTTTCAGCTTTAATACCTCATTTTAAATGATTAGGTCAAAGCAAGTCAATGTAACGGTTGGTCACACAATCAGATCACATCCAACCATTTACAATTAATTATTCAAGCCTTTCTTTGTGCTCCTGTCAGTTTGAACAGAAGAGCTGTCAGCTGTTGAGTCTCTATTGAAGACCAGCCTTAGATCGTTATTATTGAACTGCTTCTTACGAGGCCCTGGGACCGATGCTACTGTCAGAAAGAAAGGAAAATGAAACACGGCATATTGACTTTTGGATCTTTTGGATTTTTTTTCTCCTGTCTTCAGTGGTCTTTGCTCCGCAGTGTGCTGTGCTTTGTACAATACTCCCTTTGCTCCAGAAAGCAAAGTCAACAAGACTCAATTTACAGAAACTGCATATATGTTCCATCTTTTTTAATGAAAATGCTCTAGGGAGGGAGATACTGTGTCTCAACTGTGGACATGGTGTAGAATGCAAATCCTAGGGTCAGTGATACAAACTTGGGGCTCTGCCTAAGGGAATTGGAGTGAAGAAAAATTGAATTTCTCTTGAGAGATAATACTGTGAACTATGAATGCAAAAACGTTGACCCAAATAACAGTTGCTTGAGAGATTGAACCAATGCAGAATTTGCTTAGAATAAATGCCATACAGCTGTCAGATTTTGGTACATTAATTTTCTTTTTATAAATTTCATTTATGGCTGTTCACATTCCTAAGCCATTGGCTGCATAAAATAGTATACTCAGAATAAAGTTGAATATCAAGAAAAGGAAAGAAAAATAGTTTTAGTTCAGAGCTTTCCCTTCATTACTTTTTTGCTGCCTGTTTTGAAAATTAGGGATGATTATTTTTAAATGTTCTTATCTAAGTGACACTAGCATGTTTTGAATGCTTTCATAAAATGTCAAGTCCCCAAAACTGCACTGTGTTTTCTCAAGGCAAAAAAAAAGTATACTGAAGCAAAATGTGTGAATATCCTTACTTCACATAAATTTGTCCAAAAAAAGTACTTATAGACCTGATGCATTTAAAGCACTGTGTACAGAGAATCACATCACTTTCCCGTCAATTCCCATGCACAAGTAAGAACAACAGACCACTGGTACCTGATTTTTAATCCCTTTTAAGCCATATTCTGATTCCTTAAATGAGACACCTGTATATGGTTCACAGATTTTATAATGCTCCTCTACTTGAAGGTATTTTTTATCCCCATGTGCTAATCCTTTAAAGAAAAATTCTGTGTATGCAGTTGGACCCATATTGTGCAACAGGTCACGAATGTTTCTTACTTAACACTGTAGACGCACTGATCATTGTTTCAAAGTATGCACTTAAGATTCTGCACATCTTGGATTGACTGAACATGCTAGGCATGTCTGTCAGGTCGGTCCTGTTCAAGCAACTTCACGATGCTTGCATTTTCTGTAAATATCAATTGTATAGATTATATAGATTCATGTATAAATGTTATTAGCATTGTCAAGACCATTTCTGTTAATGTCAAATCATGTGGACAAACAAGGTCAGTCTGTGACTCAAAATGTTGTTTAATGGTCTGTGGAGATAAAGACAATGACTCTTCAAGAAGGCTGCTTAGGATCCAGGCAATGTTGGTCTCTACTTTGCCTTTTTTTTTTTTTCAGTTTTCAATCTAATGCTATGCTTCTTCAAAAATAAGTTTTTAAATTGGAAAAAAATGATTTCTTCAACTTTCAGCCAAAGTGTAATATTTAGAATATGATTTTGCAGTAGTTTGTATATATCTCTGTTTTCTTAACAGTCATAATTCAAAAGATACAAAAAAACACCTGATAGTGTTTTCATTACTTAATAAATGATGCCTTACAACCCTAAACCAGAGCTGTTAAGTGTTAACAAAATAGATGCTTTCTGTCATTTGTCAAATTAATTCTATCTTTAAGTACAGGAAGACCCTGGGCAAAGGAGAAGCCTGTTTACAAGCAGGCTTGCCTGAAACGTTAGTCTGACAAAAAGCTATATATTCAAAATAATTTATTCTGATGTCTTCATACAAAATGAGCAACAGTACACAAAAAACCCTAAAACAACAGGTGGAGTATGCTTGTAAACTCTGGCAATTGAAGCAGTAAAGTAGTAGTAAAATTTAGCTCAGAGAAATTTACATATTCAAACTAGACATATTCAATTCTAGGGACATTTTATGTCCTTCTTGTATACCTACACAAAAGGTTGAACAGTATCTGTCTGGTCTTCAGGCACAGCATGTAAAATAAGGAACAGGAAAGGATGCTTTTGTGCTCAAGTCGCAGGATTGGGATACAGGGTTCCCAAGTCTGCCACAAGCGTTCAAGATAACATCAGGCAAAACAACTAGCTTTACAGTGCCTCAATTTCCTGATAATTAAAAATAGGTAAATTATGAAAACAACCTGAGAAATGTATTTGGGCATATTTGCGTTACATTCCTGGTGTCTGGAAAGTTTCCCAAGTCATGATTCTCTGAGCAGTTCAGAGAAGGCAATTTAAAAACTCTAAAATCCTTACATTTATTTTAAAGGAATCATGTTTATTGTGCTTACAATATATTTTTCCTCAAACTGCCAATATAAAAACAGTAATAGCACAAAACCAAAATAATCTTTGTGAGAAGGTCTGGAACTACACATCCTTCCTAATTTTATCTGAAATACGTCTTTGAAATTGAGCTGTATTGAAATAGCCCATAATCTTTAGTTGATGCTCAACATAAATCACACTGTAAATTTAATTCATGCTGAAAAGTCATATTTATTGAACGCTTTTTATTTTTAGAAAGTTAATTTGCCAGAGATGTCAACAAAGAGTCTACCTTGACAAAGCACAGAAAATAAACAGCATGACTGAATAGAACAGAGCAGACCAGACCAGATCAGAGTATTTCAGTTAGAAGGGGTCTACAATGATCATGTAGTCCCACTGCGTGACCAATTCGAGGCTGACCTAAAGTTAAAGCATGTTATTAAGAGCATTGTTCAAATGCCTTTTAAACACTGACAGGCTTGAGACATCAACCACCTCTCTAGGAAACCTGTTACAGTATTTGACCACTCTCTTGGTAAAGAAATGTTTCCCAATGCTAAGTCTAAACCTCTCCTGACAGAGCTTTGAACCTTCTCACACATCCCAACACTGGATCCTTGGGAGAAGAGCTCAGCACCTCACTCTTGCCTTTGCCTCCTCAGGAAACTTTAGAGACCCATGAGGTTGCCCATCAATCTGCTTTTCTCCAAACGAGACAAGCCCAAAGTCCTTAGCATAAGACATTTCTTGCAGTTCTGTAACTGCTTTTGTTGCCCTTCTCTGGAAGCGTTCAAGGACCTTCATATCCTTTTTAAATTGTGGTAGCTAGAAATACTGTATGTATGTACAACATTATAACTCATATTCAAAGTGTTTCTGATTACTGAAATGTTTTAAGAGTTGTAAAAAGTCATAACCCAAAAAAGTGAGGTCTAAATGCATGCTAAATCTCCATTTGCTAATGCAGGGCTGTCTGGGATTAGCTTCTCAGGAATTGCTTGAAGTTATTCCAATGTAAAATCAGTGGCTCATTTTTTTTTTAATCCAGCAAACTTGATTATATGTGCAACTCATCTAATGTAACAATCAGTTGCTGTTTATCTAATACCCCTTTGTGGGATCACTGCATTGGATCAGGGTCCACAGGAGATCTTTTGTTTCTTTACACAGTATGGAACAGTCTTTCCCTATTTCTACTCTTGCTATTGTATTCCTGATACTCCTTATCTTCTGTTAAAATACTGCTTCATCGATTATTATGATGCTGTGCTGTATAGGAGCCCAATGAAGGTTCTATACTGAGGAAAATGGATATTAAGTCTTAAAAACTGGGACTAGCTTGTAAGGAGACTTTTTAAAAAGTGTTAAGTGCATGAGTGATGCTCTGAAAGCAGTTAAAAGTGCAAAATGTATTAAATGAAGCACTGTGCCTCACTTGTGTCTTGTGGAAGGGTAGACCAGTGATGGAAGTAGGTTCCTATCATAGTCCATAGCTAGGCATGTTCACAGTGGAAATCAGTGTGTATGAGAGAGGATAAGTTTCTAGAGGAAAAGTGGTATGTAGTTAATGGTAGGGAAATTTATTTTTTTAAAAAATGTCTGTTGAAAAGCAACTCCATATACTCAACACTGTTGTCTTGTTTGAAAGGTGGAAATATACATCATTCATTGATTTTTTCTTCTTCTTAAAAAGTACTCATTGGACTCTGTTCCCAAGGCACTGGCCAAGAGTCGGCAGGACAAATTATTTAACTCTAACTCCTCATGGTGATACTTCTTCTCACAGTTAATATTTTGAATATTTTTGTTCTAAAAGTCAACGTGGTTTACTTTTTAAAATTGAGGAAGACAATAACTTTTCCCCAAGTCATTACTCTAAAACCAAAATTAACCTGTTTAGATTTCCTTAATTTTACACTCTCAAAATGTCATTAGGTGAAAACACTACACTAGACTGTATGACACAAGACTTTGTTTTATTTGCTGCACATCCCTTAAATAAAAATTCTGAATACACAGATGTCTTGTGAAACTTTGAATAGATTTTTCATGAAGGGAAGTGGGTACTGTTTGAAGCTTCTTATAAAACTGATCCTTCAGGTTTAGACGCGTCATTACCTTCACAGTTACCTGCTAAATAAATCTGGCTAAATATGTGGGGCCACAGAGCTGCAGCAGCTCTAATTAATGTAGCATAATATTGATTATTTGCAGTTAGTCAAACTAATTCTGCCTGGTGGCGCTTGTAATTCTGTGTATGCGAGGCTGTGATTTATTCTGATCATATTGTCTATAACTGAATGTATTTTGCATATACAATGACTTTGAAGCTACAAACTGTTAAGGTGCACAGATGATGATGGTAACACAGACCAACTGCTGTTCAGGCCAAAGATGAAAGTTCTGCCTTTAGTTAACAAGCTTGTGTTTAAATTTAGAGGAGAGATGAGTTATGTTCCTTGATGCTGCAAGGAGTAAAGAAGTTTTTCTGTGCTAAGCCACTGGTCAGCTGCAGGCTATTTATTTACTTGGGATGCATCAGCAAAAGCCTGAAAGAAGAAATTTTAATCCTCTAGATAGCTCCATATATCATGGGCAAAGCCGAATCCTCTTTAATCAGAGCTCCTAAAACTGACTAGTGATTTTAAATTATCTGCTTGCTTTCAAGCTGAAATAAGGAGAGCAGCTTCTACAGCAATGTGAGCAAGGACCCAAATAATCTAAAACAGTGGCATTAAAGATTATAGCCATTTTGTTTAATATCCTGGAAGACTGACAGTTAACAACAGCAGGTAGAGAACTGTAGCTGCTCATGCCTGATGTATTCGTAAAAGATTAAGAGGCTGAACAATTAAATGTAAACATTATGTGATCAGTCACGTTTATACTATCCAATCATAAAGTAGTAACAATTCTGTGTACTAAAAAAATATGGCTCCTGCATCTATTTCTGCTTTAATAAAAGAAACCAAGGCATATTTATTCCTCCTTTATAAAACCTGAATACAGCAAATAGAGTATAAGTGGAATCGGTATGGAGAATTGGCTTGAAGTATATTTTTGCAGTCTCAGCATGGAGGGGGCAATAAAATGTGTTCTGATTTGTGTAGTTTCTCTAACAATCTGTTTTTCAGAATGGTCATTATCATAATATGCAAACATTTAAAAAAAGATAGCACTGCACATATAATATAGCATATAATAGCAATACTGCTCATATATCTTTCCTTATTCTGTGATTACAGAAACAAAAATGAATTCACATTACAGTTGAATTTAAAGCAACTAAAACTGTGAATACAGATACCACCAGCTTTCAGGACCTCTCTCATTTTTGAGCGTCGTGTTCCTGGCTGAATGTGAACCCATCAAACTATGACAACTTTTGTTTCTATGGTAATGCTGTGACTGACTCAGCACATAACACCTTGAGCAGCTCTGACCTCCATTGGCAGAGAGGCGGGATAACTGATCAATAACAGATCTCTTCAGACTGAGGTGTCACCAAAATAGATGTTTCTTGAGGAGGGACCTGACTGAAGTAGAGGAGGGTTAAAGGGTGACGATGTAAGTAAAAATCTTAGTTTTGAACTGTCAGTTCTACATCAGTTTTGCAAAGTTAAGAATCCATGTATGTTGAACCATGTTAGTTTTAGTATTGGAAATGTTTATAAATGTCCTTAATTCTTTGTAGAGAGATAATATCAATTATTTTTTATTGAACCTAAACAAGATTATGTGCCTACATAAATGACCAAAAAGCCTCATATGAGGTTGTTGGCTTATTATATAGATACGCAAATGTAATTCTGGAAAAGACAAAACAAAACAGAATGGAAAGGGAAAACTAGCTTCTGTGTAACTGAAGAAAACTTCAGACCTGTAAGCTCAGTCCTATGAGAGAGATACATCTCTGCAAGCTTTGAGGAATCTGGAACAATAGATCAAATATGGCAGCAGCCTCCTTCTCCTAAGAAATCCACTTCCTATGACTTTAATACTTATTTCTTTCCTTGTGTCCAAAAAAAAAAGAGGGAAAAAAAAAAGTCAAAGACTTTAATTCCTCATGAGTGACATCTTACTGGAATTTTTCTCCTAGAAACTGAGTCACAGTCAAGGTAGCCTCTCTAATTACCAAAGCTCAGATCTATGATAGACAAAGACCAGGCCCTGTAATGCAAATAAGTATTTGGTTCTTCAACAGGTATGCCTGAAGGATGGAGATGGCAGCACAAGGGAGGTTTGATTGAGGAAGTTCATTGCCCCTGGGGTGTAGGGAAGTGCTGTGGTTTCCCTCCTGTTCCTGCTTCAGCAATTCAGCTGCAGATTGTGTCCCTGACAGGTAGAGGGGCATTGGGCAACACACTTCAAAGGTGCAATTTGTAGAGCCCAGAGCTGAGGGAATATGAAGAACTAAGAAAAGTCAGTTTTATCCTCTCTAAAGTCTGCTAGCAGGGCCTGTGAGCTTGGCTACACTGCAGAAGTGAGTTTGTTCCCAGTCATGTTTTGACCATCTACACTACCTAATGTGAGCAACACCCCAGGTGTTTCATGTAGGTTGAGTACATTATGTGAGTGGTTCTTGGTAAAGTGAAATCCTTACCTCGCTCTTACTCCACATGCCCCACTTAATCTAATCTTTGGTTTGTGTATTAAAAACATTCACAGGACTCTGACATCAGGCCACAGTTTAAGCATGGCTGCTTCTAGCACATTTTCCATGCCCGGAGCAGCAGATTGTTTTGCTTTGAGAATGATGTTGTAGCAACACTATAAAACTGAGTTATAGCTTACTCACTACTTTGGCTCTGTAGAGAGGTTTATCCCCTTGCATGCACAGGTATTGCTAGAAATTTGCTTAGCAAAAGCAGTTCTATTCAGTGGAGGTGACAAGTACAGCTGATAAAAGTTTATTTGTTCTGTATTATCATTTGGCACATAATTAGAACGGCCATCTGTTCTCTTAATTCCTATCAACCCAATTTAGACTGCAATAACATAATGCTCTTAGATGTGTTTCCAACAAAGTGAAAATCAGATGTGATTTTTGGAACCATCTTAAGGATAATATTGCCCCTATTTAAAGACTACAAGCAAGCTGGGGGAAGAGAGCGTGATAAAAGAATAATTAATGTTACAACTTTTAAATATTCTCATTTTCATACAAGAATATTATGCACTAATTTGACAGGAAAGTGTTCACATTTTCATATGAATTATACATGAGAACAATTTCACATAGGAAACCTAAACAGAATTATTTTAACTTATTACTCAGGCCTGTAAAATTTTATTTTAATGTCTGATATTATACAGTCTAATGAAAGGCATTAAAAACCTTACATAAGAGCAATTTTGTAATTGTTAATGTGACCTCACTTAGAGAAATGAGCACATGATTTGCTAATATAGCTCATCTTTAATGAAGTCACTAGGTTATTTAGGACACTGGTCAACAGATAGTAATATGAGGAGTGTGTTTCTAAAATGGCATTGGATTTGGGGTCCTTAGTTGAAGTTGATCAAGGCTAGGTACAATTCAGTTTCCTTCCTCTCTTGTTTATTCTCTTCAGGATCTTCCCAATTTGAAACACATATCTTCAAATGAAGCAGTATTCTAATATCTCAGATAAATATATAAATTTAAAATTTCAATTAATAAATTAAATTTTGTTACATGATGATAAAGTATGCAAACTTTTCAAATGCTGATGTAATGGCAAATGGTGATATGGTTTGGTGAGTTGTGAAGAGAGGTTGTGTGATAAAGAGGTCCGATTTGAACATGTAGTTTTTCATACTGCCAGCTCTAGTGCCAAGACGGACAGAGAACAGGTTGCATCTACAGAATGGGGGAAATCTATACTCTAAGTCCATGACTGAAAAGGAGATCACAGTTTTCAATTAATAACTGAAGAAGTTGACATTGATCAGATGTAATTCCTGCATGCATAAGTGGAAGGAAAAATAGTATGGAGAAGAGTGGTGACATATTTCCTTCACTGTTGTGAACTTATGTGCATGATCCAAACTTGAAAGCAAACTTCAAAAAGTTATTAAGGTGCTGGGCAAAAACTATGGGAATATTTCAATATATTAATAATTCACAGTAAATGATTTAGGAAATTCAATCTGTATAACTAATTAAGGACAAAGATGGTTTAAGAGGTAATTTCCTCATGTTCAATAAGTACTTAAATGGGCAGAAGATTTCTGACTGCAGAGGAAATATTTAATGAAGGCACAGTAAGATCCAACAACTGGAATCAAAGCTGGATAGACAACAAACAATACACTAACTTTCAAAAGTGAGAATAATTAACCATTGGAATAATTTACCCAGGGACATCACATGATCTCTGCTTACAAGAATCTTTAATCATGACTAATGTCTTTTTAAAAAAGGTATAGCTTACCTTCCAGTTATGGACTTGGTGCAGGATTTAATGGGTAAAGCATGAAGGGTGAGAATAAATTACTCTAAATGGCCCTTGGATCTATTTTTTTTTCCAATCTCACTATGAGGCAAAGTTATATATTAATGACAGATGAGATATTGGAGAAAAAGTTACGGATTCCATTCTCTATTTTTCCACTGAATAGTGTACGTTGATCCGTGTATCTGAATAAGCTTCTTTGTAAAACATTTCAATATTAAATAGTATGTTACTATGCTTGCCCATCTCACCAAGTCAAAAAATCTTATGGATTCCTAACAGCCTTTGAACTCTCTGAATGAAATTCATAATACAGATATTGGGCCAGGTTTTCAAAGGCATCAAGCACCAAAAACCAAAAAAGATGGAAGCTTTCAATGTCTCTGAAATTCAGATGCTGAAATTATTATAATCAAGTTTTCAAGGCATTAACACAAACACTGCTGAGGAGGAGTAATGAAAGGGAAATATGAGCTCTATTTTGACAGTGTTCTTTTTAATTGTTGTGAAGGAGGCTTCTCTGCCTTCCTCCCTTGAAGCCTAATAACAGCCAAACAAACAAAAAACTTCAGTTTATCTGAAAAGATGTTCCATATTTTAAAAAATCCCTTATTTGTCATATTAACTTGGTGAGTAAAAAAAAATTGGACTTTGTTACGGCAAAGCAAAAGCGATTAAATGAAATGTGCCTCAAGAAGAAAGCACTCCCCTAGATCAACAGGGCAATAAGAGATTGTCAATCCCCATCCTGGTGCATTTCTAAACACTTTTTGAAGTACAGAAGGCAGAACACTCAACATTTTGTCTTTGTCACAGCTGACAGCCTGTCAGTTTTAATGAAAATGCTCTCCGTTTAGAAGATGACAGAAATTACATGCATTTCCCCTTTTATTTCTCTGTCATCTTTTCTGTCTTGCATTTTTACGTTAGAAGGAGGGGTTGGTTATTAAAGCATTACATAAGTATGCAAAATATATTAAGAAGAAAAGAAGAAAAGGAAAAGCTTTAGCCCTGCAATTATACACAATGTCTGTTGGTGAGAAGTGTATATTGTGGGATAACATCTGATGTGTGGCAATAACTATTTACTTTTAATTATCTTTAAAGAGGATGAGACAAAAATGTCAAGATAATGCTTTAAGTGAAGGTTTTATTAATATGATTGCCTGAGTAATTTCCAACAGGAAGATGATCTAAGCAGTGTTAGATAGCTAAAGTGTGTTCATAACTTCTCTATAAAATTCAGCAAGACAACATTGAAAAATTTCTTATCTGTGCACAGCCTTCACAAACCTCTTTTATTAAGTGGCAGGCTTTTAATAAAAGTACCCACTCTCATTGACCCAAATGTATAACTTTACTTAAGTAAACTTGCTTCTGAAGCTGAAGAGGGAAGGCTTTGCTTGCAAATAGAAGAGAATAATATTGGATATAGAAATAGCTTACAAATCTATACCTATTCTTCAGTACTGCAGTAGCCACTCCATGTTTCCCCAGTTTCAGTTCTAGAGCAAGTATTAGCAGCAATACAATGTACAAAGTAGAAATACCAAAGAAATGAACTTTTGGCAGCTTTAAGGGAACTCTGAATTTGATCTTTTAACAATTTCTGTGACAGTTGCTTCATGTTTATCCTAAGGAGAGAGACAAGTTTGATTATTAATGATGGTGTGCATAGAGCATATCTTAAAACAGTATAGAGGATCTGAAAATAGTGAGAGCTTTAGAAAAGCATAGAGAAAGGAATTACTTTTTAAAGTTTAGACATATTTGTATGATCTTTTACTTCTGCATACTAGTAGTATCTAACAATGTGACTTTTTGTAGAAATAGAATTATGTATACTTGGCACAGGTGAAACTGTATCCTAGAAAAAGAAAGCTACAGGAAGACAATGTAAAAGGAGCGTATTTGCGCCTCTCAGCTGTTTAGGTTCCACTTGCTTGACAGAAATGCACGCTATGTGCAGATTTACTAGAGGAACCAGAAAAGTCACAGCCATGCCATTAGCACATTTCTATCTGTTCCTAATCCTGTGATGCAATAGCAGTTGAACAGTGTCTCCACCAACATCTACAAGGAATAGTTGGGTAACAAGAGTTACATCCCAGCTTGAAAAGTCTGATCTAAGTCTTGATTTGGCTGCAGAGAACATACCTGCATGCTATATGCAACATTGGTTCAGCACTCTGGTAGCCCTGTCAGCTGAGTGGCATTGCTGTGGGCAAGCTCATGTCTGAACTGGCTGTGCTGTCTGAAATACAGAGATAGTTAATGCTCACAGAGCTGGAAACAGAAACAAGAAAAGATTGTCTTTGCTGTAACCGAACATTAACCCCAAGTAAGGTCCTTAAATGTGCTTCTCATCTCCGAAAGCCATCATTTTATGCTGCCTACAAACTAAGAGACAACTGTGCATTAAATACCTGTAGTTCTTATATTTCTTGGTAAAGATGGATTTGCTTTATGAATATTTCAGCATTGCAGAATCTGCATGTTACATAGAACTCAAGCTCATGGCTTTCACATCAAAATTCTAAATATCCTGGTAACCAAGAGTTAAAGATAAACCTTGTTAAAGGGTACAGATGTTGAGTATCTATGTGATGAGGAGATAGAGTGGAGGAGGACAAGTCTTTACATATGAGTAATTGGGGACTGTGAAAGAAAAAGGAAGAAACACTCAGCATAAGATGTTGTATTATATCTAGGAGTTAAGCTGTGATGATAATAATAATAACAGTAATAAAGTATTCTCTGACCAACAGGAAGAGCTTCATCTGTGTGAATCATTGTTTCAAGGACAGGGAGCTGCTGGAGAGAGTTCAGTGCAGGGCCACAGAGATGATAGAGTGGAGCATATCCCTTATGATGAAAGGCTGAGGGAGCTGAGGCTATTCAGCTTGGAGAAGAGCAGACTGAGGGGTCACCTCATTAATGTTAACAAATATGTAAAGGATGGGTGTCAGGAGGATGGAGCCAGGCTCTTCTAAGTGACGGCCAATGATAGGGCAAGGGACAATGGGTACAAGCTGCAACATAAGAGGTTCCAAAGAAACACAAGGAAGAATTTCTTCACTATGAGGGTGATGGAGCACTGGCACAGGCTGCCCAGGTGGGTTGTTGAGTCTTCTTTTCTAGAGACACTAAAAACCCACCTGGACGAGTTCCTGTGTGATCTATTCTAGGTTCAGTAGCCTAGAATATGCCGTGCGGTTTATGCTTTTCCAAAGCTGTGACCTAACTGCTTCCATACTTGTGCCTTGACTTTTGAGAGACTAGAGGCAGCCAGACAACTCACCAGTATGATTATTTTATAATTCAGTATGCATGCAAGGATGAGAAAGGTGGGCTGATGTTGCTTTTTTCCAATATTCTCTGCTCTAAGGGTCAGTCCTGTGACATTAAATGGTTCTTAAATATTTTCTTTCCATTCTTGTAGGTTGTGATTTAAAGGAGACTGCCCTCTGTAATCATACCATTTCCTTTCTGTCTTTTCTCTGGTAGATTGCTTTCCCACTGATGTATTTGTGAGCACGCACCCTGACTACACTTAATTATTAGAAAGTCATTGCTCAAATGGAGCTCTGAAGAAAAGGAAATATTTCTTATAGTATATTACTCAATATTAGTTCATAATGGGTTTCATTTTTGTGTTTACTCTCCCATAATTTGAGAGCCAGGTATATTTTATAATATGTTGATGCAAGCACATGTATTATAAGAGCTACCAGATACCAGAGAAAAAAAGAGCAGTGATTGAAAGTAGGATCTTAACATTTTCTCTAGTGTAAAAGTTTTAGAAAAGCATTCATAGCTTAAACTGCAGAATTTAAATGGAAAGAGGGGTCAGGTGAGACCCAAGCATGCAATGCATTCTATTCATGTTACTTCTAATTATTGGAACTTTAGACTAGTCTAAATATGTATATGTTAGCTTTTGTGTGTCCTTGCTTTTGAGAACATGCATTTACAAACAGAAGAGAGACATTTATGCCAGTGTCAAATGATCAAAGCTGCACATGTGTATATATGTACAGTGACATTTCCTACATATTCTAGAGTTAATAACAAAAAAAAATATGTATTTGATGAGAACTTCAAATATCTTATTTTCAAATTGAATAAACACCATGACAAATGCTGACCATGAGCATGTCAGTTGTGTTCAGTTTTAGGGGAAGACACTTTGTTGGACGTAGTTTTCTTCCTGAAAGAAACCTTTCAGTTTTAAAATTAAGAGAAGAAAAAATATCTTTGGACATTAAATAAAACATTCTGTGCAGTTTATTTAATCCTTTCTTTTATACAGAGTCTACCTGCTTACATAGTGCTTCTCTAGTCACAAAATGCAATTTTATTAATAAACAAAAGTTCACAGCAGGTCAAATAATGTAGTAACTTGTCTTCTGCCAGTAGCTTAGCTATGGAAGTACTGAGCTGAAGACACCTTAGCCTGCTGAGAGCTGGAGTTTGTTTGCCACCAGGAAACATCAACAGGGTTGGGTGAGACCATTCCTGAGACTCATGTTGTTTAGCTTGCAGCTGGCACAGATGTGTACAACTTCATGGTGAACTTCTCAGGAAGTTGTGTGTACAACTTCAGCAGTGTAGGGAACATCAGCAAGACTGGTTTTGTTGTCCTTGTTTTCCTGTCCCAGCTGAAGCAGGCTATGGAGCAGGGCTGTGCAGTATATGGTGCTTATGGCCAGAGTCCTTTAGTAAATACATTCCATATTCTTGGGGTATAAACGTCCTCATCTTGTAAGTTTCTCTTACTGATCCTTTTAGCTTTACTTTTTATGATAATTTTTTTCTCCGTTTTCTGGTTTCCCTGGACAACAGATGTAATTTTGGCTAATATTGTTTAATTAAACGTGCCATCCCAGACCATCTTTCTAATACATACAGCTGTGATGGTTAGTTGTCATCATATCACTCTACAATATTGAATTAAACTGGATTAAATTCTGCATTAGCTTTTTACTTGATGTTTTATTTCAGCTGTCTCTCGGATATTGTTTGTCAATTGTTACATAAACCGTGGCACTTATCTTTCCTTCATTACTCACATTTTCATTACAGATCCCTAACTTTTTTATAAGAAGTGCACAGGAATTAATATCTTTACATACCTTTGCAGCAAAAGCTTAGTAAACTGATAATTGACAGCTTCTAAACTCTGTTAAAAAACCCTTCAGCCTGTGTAATCCATGCCCCAGAGTGAGCAAGCAGAACCCAGTAACTACCTGCAGATACTTTAATACTGTAAATTTTTGTGTCTTTCAGGACCTAGATTTCTCATCACATCCACGGGAGCCTTGTATATTTTAGATGTACAGAATGAAGATGGACTGTACAACTACCGATGTATCACAAGGCACAGATACACTGGAGAAACTCGACAAAGCAACAGTGCAAGACTTTTTGTATCAGGTGCTCCTTTAATTATAATGTTAAATTGAGTATTGTATATGCCTCTCTCTACTATGCTAATTTGACAAGGTGGGTTCTTACGTCTGCATACCGTCTATCAGATGGAATCTAGAAGTGGTCAGCTGTGAGCTGCTGCTCCAGAATAAAGTGTTCTCTTTTAAAATAATATTTTTCCGTTTTTCACCTCCTGTTAGATATTTCCAGAGAGCTTGTGGGGTGCATTGGCATTTAGTGCTGTGATTTTTAGTAGCTTTAAAGTACTTTATAGAAGGACTGTGGATTTCAAGTGCATTTCAGCTTTCCTTTTCATTCATCACATTCCTTCTCTGGGGAAGACAATGTACTACCTTGCTTCCAGGAGGAGTCTCTAGCTCAAAGGGGTACATGACCTGTCCCAGACCACCCCAGGTGCAGCAGGCAGATGGGAGGGTTAGCTCAGGTCTGGCCATATGCAGAGCTAAGAGTCTAAAGGCAAATGGCCTTGTGCAGCAGGTAGGAAAAGGAGAAGGTAGATAGGATATTTTAGTTTTCCCTTGTAATTGTAAATTGTCTGATTGTCATATGTGTGATGGGCTGTTGGGGTCTCCACACACACATGCACCAGACACTCAGGGCTGTCAGAATGGTGCTGCTCCAATCCTACATTCACCCCATTTTATCTCTGTGAGAGGAGTTGCCAGTTGTGGGTGAGGTAAGAAGGAGAAGCAGACCCTAGGCCTGGATTTGGAACTTGCTCTGAGGCATCTCTGTATAGGATTATCTCTTCTCCATCTCCCCTTCCTCTCTTCATTTTCTGGTTGCCTGCAGTTGCACCCTCTTTTGTGTGTGAGCAAATCTGCAATTATATTCCCATATCTAGAGTTAGCTAGGACCATATCCTGGACTCTCGCTTCTTTCTCTCTGGATCCTTGCCTTACAGAAGACATGCCCCTCATCCCACTGGAAGCCCCACAGAGCTTTTTCTCCTTCTCACTGTTACTGAGTTTCCCTAAATAAAGATCACAACCCTAAAGAGCAGTCAGGGTCTGGTGACCTTCACAGTCTAACAGTCAGTGGGGTCATTCTCCTTTTTTACCTTGTCCTCATGTCTTTTGGCCTTTTTGTCAGGAAAACAACCAAAAAATTAAGTCTAGTGATTAGGTCTGAACTCTCCACCCTCTGCCTGAGAGCTTGAAGGGAAACAGAGATAGGCACAAGATTTTGCATTAGTAACATACTTCCTGCCCTCCTCCAAAATGGTCATTGCTGAAGGATTCTAGAGCACTCTGAACACACAAGTCAGTACTGAAATATAGTAATGATTAGAATAAATAGTGTGATTGTTCAGATTAGAATCACTTACCAGTCAGATCCAGGAGTTTCTTCCTTTGATATACATCCCCTGTGGGTAAAACACTTGCTTCTGCTTTTGCCAGCCAGATGAAGAAGTAGTTTTCCTGACTGCTTTTGTCTTAGAAGCATAGGCAGGGTCCTATCTTTCTAGTTGGCTCCATATTATGGACTGTTTCCGTATGAAATCATGCTAAAGCTGAGCCAGTGGTAACATAAATAAAATCAGAGTTGTATCTTGGTTACCATAGGAAACTTTCTAGTACAAAAATCTCACTAGTATAAAATAGTATAAAACATCTCACTGGACAAGATGGGAAAAATGAAAACTGTTTTTTCATAGAATCATAGAATGGTAGGGGTTGGAAGGAACCTTTAGAAGTCATGCAGTCCAACCCTCCTGCTGAAGCAGGTCCACCTAGATCAGGTCACACAGGAATGCATCCCAGCAGATCTTGAAGACCTGCAGGGAAGGAGACTCCACACCTACCCTGGGCAGCCTGTGCCAGGGCTCCCTCATCCTCACAGTGAAACAGTTATTTCTTATGATTAAGTGGAACTTTTTGTGTTCCGGCTTTCTCCCATTACCCCTTGCCCTGTTTCTAGACACTAGAAAAAAAGGGATGTCCCAACCTCCTGACACCCACCATTTAGATATTTATAAATATTAATGAGATCTCCCCTCAGTCTCCTCTTCTGTAGACTAAACAGCCCCAGTTTCCACAGCCTTTCCTCATAAGGAAGATGCTCGAGTCCCCTGATCATCTTGGTGGCCCTGCGCTGGACCCTCTCCGAAAGTTCTCAATCCCTCTTGAGCTGAGGAGCCCAGAACTGGACACAGGACTCCAGATGAGGCCTCACCAGGGCAGAGTAGAGGGGGAGCAGAACCTCCCTCGACCTGCTGGCCACACTCTTCTTAATGCATCCCAGGATGTCATTGGCCTCCTTGGCCACGAGGGCACATTGCTGGTTCATCTTTAGTTTATTATCAACCAGATCTCCCAGGCCTCTTTCTGCAGAGCTGCTCACCAGCAGGTCAATCCCCAGCCTGTACTGGTGCATAGGGCTGTTCCTCCTGAGGTACAGGACTCTGCACTTGTCTTTGTCGAACCTCATGAGGTTCCTCTCTATCCAACTCTCAAGGTGGTTTAGATCCCACTGAATGGCAGCACTCCCACCAAGTTTTGAGTAGCAATGCACAGATAGCACCTTTAGAAGTCAGTTCTGCCTTTTTATTATTTAATTATTACTCTCAATTGAAGAAATTGATTTTGTGTTGACGTAACCTTCTTAAGAGCTGGAGCTGTAACTTTATGCTTGCTTGTATTTTTACTGAGTTAATTTGTCAGGCTGCACAAAAGAATCTGTGCACTGAAATCATAGATGCCTGATGACCCAAAAGGGAGAAGAGATGGCTAATCAATTAGTCAAATTAACATTGTCCTTCCTGATAACATCCTGGCAGATTGTGCTTTTACTAAGCTAAACATAAACAGCATGGCAAGCTTAAAAATATAACCCATCGTGATGCCAAATATGGACTTAGAGGCTACTGATGCATGCAAAATTATTTAACTACTGGCTGACATATTTATAATGCAAGTTATTGTAAACTGGATGTAGTTTTGCCTTCAGTGGCTCAACTTTTTGCTGGCACCTAGACAGCAGAATACCCTCTGTTGCCATGTTTCACTTGGTATTTAGGGTTTTATACAGGTATTCACATAAAATTTACTTAGCCCATTTTTTAACCATCTCAGTTTTGGTTTCTGGATTGAAAGTATATCTTGTATAGTGCCTCTAGGTATTTGCTGTCAAGTGTTCCCTCCCAGGTCTGGCAGCAGTTCATGAAGATATTCTAAGCTAGTTTTAAACTATCTCAGGTACTGATTACACTACTGTTTGAGTAGCTTGGATTCAGCATGAACTGCTCCTTTAATGCCCCTGGCTCCTAATACAAACCTGCTGCAACTGCTCTGTGAGCAGTACCTGGGCTAGCTAAGTCAAAGGCCACTTGAAAATGCAAAAATAGTTGCAATTACACCTGCACACAGGCAACTATGATATAGATATATCTAAAAAGAGATTGGTGTATTAGATAGGAGTAAAAGGAGTTGATCGAAATGTATAGTTTCTTTGTAATACAGAAGTCGTAGTAAAGTGAATGCATGTGGCAAGAAAATACTCAAATGAATATTTATTGATTTATTATTCAGCATTTATGTTGCAATAGCTCTAGGAAAGGTTTCCCTCATGTTGCATGCTGCACAAAACTGCACATTATGTCAGTCCTTCCTCCAAAAGTTTCAAGTTGAAAAAGCCAAAATCAGAGTACTATTTCTGGTGGAGTTCTGCCTCTGGTGAAGGCACTCTGGCAGACTTCTGTGAGATACATAAACATATGCCAGGTGCTACACAAGTGTGTTGGACTGAGAGCTGCTTTTGTCATAATTTGAGCATAGAAAGTTGAGGTATTAAGCTGTAAGTTGTTCTTGTCACATTATGTTCTTTTTCCAGAGAAGAAAAAGCTCAACTGTCAGATAGGCTGCAGATAGTAATTCCTGTGCCTTTGCCCATTTCTCTTCTGACAAGGGAATAAATAGCTCCTTTAACTCAAAGCCTTCAGAGCACCAAGAAGCATAGAGAATGTGTTGGCTTCAATCTAGTCAAGTAACGTGGGTGTAAAAGTAATAATTATTAAGGCAACGCATTTCTGGCTGCCTATTCCTCTGACTTGAGGGATGACCAGAGAAATGGTTGCCACCTGGAAAAAATCCAGTGAGAGGATTTCCAAGTTCTCATGAGATGATGTGATGCTTCAGCAGTACATGCTGCTGGATCCCAGCCACCATGGCTGTGATGTGATACAGACTGATGGCTGGGTCATAGTAGCAGACTGTGGTGCATAAAACACTGGCCTAGTGAGTCAAAAAGTGCAGGAGAAAAAATATTGGTGTGCTTCTTAGTGAATGAAAGAATTATAATGCTCACATTGAAAACTGATGGTTTTTTTTTCTTTCAGATCCAGCGAATTCAGCTCCATCTATTCTAGATGGATTTGACCACCGTAAAGCCATGGCAGGACAGCGAGTGGAGCTGCCTTGCAAAGCATCAGGGCATCCCTCACCAAAGTATCGTTGGCTGAAGGACAATGTTCCCTGGGAGCCTGACAGCAGGTTTCGGCAAACAGTTACCGGTCTGCTGATTGAGAACACACGTCCTTCAGACTCGGGCAGCTATGTCTGTGAGGTGTGGAACAACTATGGGACTGCCGAGATGATAGGGCGACTCTATGTAAAACGTAAGTCCTGGAGTGAGTGGAGATCTCAGGCCACTCCTTGCCTGCCTGTTTGCACCAGGAAAGATGTTGTCATATCTTGCTGTACCTTCTGTTTTGTTGCTTTATCTTAGCAAGGCATAAAATTCTCAAAGTTGTGGAACAACAGAGTAGGTTCCGTGGAGATGAGTTAGCTGGACAATTGAGTGATCAGAAGTGCAAATAGATGCAATTTCTGAGGTAGCTATAGAATTTATCACATGCAGGATATGTCATTTAGAAGCTTGAATTGGATGCTTTAAAAGAAATTGCAAATGTTCTCATGAATAAAGCTGCCAAACTCTTGTTGCCATGACTCATGCTGTTCAGTAATACTGAATACTCATACCTCCCCTCAGTTGAGTGTTTGTGTGTGACTGTTCTGAATGTTTCACAAATTCTGCAAAGATAATTATTACTCAGAAGCACTCCACTGGAAAAGTGTTATTCTTCTATTGCTGGGGGGGAAAAAAAAAGGTTTCCTGAAATAGAAATAATGTTTTGTGAACTAACATTTCCACCTATACAGCATAACTGGCAAACTGAAAAGGGGGAAATTTGTGAACAGTCCAGGCTATAAAAATATCTTCACAAATAATTACACAATACGTTTGGGCAAAATAAAACCAAGATCAAAGATCATTAATTTCTGAATTGTAATGAAGGAGCTGTTCCTTCTAAATGAATTAATAAAAATTAGTTGAATTTAGTTTTCCATGTATGATACAGAGTCAAAATTTTCGGAGACGTGATATAATCATATTTTTACTGATACCAAAAGTATCTCCACTGCCTGATGATAGTTTTACTTACTGACTCAGTAGTTGAACAGCCAGTAGATACCTCCTGGATCAGATTGGCAGGACCCTTTCATATGGACAAATCTGATGGATATTTATGGGTGTACCTGTGTTTATATTTTAGCATGGATCTTACACCTTTAAAAGCTAGTCTCTGGTCATTGACATTCACTGCACATGTTCACATCAGGGAGTAGTTTTGGAACATTCAAACTGGGTTCCTTTGGCAGGAAATTAAACCAGAAGATGAGCTTCAGGAATGTGCCAGTTTAAAGTCCACACTGAGCTAATGTGAAGTAGCATCATAGCTTTCCAAAATATGTGTAGAGACATTGTTAATACCTCAGCACCACTGGTGTTTCTCAGTAGATCTGCTCATACTGTTTATTTAGGCATGAGATTATATTACACATTAAATAGATTATCCCTATACACTTAAAATGTTTCATGTCATGGATGTTGGTGGCAAACTTATTTAGAGCAAAGTCAATAATCTCTTGCTTATTGGTCTGTTGGTTGGTTAGTTGATCTGTTTATTGGTCTGTTGTTTGGTTGTGGGGTTGTTTTGGGTTTTTTTTTCAGAGGGATGTGGCGTCAATTGTTGTTCTACTAATTGAGAATTAATTTGTAACTTGCACATAAATGTCTATGTACAATTTATGTTTTGTCTTTCCTTCTCCCTCTTTTTTATTTAAAACTTCAGAACCACTAAAAGCCACCATCAGCCCACGGAAAGTAAAAAGTAGTGTTGGTAGTCAAGTGTCCTTGTCCTGCAGCGTGACGGGAACTGAGGATCAGGAGCTCTCCTGGTATCGCAACGGTGAAATCATCAACCCCGGTAACAACGTACGGATCACTGGCATCAATCGAGAGAACCTTATTATGGATGGCATGGCCAAGAGTGATGGTGGAGCTTACCAGTGCTTTGTGCGCAAGGACAAGATGTCTGCTCAAGACTATGTTCAAGTGGTTCTAGAAGGTCAGTCACTGTCTCTTTAGTGATTCTGGTCTCCATAGCAATATATGTGTCATCTTTGGTGCCCTCATTGTATAGTGAGGGATAGTGGACCGTAAAGAAGAAGGGGGAGTACTCATGAACTGTCAGTGGGGTTTGTCATGCCCACGTCTGAGTAAAAAGAAATAGAATGAAAAAATGGGTTTGAAGAATAAGGTACTCCTCAAGCAGTCCTTCAGTCCAGTTCTTTTTCTTGGTAGGGGTAGATGGTGCTGGTGCAGATTTTTTACATTAGCTTTTCAGCAGGAGATAAGAGATCTCTATTGAACTCCGAATATCTTCTGAGCATGGCTTTTCTGATTGGGTGTATTGGTTGGAAATCCTGGAGATCATCTTAACTAACTGGTACAGTGTTCTACGTGATAATGAAGTGAGAAAAGTTATCAATTTGTACAGAGCCAGTTCACTAATGAGGCTGTAGTGTAGTCGTGGCATGGACATTATTTTTAGAGTCTCTGCAGAAAAAGAGGAGATTACCTGCCTGGACCAAGTTACCTCGGCAACCATCTCCCGTGACTAAGAAAGCCTAAAGAGCATATTGATAATCTATCATGATGTCGACAGAGTGCAGGTTATCAGAAAGCAACAGCAGGAAAGATTTCAAAGACACTCAGGTCTCACTGGGAAAATAATGTCTGCTTTCATCACAAAAAAAAAGCCTGTCACTTGAATTAAAGAAGAGGAGGAGGAGTGGCAGTGGTACATAGTGTGCACGCTCACAGATTTATTGGTCCTGTGTCAGCTTTCTTTCAGGATAAAAAGCTTTTTTTTTTTGTTGCTGTTGTTTGGCTTTCTGAGCGGTGACAGTATCTAATACACAGCAAAGGAAAGGAAGAGATTCAGAGATGAAAATAAATAAAAAATTAGAACTCCATCACATAACCAATGGAATAGAAATAAAAGGGACTTGGGAGGCAGAGGACAAAATTATGAAATCAAATAAAATCAATACTCCTCCAGAGATGCTGAGATCTTTCAGCAGCCTGAGAGTGGCAGTGCTTTCTGGTTTTTACTGTGTGGCAAGCAAGGGAATATTTCAGCACTGTTTTTAATCCTGTTTTATGAGGAGTCTTGCACACATTGTGCCAGTTCCCTCAGTTTCTACATGATGTTGCACTAAAATTGCAATGTAAGAATTGTGATTTCCAAGGGAGTCATCATGGTTCAAGCCTTCAAAACATTTGGATAATATACAGCAGAGTGTAAGTGAAGACAGTACATAATGTGCACAAAAAAATAGTGCATCGCACAGAGCATGAGACTTATTATTCCTATTCTGTCTTGTGTGGAACTGAAGGGAGATGTCCTTAAAGGGCTTTGTGTACAAGATGAGTTTGTAAGTGTCTTTTTCCCCTCTCAAAGTAACGAGGCACCTTTTCCTTTTGTTTCTTGCAGACACTAATACTGTAGAAGCATTGAAGTTAGCTTACTTGCCTGCACTTACACTTAGACTTGGCTCTTTAAAACCAGACAGTAGCCCTCAGCACTGTTGTCCAAACTTTGAACTGGAATGCCTCCCATGTTCTGCATACTGCTCTTGATGTGTGGCCTTTTGTTCCCAATTACACTGAAATTCCTTCTAGATTCAGCTTTGAAAGTATGATTTTCAATGAACAACAAACACACCTTGCACGATCTCATAAAGAACTTCCTTACTAGCAGAATGTTGGCACTCCTAAATGTTACACCACCGAACTCTCCAGATAAGTGGTTATGCTGCCTGATTACAATCTCAAAGTTTCTGTCTCCATCCATTCTCTTGGTTCACAGCTGAGTAAGTTGTCACACAGATCACAAGAGAAAGTCTTTGAATGCTCTCACTTCGCAGGAGTATTTATCTGTAGCACAAAATGTCCACAGAAAGGAATTGACATCACTGCTGTTATTGGCAATCTGTACTCAGGGAAACTTAATTTAATACTTCTCTGGATGGGGTACTGTAGGCCAGGACTAAATTGCATTGGCACAACTCTGTGAAAATAACCCATGCGGGTTGTGTCCTTCTCTTGCCAAAAGCATCCATGTTGATCATTCCAAGGAGCTGAAATCTACCAAGAGAAGAAAAAATTCAAATGTGTTGGGGTTTTACAGCATGTCTTTTGTATGTATAATCTGTGATAGGTATGATAATCTGTGTATGGCTTTAACACTTTTCCACAAGAACTTAGCAGTTCTTACAGCTGTGCAGATCCCTGGCCACCTATTCAAGTGCTTTTCCTTCAGCACAGTACCAGGTTTCTCAGAAGGTGAAAAGGAAACCTGCAGCAAGCAAAGGATGATTTCAGAACTCTACTCCCAGAATTAGTTTCTCTCTCTCAAAAATTAGAGTTTCATCCTGGAACACATTAGTTTGTGTCACTTCTGAAAAGATCTTGGCTCATGTGATAGGCTCCAGGATAGAGGGAACAAGATTCAAGCCATGGAAGTACTATTCTGCTTTTCTTTTCCTTGGCAGATGGAACTCCCAAAATCATTTCAGCCTTCAGTGAAAAAGTGGTAAGCCCAGGAGAGCCAGTCTCCCTTATGTGCAACGTGAAGGGGACTCCTCTCCCTACGATCACTTGGACACTGGATGAAGACCCCATTGTGAAGGACAGCAGTCATCGTATCAGCCAGATTATCACCTCTGAAGGCAATGTGGTCAGTTACCTGAATATCTCTAACACTCAGGTCCGAGATGGTGGAGTTTATCGCTGTACTGCCAACAACTCTGCTGGAGTCGTCTTGTACCAGGCTCGAATAAACGTAAGAGGTGCTTGTCAAATCAGCTCCTCAAAAAAAAACACACATAACTCATTGTAGTGAAGAAGACTATTGCATGTGACAAAATGAGTCTTGGAATGCCAAAACCAACTTACTATTTTTCCTCTCCTTTTCTTCCTTGCTCTCTTTTCCCACTTTGCCTCTCCAGCCCCATCTAGAAAGTGTATGGTATAGTTAAATATTGGAAGAACCCTTTGGCTTGTGTTCTGTAGTCTATTTTTCCTGTGGTCATCTCTATTAGTTCACAGTTTCTTTACTTTAGTCCTGCTGTGCATGTTTGGGGTTTTTAATTTATTTATTTTATTTTTCCCCTTTACTTGTCCAACATTCATTGTAATTATTCATGTACACGGTACTTTAGCTTGCATCCCTAGCTCTCCATGGCATAATACCCATCCTCGTAATATTATACTTTAGATATGTCAAAAAAACCCCAAAACAAGCTAACTTTCATGTGTAACACTTTCATGTGTAAGGGGATTCTAGTTTTGTATCAGTTTCAGTATTTCACATTAATTAAATCATCCTCAAAGTTTTAATTTGTAATGAAGCAAAGATTTTATCAGGCAAGTGTTGGATAATGCAAACATATATCCCCACATTATTAATATGTATGCTGCAGGGTGAGGAAAAACTGGAGCATATAAAGATTAGGGAAATGGTTTAAGTAGCTCTTAAAAGGAAAAACTGTCAAACGCTAAGTGTTGTGCGAGCTACATCTGTAAATGTCAACATTTATATATTCAGGAAAAAAAATTATATACATGTTTCCTCAAGCAAATGTACCATTAAATTGTTTCCAAGACTCTTTTTTGCCTTTTCCAGGGCCAGCAAGCATTCGACCAATGAAGAACATCACAGCAATAGCCGGACGGGATACCTACATCCACTGCCGTGTGATAGGCTACCCATATTACTCCATCAAGTGGTATAAGAACTCTAACCTGCTACCGTTTAACCATCGCCAAGTGGCGTTTGAGAACAACGGGACCTTGAAGCTCTCAGACGTGCAGAAGGAAGTAGACGAGGGTGAATATACGTGCAATGTCCTCGTTCAACCCCAGCTGTCCACCAGCCAGAGTGTGCACGTGACAGTAAAAGGTGAGGTTAATTCAGAAAACTAGAGCCAAGCTAATGGCTGTGTCGTTATAGAAACACAGAATGACACACAAAGGATTGTCCTGGCAGTGAGACAGTGAGCACTTAAGAAGGTCAATCCAAATTAGTGCTTATTTTTAATAACATAGTTGGTTGTCAGTCACTGTGTCTTATTCTCACTTGAGTTTTACCCTCCTTTGTTTAACTAGCAAAATACTGCTTTCTACGTGAAAGCCTAGCAGAATCAAGCTTTCTGTGAGCAGTATTCATCACAACAAAGTCAGTAGTTTGTCATCTAAGTTTCACTGGTGATTGTTTCTCTGCTGAATGAGGAGGTACATATTTTCATTAGCCAGTGACCTTCCAGCTTTTAAAAAGATGAGAATTTTAATGTGTGTGTGTGTTTCTATCAACAAGCAGAGATAGGAACTAAAACGATTAACCTTGCTTTCCTCTTATTAAGTGTGCTTTTCTGAGTGTTCTCTATGCTTAGAAAGGTAGCACTGTAAATAAATGTGCCTTGAAATTCTAATAGGCTGCTTAAATCTATTCAAATAGTCCCAAACAAGATTCTTCAGATAGCCCTGAAAGACTTCAGCAATAGATGAGAACATGAAATTTTTTAGCATTGTGTTCTGACTATTCTGATACCAGCAATGTTCAGACCTATTCACAAGGACACAAAAGACTGAAAACCTAATTGCAGTAGCACCTAGTTTTGAGCTACAGGGCCACTGAATAGTGCATTTCATGTGAACCTGTAGGAAGAATTGAGGTATAATTTCACTCTTCCTATAGTTCTTAGAAACTTTGCCTGTTGGGTTTTTTTGGGGGGGCAGGGGGAGGGGAGGGAAAGCCAGGAGGATTCATTCCTATATCCCGTTTTCAGATAAGATAAACAGAACTGGCAAAGTAAAAGGACTTTTCTACAGTCACCTGATCTTTTAGCTTCTTTCTGTTCTGTTTGTTTAACCCTTTATTGTTTTCAGTCTAGTGTGATGTGATTGCTAAAGGAGATTAGCTTTAAGCCACTAGGAATTTGGACTCTGAAAGGCATGACATCTCACACACCTGAGACCAGCAGCGGCACTGGTCACATGCTGTGGCTTTAAAACCTATGTCACCATTTTTTCATGTATTGAAAAATATATGTACCTTGCTTGACGTTACAATAATATAGCAGATGTCATGATACAGTTTAGGAACCAAATGACAAATTAGTAATTGTGTTGCTGCTGTTCACCATGGTTAACCTGTTGGGGAATGTTGCCTCTTAAAATCATTCCGTTCTTCAAATGACTATAAAAATGGATGTACCCAGACAAAAAAGAATTCCAGTGGTCTATCCTTACAGGTTTCAAGATTTCAAACTTGACAAGTCCTCCCCCAGAAAGCAGATTGCTATCTCTATCAGTTTTGATTGAACTGTAGCTTTTGTCAATGCTTTGACTTCCGTAGTCTGCTGTTATTTCTGGATGTTCGGCTGCCAGGGCCATTGGCTGGTCAGAAATCTCAAACAGTGACTAAACATAACTCTGAATAACTTGCATAAACATGTGGCACATTTGAAGAGTGCTGGTGGGCTGAGCTGCTGCTGCATATGCTCCTTAAGGCAGATGTGTTGGAGCAGATGACACGTGAAAAGCAATCCAGGCACGTGCAAAGCAAACATGTCAGCATGCCTCATACCTATTGATCTGGAATTGCCAAAGTTAGCCCTAGCTACTACAAACTGCAAAGTGCCCTAGCTACTTCATCATGCCCTAGCCTTGACAAGACACAGTTATTTAAAAAAAGGTTAATAGCCTGTCCTATTCTGCTAAACCCAGAATATCGAAGGTAGGCTTTATATGTCAAACCTGAACAATGCTCAAGGTTCTGCTGTTGTAGCTGGAGGTCAGCATTGCCACAGTGGCTTTTTTAGATGGCTAGGTATCTTTTTTCTTATGTAATTACATAGTGATTTTATCTAACAGTGCTGCTTTAAAACGTTAATGTTTATGTGGCCTTTTTGTTTTATACATTCCAAAGTTAATGTGGTGAGTTTTCAGACACTTGATTCAGAGAAATACAAAATGTGACTCAACTTGTATATTGAAGGGTAAAAGTACCCTGAAATAAAATATTGTAAGGAGAGTTAATAACAGTGCCAAATATTCTTATTTATAGTTCAGGTTCTCATACCATCAGTATACTTATTTTTTTTCTGCAGGGAAACTGAGGGAGAATTATTGCCCATCCTCAACATCATGAGTGCTTTGATTTGTTCTCATTTCTGCTACGACCTTCCTGGGTGACCTCAGACCAATCATCTGAAGGGTGGTTGATAATAGTTGACACTTAATGAGCTGTTACTTGGTATTTTGTTTTCTCTATATTCTGTTCTGAAGACACAATTATCAATTTCTTTATGAGCTTTTCTAAGATGATAATCTTTGCGTTATCATAGTGTTTTAAAAACAATCCATTCATTTTCAAAACTGACCTGAGTGATCAGGAGAGCTTTGGTAAATGGCAACTAAGGTACAGACTGAACTTTAAAGTTATCCACTTCCACTGTTCCATTTCAGAAGCATACAGCTTGATTTTTCAAGTTCACCTGCTGCTATGTAAGCATTTATATGTTCAAAGCTCTTCTGCAATTGAAATGAGGTTGTTTCTGAGCATTTCTTCCTACTTCTGATCAGTCATATCACTCAGCTTAGCAACTCCCTTGGAAAGACAGATTTAAGTAATTTAATTAGTGTTGTCTGGGAGATCTGTGGCAAAATGAAAACAGAATATGGCTCTACAGGGCAGCATTTATCTGCATTATGCATGCAACTGCTGTTTCTTGTGTGCAGTCCTCTGCCACATTTGCTGCCCTCTTTCCAAACTCTCCAGTACATGAAGCATCCTCATTCTGCCTTGAGTGAGGGCTTACTAAAAGCGATATCTAAATAAAGATATGCAACAGCATGAGCATGTAATCAAATACAAGAGGGCTGCTCATTCTCTAGAGCATTTTGAGATTTACAAACATCTAATTGAAACAAAACCTTGAGGACATTCTTCAGAAATCACTGTAAGATCTCAGATAGGATAAAAAAGATTTTCTTGACAATGACTTAAAAATGAAATCTTGGCCACCAGAGAACTCAAGAGTGGGGCTTAAAGAGCCTTGCTGTACAGCTTCCCACCTGGCAGGCTGTCAGGAAGCCAAAAGCTTGGGCACTATGCACTTATATGCTACTAGACCTTAGGCCAGCTACTTCTTTGCATTGCTGATCAGAAGAGTCGATGAGATGCCGCATGAAATCAGTTGTCCAATTTTTTAGGAATAACTGTTGCTCTCGTTTGCGTAGCCACCTATCACAGAGGTCTGCAGACTCCAAATAACTGTTCCTCAGAGATGTGGCATACCAGTCCCCTACCATTCCTTGCCAGTTCCTTGTCTGTGTCCCAAAATCTGGATTTTGGAAGCTAGCAGTCTCATGAGCTGGCTGCTGGGAGTTGTGTGGATAAACTGGCAGGAAAATATGCAGGTTTCTGCTTGGCAGACATAGCTCTGTTGGAACCGTGCCTGAGTCCTAACAGAGCTTTATGGAAATTAAGCCATCTTGGCGTTATTTTTTTGTGTTTAGACAAATGAATTGGTCAGTTCTGACAAGAAAGCCATGAAAACTACCAACCCTGTAACGCATAGCTAACAAGGGAGAGGCTACATCTGTACTTAAATACTTAATTTCTGGTATTTTATACCTGTCAACCACTTGCCTTTGTAACTGTATAATACCCTTTCAACATATTTTGCTTTGGCCTGTGTTAAATGCAATATTCTTTTTAGCTTTTTTGTAAATTAAACTGAACCCTTCTTCCTTCCCTCTCCTGCAAAGTTGAAACTGTAATTACTGACATCCTCAGAAGTAATCATTGAGATTAGACTTGCTAAGGATACTTCATAGGTCCTTGCCAAGAATTATTCTTAGCAACACCAGTTTCTTACTCTGCATTTAGCCCAGCTCTAGTGGTTTGCCAGTGGGATTCATACACATTTGACAACAGCAGAAGACTATCAAGTCAGACATCCTATGGAGAAGAATGCAGAGTTTTGTGTTTATTCTTCTTAAGTATGACCCGTCTTCCTCAATCTTTTCCAGTTCATCCTTGTCCAAGTCCTGGGTCTTCTGCTCTGGGTTCCAAAACCAGTCTATCCTCCATGTTTTTCCTATCTCAGTCCTTATTTCCTCAGCATCTTGTTATCATGACTCAAAAGTAGTCTTCCCCTTCAGAGGTCCCAACCTTCCTCCCATCCTTCAGTTACAGTCCTCTCTTTCTGCCAGTCTCCACTTTCTCCATCTCCACTGGCATGAAGGTGGAGATAGTCTGTCTCCTCTTCATGTGGGCCTTCATTCACTGTCAGTGCTGAACCTCACCCCACTGCTTTTTTGTCCCATCTTGCATCCCCAGCCAGTTTCCCAACTCCACTTTACCAATACCTGTCAGCTCTGCAATCCTACTGCAAACCTGCTCCCAACTTATGACTTCTGTCACTGCCCCTAAATCCAATTCTGTAATTACCTTTCGTTATCCGGCATACCACTTTGAGCTTCTACTCCATTGATGGCAGCTGCTATCTGCATGCCCAGCAATGCAGACTGGCTTCCCGCTCTGGTCCCTCAGCCCCCACATCCCTTTTCTTTCTCTCTGCATTGAAAGAACTTTTTTTTTTCCATTTCCTGGGCCCAGCACAGGCAACTGTATGAGCACTAGAGAGACAAGTCTGTCTGCTTTGATTTTTGACATCTCACCAGACTGCACTTGCACTGAAAGTAGTGCTCCGATATATTCAGTGCTACTTGAACCCTGGGAGCTCTTAGCTGTTAGTCATTGGAAAATATCTTCTCAGGGTGTGATAACTGTGGGGTTTTGTCTGTTTACTTACTTTTTTTGTTTGAACTGCAAAATGTGAACACTCTTGTAATGACTTTTCATAGGGACATCAAGAATATCTGATGCAAGTGCAATCTGCCAAGCTTGAAATCTGTGCTGCTAACCACGGGGCAGGTGTGAGTTCTCAGAATCTTGCAGTACTTTTTTAAAAAAAGAAGTTTATATGGTAAAGGTTGATATATATTGCATTCTTACTGTTCCGGTCTCCCACCTTATTCTTGGAATTGACCAAAGTAGATGAAACTTTCCAGCTGGAATGATTCAGCCTGAGGCAGACACCTGGCTTGGAAAAATACTATCCAAACAAAAGTCAAACTGCAAGCAAACGAAAGTAGTCTTATAATGAAAAGTGTTGGCAAACAAAGAAAGAGGTTATATTACCCACCTCATCTGTAAGTTTCATATTTCCACTGAAAAACAACCCTTCAAGTGGAAAGATGGTAAAATAATAGCAGTATCTCTTCTACACCATTTTACTAGATTTCAAAGCATTTTAAAACCAGGAATGAGTCATTATCTCTTCTTTTTTTTGTTATTATGTAATTTATAGTAATAGTTTTCTCAGCTATAGTAAAAACCATCAGTCGTAAGTGATGATTTTCTTTTCATCAGTCTCATGGGACATGCTTCTCATGTAAACAGCCTGCTGCTATTCACACTTCTCCCACAGAAATTAATTGAAAAAGAAGACCCTGAGAGGGAAGGGTGCAGCACCATTAAAATGAAAAGTGTGGTTTTCAAAAGGACTGGGTTTGATCTCGTAGAGCTTATATATCTCATTGATTTAGAAGGCTTGTTGTTGCCTTATATCAAAGTGCTATCACTTCACCTGTTGTGAACAGAACGAGAATTGTACCAGCCTACTTCTTTATAGAAAACAAACAAATATAAAAACTTTCACTTAAATCTAAAATAAAACTCACTGCTTTTGTGCACAGACTTCTGAATTTCAAACACCATTTAAGTTGGTGTATGATATATTTATTTATTTATCGATTATGTAAACAATATGAAATAAGCCTTGATACTTGAATGAGAGTCTCAGCTTAGGAGATCAAGAGTATCTGTATATTATGCTTGGGTTTGTCAAAAGATAGCCGCCCTCTGTCTCTCACAATGTAGCTTTTCTTTTTTTACTTTGGTTTTGGAAGAAGGCACATTCTTGCTCTTTTTTCATGTGTATTTTGTCAATTATATTTAAAATACTTTATTATATATTTGCTAAAGTTGCTCTTAAAAGCATCAAGTTACTGTGAGCTACTTGCAGAGTGCTTAAGTACATAAAGTACATATAGAAAGCAAGACTGTGGGTGCCCATGACAGTGCAGGCCTGGCCTACTTTCAAATCAATATATATGGTATATAGAATGCAAAAAAACAAAAAAAAAAAGCCAGTATCAACTCTATGGAAATTATGTATAGTCCTGGGAAAAAGGTGAAGCCAGTCAAACTACTCACAGAAGTGATTTTCAGAGACAGATATTATTCTGTTAAAGTCATCTTTCACCCAAATCCAGAACTTTTGGCTCTAGCGATTTGGTTGATTTCAAGTTTTCAGTGTTAACCTGAGGACAAAGATCACTTTAGATCATGTAGAGGCTTAACAAGGGCAATAGGTCTGCACCAGGCTCCAAAAGTAGAAATTAGGCTTTTTTTCAAGCAGCACTTTAATGACGAAGGCAACTGCTTGTGTTAATATGCTTTTGATTTCCCAAAGACGTTCTGGATCTGGAAATGTTCCAGATCAGGTTGGATGGGTCTTTGAACAACCAGATCTAGTGAAAGGTATCCCTGCTTAGAGGGTTGAAACAAAATTATTTTTAAGGTCCCTTGCATCCAAACTATTCTATGATTCTTTCAGCTGCTATCTTATTTTTAAATCAAGAAGATTTTCTCTTTTAAAAAATGAATAGTGAAGGCATCGCCTTGGGCTGGCAACTGAGCTTCCCACTATCCTAAGTTTGCAGAGTGCTTCATATGATAAGAGCATACACTTTTCCCCTCACAATGCAGTCTGAAAGGAGGTGCTTCAGTAGATGGATGAGTACATAAAAGTACTCTACATATATTTTACATTCTTTCTTATTTTGGAGGAGCTCCCAGAGCAGCATCGGGGAGCCTGTCAGCTACTAGTGTTGCATTGCAGGAAAGAGGAGTGAGGACTAAGGTGAAGTCTATCTCGTAAGCTTCCCTGGGAAATACACACAGCATTTGCTCTGTCTAACTCAGCAGCAGATACTGAAAAAATACCACAGTTTGTTGTGGTAAGATTTTGAAGATTTTTAAGAAAGGGATAATTTTGATAACTAATGACCCTCCCAGTAGAGGGAAATGCTGTGCAACAGCAGAGGCATTACAGAAATTAGTTTGGTTCTGGTTTGGTTTTTGATTCAGTGAGTACACTTAGGACCAAAGAATATAACATTATTCTCTCTTTTCAAGGCAGAATACATCAGCACACAAGGAGAGAGCAGAGTATGAATCTTGGCTCAGTAAATGTCATTAGCAGATAGTTCGATGAATGACATGCCCTTCTGATAAGGCTCAATACATACAAGGAAGAAGCGGAAAACTCCAGTGCTTCAGTGACTGTGTGCAATTGCTGAGACCATCACCCACAAGGAATGGGGTTGTTTAGGAGAAACAGTCAATGACTGAGAACTTAGGAATGACTAGACCATGGCTAGGGTTTATTCAGAGACAAAACAGTTTTGGCTTTTGCACTACTAGCACGTCAAATGTAGGGTCACACAGCTGCCTTAATAGTTTGGGTCATACAGGCCACATAGTTTGGTGGTTATTATTTTGCATCAGCCAATGGATCCGTGTTGGGAGTATTCATTGCCAAAAGTGTTTTATATTGTGGGCACAGCTCCTGCAAGTGTTGTTGCAAGGAAATCCATTAGGGAACTGTTTATAATGATAAAGCAGACGATGACTTTCATTTTACTAAACAGAGCCACAGGAGAGGAACACCATGTTCACAAGGCTGCTGCAGGAGACTGGCTAACTGTAGGATACTCTGTTTTAGTGAATTGTCTCAGCAGTTTTCCTGTGAAACAGAGGGCAAGAAATTAAGGATGTTCCTCTGCTAATGGAGAGCAGCGTGGAAACCATCCTTGCCCTCCTTTACAGTAATCTCCCAGAGGTACAGAAGACCTTGCTAGGGCACAAAACCATAATTTAAATCTTCTGTCATTAGCACTAATGAGGCTGGCCCTTGCTCCTTTTCTTAAATAGACACTTAATTCAAGCACTCCTCAATACAACATTCCCAAGACATTGTGCTTCATTGCACGAAGTAGAGATTTTCACTCTTTTGCCCGTTGCGAGTAGAGGAAGAAGCATTCCACATACACAAGCACACACACAGCCCCCTCTCCCTCGAGTTAATATGTAACTTATATAAAAAAGAGCATAATTTCAGAAAAAAATAATACAAGCTCTCAGGTGTGGTTAGACCAAAGAAATGTATAGGGAAGAAAAAATATTTCAACACAACTTGAAATATTTTATACACGCTTTAAATGCATCTATCCTACTGTAACTTTTCTCTCTTGGAGTTAAAGAAGTAATATACATCCGTCTCGCATTTTAGTTCTGTTTGGCAGTGATACAGCTTGAGTTTAGAAAAAAAAATAACCCACGTGCTGGTTAATCAAGCTTGATATTTTGTTCCCTCAAGGATATATATCAGTTTTTTACTGCAGAGATAGATGAATGGATGGCTGGATGGATAGATAGAAAGGTAGGTAGGTGGATAGATAGATAATAACTTTGATATTTTCAAAATTATTTGCCTGATTCCAGGTATGTTTTGTTCTATGTTTTTAATAAGTGGGGTTTTTTGTGATTGTTTCCTTCTTCTAACTAGCAGGAAGACAGTTTACCTGCTATGTTTGGTCACTAGGAACTGCCTTTATAAGCCTAAGTTGGTAAATACCATAGCTGAAAAATATTCTTCAAGACTTCAATGTTATTACTATGCTATTTACTTTTTTAAAGTGCTGATTTTAAATTGCACACTGTTTTTTAAAATGAGCACCTTGTCAGGACTGAAGCTGCTGCAGGTTGAATATACGTTATATTTTATGAAGTAGAAATAAATGTCTTTTTTCCTCTGTATCTTAAAAACCTGAGAAGAGGGAAAAAGTACTGCCTATAAATGTTTTACCCAATTTCTGAAATGCTCTGCAGGCTGCTACTTAAATTTGTAGAGTTTGTAAGTGCAGCCTTGCAAATAAAAATTTTCTGAAAAATACTTTAGGGTGACCTAATGATCTTGCTCCCTGTTTTCCTCATCAGGGAGATGGAAAGTGAAGATGCACATAATAATGCTTGAGCAGTATGTTCTCTGAATTTTGGTATCATTTCATCCATGAAGGATTGGTTCAAATTTCTTACACACTCAGCAGAAAATACAGAAGCAATTTGCCACCATGTTGTGAATTTTAGCATGTCTTTCTGTAATGATGCCTGAGACTAAGAGAAGGATTTGTGCAGAAATGTGCTAGCCAACACAGTAAGGGGGGCACTTGGCATTTAGCAGATATTTGCACTCAACGAGGAGAAAGGTTATGTCAAAACCTTTGACAGTCTAATTCTAAACGTTTCTTATTTCCACTTAAAATATAAACTGCTTGTCAATAAATGTTAAGAGAAATTTGGCATTTTTCTGCTGGTGTTCAGAGAATCCGAAATGTCTCATGTGAACGCGTTAGCTGTGCTAAGGTAATTAGAAGAGGCAGGCAGACATTTTGCCTCGCTTCGTGACACGAGGTCCCCAAGTGAAAAGGCTGTTAATTTCCATCCTCCTAAGTTCAAATAAACACAGTAATTTATACTGAATTTCTTTTTTTTCCCCGCTATATGCCTGATCTACCACATTTTCAAAACACAACAGGATGAGTTTTAGCAACTGGAGAGATGGCAGTTAGGAAAATGCATTACAGCATGTGAGAAAAATTGATTTCAGTGGCACTTGTCACAACTGCAGACAGTGAGCTGTGCTCAGAATAAGTCAGGGAAAGCTTGTGAGGATGAGCTGTGGTAGCCTGTACCATGTTACCTCTCTGTAGCAGCTGCGCATGATCATAAGTTCTCCTCATCAAATAGAAGCATGGCTATGCTTGAGACAATGGAGTTAATACCTGATTTGTGTCGACATCTTGCACCATGATGTGCATGTACACAAGCATTTGAAGACACCTTTGAACAATGCTATAGCCTTCTAAGGGGTTAGTGTCACTTCCTCAGTGATAAACGTTCTTAATCCTGATGGAGGAGCAGCCAGCATATCCAATGATCAAAAGAAATACATTGAGTAATGGTCACAAATACCCAACCCTGCATCCCAGAAATAGGACACAGGCAGAGGAGTAACAATGCTGCTGGGGAATTCCATGGGCTAGCATACATTGCAACCGCTTTGAGCACTTTTTCTACTTCTTTTCTGCTTCAGTTCTGGGGAAAACACAACCTTAGATTTGCTAAAGGGAGAAAGGACAAAAGAAATACAGTTAGATAAAGCCACCAAGTGCATTTTCTTCTCAAGTTAGGAGAGCCACCAAGATGATCAAGGGACTAGAGCATTTTTATGAGCACCTGCAGGACCTGGGACTGTTCAGCCTGGAGAAGAGAAGACTGAGGGGAAATCTCGTTAGTACTTAAAAGTATTTAAAAGGTGTATGCCAAGAGCATTTTTTCTATTGTCTCAAGTGACAGGACAAGGGGTAATGGTTCAGCCAAAAAATAATAAGTAAAAAGAAAATAATAAAAAAAAAAGAAATAAAAGGATATTTGCCAAACAAAATATGTTTGGCAGGAATTAAACATCAGCCTGAGTGTTTATGCCTTGTACTCTCCCTCTGTTTAGAAATCAGTTTTAACTTAATTTTCTGTCCTACAAGTATTGTTATATGCCTTTCACTTCATATCTCTACCCAATCTTATTGAGAATTGTGACTTGAACCCCTAAGTGCCAGAAGCAGTTACAGAAGCTTTATACTACTTTTCATCACATTCCAGAAGCAAAGCTGGAGCCTCTTTCATGTTTATTCCATGACCCTAAGCAAGGCCCTTGCACTAGACCTTGAAAGCTACTGAACCGTTCCTGGACTGTCCAGGCTGTGTTCCTGCTGAAAGACCTGGAGAGTCGCAAGGTAACAGTGTGGTTTCTTGAGGAAGTGCTCAATTCTCTTGCAGGAATCAGCCAGTGGCATCTGCTGTCTCTAGCAGCCAGGCATTTCACTACTTGTGGTCTCTGCTTGTGCATTGGGTTGTCAATAAAAAAAAACTAATTTGCAAAAAAAATTATTTCTTTTTAGTTAAACAATGCTCTGTGGCTGTTGAAGGTGTTGAATGTTACATATTCAGCACCGCACATCTGTTCCATTATGTTATTTCCAGAAATGAGACCGTAACTGCAACAGCTCCTCTTTCCTCTTTTGTTTCAGTTCCGCCTTTTATTCAGCCTTTTGAGTTCCCGCGGTTCTCCATCGGGCAGAGGGTCTTCATTCCCTGCGTGGTGGTGTCTGGGGATTTGCCCATCACAATCACCTGGCAGAAGGACGGCAGACCTATCCCAGTCAGCCTCGGGGTGACAATTGACAACATCGACTTCACCAGCTCCTTAAGGATTTCTAATCTTTCACTGATGCACAATGGGAATTATACCTGTATAGCTAGAAATGATGCAGCAGCTGTGGAGCACCAAAGTCAATTAATTGTTAGAGGTAAGTAGATGTAATTAGTTTGAAGGGCACCAATTAAGCGGAATTCATCAGTATTTTGTAATGACATCTGTTTGATGTAAAGTACAAAAAAAGAGGAAAATATGGTAATCTCTCTCTTCATAACAGAGAACACAGAGCAACAAAGCACAGAAAGTAATGTGTTTTTTCTATCTAGTCTTGAAAATATTCAAAAACCTCAGACTGCACAGGGTGGATGGGAGAACCACAAGACTGACTTGAAAATTTTGTGAGGCACAAACCTGTTTGTTGGGATCAAGCCTTTGAAATGGTATCAAATTCTTCTCTATTATTGTTTTAGTCTGATTATCCCCATTTTCCTTTAGATCAGTCTCTCATATGACATTATGTCAGTAAAAAAGCAAAGCATTGATGTTGACTTCATGGGGAAAAGACTCTTCTGTTATCGTGTTTTATTTTCCTTATTTGTTTTTATAATTCAATTAGCATTTTACATTTGCTCATGCTGACTTCAAATCATGAAAATTTGTTAATGTGGTTTTATGTATTTTATGTAGACAACACCTTTTGGAGAGATATTTTGCCCTCAACAGCTTTTGCCTTTCAAGTCACATCTTAGTCAAGTTACCTAGAGATTATGCCTTGTGATATATGTTCAAACTTACTCTGCAAAACTTCAACAGCAACAGATTGCTTTGTTTTCTTTCTGGAAGCTTATCAAAGTGGTTTAGACTTTTATTTTTTAAAAAATAAGTGTGTTATACTCTTCCCTTTCCACCACCTCCTTCTTGCTACTAAGCTGTAGATTCTTCAGAGAAAGAGGGTTCATACAGTAATCGTGCAAGAAACCCTAGTTATTTTTTTTTCCTGTTGCAGATCATTACGTTGTATTTTCTGCTCTGTAAGTTTAGTAGGATCTTAAATCTTAAAACCTCTTAGGGGCTTTTGCCATCTTTTCCAGGCTCTTTCCTCCCCCTCAAAAACTCCATTGGTGCAAAATGCTCTGCACAGCTCTTCCTTTTGAGTCAAATCTTCCCACTGTCCTATGCCAATCTTTAATGGATTATTCCCTAGTTTTCCACTTAAAGAATGTGCATGGTTATGCTGTTGTATGTTAGTATTCCCAAAACTCAGTAGCAAATAGGTTAATTGCTTTTTCACTAGTTTTTATGTAAATATTATTTTAGTGACTTTTTTTTTAATATTTCAATGCTTTTAATCTTGCTTAAATATCACTCTCTACAGATGTCTATTACTTTCCCCATCTATCTGATAATTCTTAAATGAAGTAGTCTTATTAGTTACATGCATTTAATTGTTCTTTTCCTAAGCTGTTCTGTTAGCTTTTAACTCTATTCATTGCTGTAATAAGAGATTTTCTTTACTTTCACTTTTGCTGGAGAAGGGAAAGGTGTCAACTTCCCATTGCAACAGACAGTCCACTGTCTTATGTCTGCCCTATGCCAAAATGCTGCATCTAATAGCAGCTGAGGCCTATAAGCCTACAACAGCTCAGGTAAGACCACATGTAGGGATTTATACTCTGTGGCTCACTGATCGGGACAAGCCTTGCCTTCCTCTAACTTCTCCCTGCTTTGCCTCAACTGCAGTTTCCCTGTCTCCAGCTCCCAGTGAGCAATTCCTCTTGTAGCAAGTCCCCACTTGGCTTGACCTCTGTTCCTTCAACACATCTGCCTCATGGTGCCTTTTCTGGCATCACTTAGTGTTCCCCCTTTGTCCAGGGGAGAACTTCTGGAGAGCCTGTTCTCATACCCCTCTCACAACACTGACATCAACACCTCCATTTTCCCCATTTCTGTTCTAATTGCACCTCCCAATGAACGCTCTGCTTCAGTGGTAGGATGAAAACTGTTGGGTCTCTAAGCCTGAAGGGTGTCCTTATAAACCCATGGCCATCATGGAGGGCAGCTTTACAATCTGTTTTACCCAGAACAAGCCTTCTGGAGTCATAGTCCTGCAACTTTTTAGGAGGTTATGAGAGCTACTTAATTTTTTCCCTCTTGCTTATCTTTCTACCCAGCTAGTGCTCTGCAGCAGCTTTCTTCTAAGCCGCTCTCCTCTTTTCTCTCTGCCAATTTAAATGGTAAGGTCTTAATCAGTTTTACATACACATCTGGGATGACAATTCTCACTCAGAGGGAAAGGGGAAAATATAGTATGATGTTTGACCTGAGTTTTCTGCAAAAACCCTGGGCTGACCTCTTTCCCTCATGTTGAACTGCCTCAGGTGTCTTATTCCACAGAGGTAAGAAGACAGACGGCCATCAGAGAGTCACTCTTGGTTACTGCTTGTCTGTATATAACCTGACCTATAAACATTTAAGTAAAAACTTGCTTTTCTGTTGTCTATTTCTTTTCCAAGCTTTCTGATCTCTCCTCATGTTTTTGTTCATAGATGCCATATAAGCAAAATGTAATTTTCTAAATAGACTAAGTGTATTTTCTCCAAATAAAGAGAGGAGAAATGGTGCTTTAACTTCTCTAGTATCTAGTCTACATTGTGTGATAGTTCCTCAGCAGTGTGCTTTAAACTTAAATATTGGCTTTCCTAAATGTCAGGAGATGTGTTCTGGAAACATCTTATTTATGAGAAGTTTATTGTTTCAATATGAAAGTAGACAGTGAATGGGAAAGTAAAGTGAAATATAACTGTTCCCTATAAAGTTCCTTTTTTTATTATCTATATTGTATTTGTTTTAAAAGTAGACTTAAAAACAATGAAGACTATCATGTCCTCAAATAAGTGGGAGTCCATGGCATTTTATGGCACATGGGTAGACTTAGAATTAAGATCTAAGTCCAGTACATTCCTGTAATGAATGAAAAAACACATGCCAGCTGCTTGTTGCTACATTTGAAATACCAGTGAGTACACAAATTTCTGCAGAATCCACACAGCCACATACATTCTTTGGCTGTACAACTTGAGATTTTTTTCCTTAGTATTTGCTATGTCAGATCATAAATATGTGCTGGTTTTTAGCATTCATCAATTTTATGTTCTGTCCTGTATTGTTCCTACAAATATTATTTTTCATAGAATCACATAATTATAAAGATTGGAAGGGACATCAAAAGATCATGTAGTCCAACCCCCTGCCAGAGTAGGACCACCTAGAGCAGGTCACACAGGAACGCATCCAGGTGGAATTTGAATGTCTCCAGAGGAAATTCAACAACCCATCTGGGCAGCCCGTTCCTGTGCTCTGTCACCCTCACAGTGAAGAAATTCTGCCTTGTATTTCTTTGGAACCTCTTATGTTGCAGTTTGTACTCATTGCCCCTTGTCTTATCATTGGACATCATTGAGAAGAGCCTGGCTCCAACCTCCTGACACCTGCCCTTTATGTATTTGTAAACATTAATGAGGTCACCCTTCAGCCTTTCATCATAAGGGAGATGCTCCATTCCCTTCATCATCTTTGTGGCCCTGCACTGAACTCTCTGCAGCAGCTCGCTGTCCTTCTTGAACTGAGAGGCCCAGAGCTGGACACAATATTCCAGATATGGTCTCAAGAGGGCAGAGTAGAGGGGCAGGAGAACCTCTCTCAGCCTACTAACCACATCTCTTCTAATACACCCCAGGATGCCATTGGTCTTCTTGACCACAAAGGCACATTGCTGGCTCATGGTCATCCTGCTGTCCACCTGGAACCCCAGGTCCCTTTCCGCTGCACTACTAACATGTTCATTCCCTAATCTGTATTGGTACATAGGGTTATTCTTTCCCAGATGCAAGATTCTACACTTGCCATTGTTGAATTTCATTAGATTTCTCCCTGCCCAACCTTCAGCCTGTCCAGGTCTCACTGAATGGCAGCACAGCCTTCTGGTGTGTCAGCCACTCCCCCCAGTTTAGTATTGTCAGCAAACTTGCTGACAGTGCCCTCTGTTCCCTCATCAAGGTCATTAATGAATATATTGAATAGTACTGGTCCCAACACTGACCCCTGAGGGACTCCACTAGATACAGGCGTCCAACTAGACCCTGCCCCATTGATCACAACTCTCTGCCTTCTTCCCTTCAACCAGTTAACAATCCACCTCACTACTTGATCATCCAGCCCACACTTTCTCAGTTTTGCTGTGTGGATGCTGTGTGGAAATGGTGCCAAATGCTTTACTGAAAGCAAGCTAAACTATATCCACTGTACTACCACCATCTGTCCGCCTGGTTACATCTTCATAAAAGGCTATCAGGTTGGTCACACATGACTTCCCCTTGGTGAAGCCATGTTGACCGCTCCTAATGACCCTCTTGTCCTTTAAGTGCCTGGAGACAGCACCCAATATAAGTCATTCCATCACCTTTCCAGGGATGGAAGTGAGGCTGACCGGTCTGTAGTTACCCAGCTCCTCCTTCTTACCCTTTTTGAAAACTGGAGTAACATTTGCTTTTCTCCAGTCCTCAGACACCTCTCCTGTTCTCCATGACTTACTGAAAATGATGGAGAGTGGTTTAGCAATGACTTCTACCAGCTCCCTCAGCACCCATGGGTGCATCCTATTGGGGCCCATAGATTTATGTACATCCAGATTGCTCAACTGATCCTTAACCCAGCCTTCATCAACCAAACAAAAATCTTCCTTTAACTTGACTTCCTCTGGAGTCTGATGCTCCTGAGGACAGTTTCCGGTAGTATAGACAGAGGTAAAGAAGGCATTGAGTAACTGCCTTCTCTGTATCCTCTATCACTAGGGCACCGCTTCATTAAACAGTGGGCCTACATTGCCTCTAGCATTAGTTTTATCTGAAATGTGTTTGAAGAAGCCCTTCTTGTTGTCCTTGCAAGGTACAACTCCAACAAGGCTTTAGCTTTCTTAGTTGCCAATCTAAGCTGCACTAAAATTTTGCTAGAAGTATTGAATGGCACAAGAAGAACAAACATTAATCTTTTCAAAATCTGTGGGAATCTTATGCTAAATCTTCACTGCTCTTCCCATTATTTTGTGGTCTGTAAAACAAACTAAGTGGCAATAAGGAGCCCTAAAAATACCAGGCCATCGCGGCTGGATTTTCCCTGCTTTATCTATCAGAGGAAGATGACCATCTTCCTCAGAACTTCCTTGCAGAGCATCACACAGGAGACAGAAAGCATCTGCTGAGAGAAAGAAAGGGAGATGAGAAGGCTTTGGAGTAGCTGTACAGCCTTGGGTAAGAAGATTTTAGGGCAATCTCAGTTTTCTTTGCCACTGGTGTCTTGGGGAAGACCTGGACAGGTCACATGCTTTGGATATACATCTGTCGGTACTTCTTTCCACCATTCATTGACCAATTTCTGACAAATCAGAAGAGGAAAAAAATGCCTCCAGTGGAGCTGAAAGCCTAAAAACTTAGTGAAAAGAAGAGATTGTTCAGAAACAAATCTACTAAGTATAATACTAGGCATCAGAAAATCTACTCAGGTAAGCCCAAGAACTGTTGCAACTGGAATCTGTACTCAAATAGGAAGAGCAGGTTTGATTAGTCCTAATGTTTATGGAATGTCTTTTAAAAGTGCATTAACTAGCCACCAGGAGAAGACAATCACCTTCACTGTGCCTAGGGACTGCATGCAGGCAGTCCAGGTAAGTGAAAACCAGGCTTTCCCTCTCAAAATCTTGCATTCTGCAAGACTCCGGCCTGCAGTTCCTCTGGAAATACATCAAAAATTTGCAAGTTAAAGGGGTTTCTCAAAAACTCATAAATCATTAGTATTTTGGTTATTTTATTTCTTCTTGCACTCTTGGTTTGCTAGTCATGCTATTAAGAAAATGGAAAGAATAGGATCCTGTCACAAAAGCCATCTATAGAAATTAGGAAAATATCTTCTCTGTCAACTACTTATATCATCATACGGAATTAATTAAGGCTTTACTCATTAGGGCTGTCTTCCAAAGAGTGATTAAAAATCTATGTACACTCCATCATGTTCTACTAATTTCTGTAGGGTTTTCTAAAATAGAAATGAAGTAATTATGAAATAAAAAGCAGGGAAAAAGGTTTGAATTGGTAACCAAAAAGAAGAAGCTCATGGTTGTGCTATGAGTCCAAAATTTTTCAGATGTCACCAAAAAAGAGAATTCAAAGACACCAGTGAGTGCAGAGTGAACACATAAGTTAAAACTGAGGAAAGGTCTTTAAATACCTAATAACATCCCTTAATGCAATTAGTGCATTAAGTGTAAATGTGTCTTCATTTTGCACGGGAAAGTCAAATATCATTAGATAGTTACGTGCCCAATGAGGAGTCCCTGAACTTTGAATCTTCCTGACAGGAAGCGAGTATCCATGTTCTTTCTGACGCTTGGTGGTGGTGCTGGTGTGATGTCTTGAATGCAATTTGTGATAGAAAAGCAGGAGGAGATGATTTATGGTCCCAACTGGTGTTAAAACTCATTTACTTTCTTTGCTGGTGTTTACATTGTGGCTTTGAAGATTACTCTTGAATGATTCACTTCCTATTTAATGTTCTCATTAGACAAATCTGAGCAACGCAAACCGCTAGGCACTGTCTCATTTTGCAAAAGCACATCTTTTTTCTTGAACTGCATAGAAATGGTTTCACTAAACCAGCTAAATTGACCCCTTAGGTCCAATGACCAAATTTAATAACTGTTCATCTTTGCTAAAGTACAGTGTTTAATGATCTCATTCATTAATACATCAATGGTTGCTTTGGCTGATTAAATTTCTTCCATCATTTTGACAGTATGATCTAAATGTAAAGTACAAATATTCCATGTAAAAATGAAACATTGTATTCTGGGCCAATGTCATAGATTATTTCTTAACTCACTTCAGTAGCCCACTAGAGGAGCTTGTGTTAGGAGCCTTCAGAATTGCTCTCTGGTGTAATGGACTAATTTCTGTACTTGGGAGCCAGAAGCACTTGCATAGATTTGAAGTCCAGGAAGAAGTGTACAAGTTTATTATCTGATCCCTGCATAAAGCATAGTCAGAAAGGGTTATTGGATTTACATAAAGCAGAATTAAATCATGGAATGAATGCACATACTCATAAATTCATTTTAGTTAGTAACTTGTAAAGTCTGTCAGTGCAAGCAATGACAATCCTGGTAGCAGAATCTTCTTAGCGTATCAACTCATATTTTATCATCTTATCAGGATTATTTTACAGAAAGATATAATAAAAGTGTTTTCCTTCCCTTGAAATGCCACTGTGACATTCCTGTTATCTTCAACGTCCTACTCTGATTGCTCTCATCCTTTGCTTTCTGTTTGTGAGAGCCTGAAACTGCCAGTCATAATATTGACTGAAAACACCTTTTTAGGTCCTCTGAGTTCAGTCATTAAGCAGTTTGAATCTGTCAACTTATTGCTCATATACTAAACAATTCAACAGCTCATTTCTCGTCACAGATCCATGGGCTGCTTTAATGAGAGTGCCTAACAGAAACTCACTGTTAAAGCAATTTCAAATGCCCTCCTTTGCAGGCTCAAGGGACTATGCTGCTGAAACAAGGGTGGTAATAAAAGTAGAACTGTTCAGTCATATTTCTGAGCTATTTCAGTGTTTTGCTTCTAAAGGGGCAGAGGAAAACCACGCCTTTATAACTAAACAGAGAGGAGAACTAATTGTTTTGTTTTCTCCATTAGCTCTACTTGAGTACATCAGACAAATTAACTTAAATATTTATGAAACATGAAAGTTCCACCCCTCGCCTCTGTGAATCACACGTTTAAGAATTACCATGAAAACCCACATTTATCACACAACTTTCACAATCTTCACTCACAACAACTAAAAAGAATTCACCATACCCAAAATGAAAAATAACATCATCACAACACTGAATGAAAGTGGACAATTTACATATAATCCACCCCTTGTCCCTTCACCACAATTAAAACAAACCAAAATTCTCCATCATTCCCTTTTAACACCATTGAGTCCATGTTTTGCCAGTTGCTGCTCCCAGTTACTGTCATTATGTCAAACTCCTCACAATTCTTGTGCCCCACTGTTGGGCATCAAAAAGACTGTAGTGGTTTAGCCAGGTGTCCACCAAGTCATAATAACACTCCCTCTCCTAAACTGGACAGAGAGAAATATAACGAGTATTTTGTGAGTCGAGATAAGGGCAGAGAGATTGCTCAGCAATTAGCATCATGGGCAAACCAGACTCAACTTGGGGAGAAATTGTTTGATTTATTAAAAGAACAATAAGAACAGCGAGATGAGAGATAAAACTGAATTTTAAAACTCCTCCCCCTACTCCTCCCTCTTCCTAGGACTCTCTTCCCTTCCCCCACTGTGGCGCAGGGGATGGGGGATAGGGGTTACAGTCAGTTCATTACAGATGGACTTTGCCACTGCTGCTTCTCAGGGAGAGGCCTCCTCACACTTACCACTGCTACAGTGTTGGGTCCCTCCTCACAGGATACAGTCCTTCATGAACTTCTCTAGTGTAGGTCCTTCCCATGGGCTGCAGTGTCTCACAAACTGCTCTGGCATGCAGCCTCCCATGGGGGCAGCTCCTCACACCCTGGCCCAACATGGGTCATCTACTGGGACAATAGTCCTTCAGGTACCAACTGCTCCAGCCTGAGTCCCTCACAGGATCACAAGTCTTGACAGAAAACCTGCTCAGTCCTGTGCTCCTCTCTCCCCAAAGGCTCCCAGGTCCTGCCAGCAATTCTCTCCAGGGTGAGCTTCCCATAGATTCACAGCCTCCTTCAGGCATCCACCCACTCCGGCGTGTGGATCTCTGCTCCCCGGTGGCCTCCATGGACTGCAGGACAGCTGCTTCACCATAATCCTCACCACAGGTCACAGAGGAGTCTTCCTTTCAGGGCCTAAGCACCCTCTGCACCCTCCTCTCCCTCCTTCTCCACTGACCTTGGTGTCTGCGGAGATGTTTTTACATTCTCACTCCCTGTTGCTGCTGCAGTTTAGCAACTGCTCAGCAACTTCTTCCCCTTCTCAAATCCGTTATTCACAGAGGCATTACCTCAGTCACTAATTAGCCAGGCCTGGGTCAGCTGCAGGGCCTTATTAGAATTGACTGGCCCTAGCCCTATCAGCTACTGGGGAAGCTTCTGGCAGATCTTTGTTTAAAAAAGCCACCCCTGAAGCTCCCCCCACACAAAGAAAAAAAACAGCCCAGGTAAAACCACTACAATTTACTAAGCAAATTTTCTTTAAGGGATAATGAATTCCTGAAAAATAATGAAAAAAATCAATGTAGATCTATAGCCTAAAGCTAAGTATCAAAATCTAGATCAAGAAGTTAACTGTATTGTCATCCAAAATATGGTAGCACATAGCACTGAACAAGTTATTAATTTGAAACAGAAATAAGAAGAAAACTATCAATGAAGAATAAAAGTGTAAAGATCACTTATTTTTACTTTTAAAATCATTTATACAAGTAGAAGAAATCTGTGGTTTTACCTGGACAGCAGTACAGAAACAACTGAAAGGTCATTGAATGGGTAATTTTCTTTGATGTAGCATCTTTTCTCAGCCCTGAAGTGTCAGGGCTTCATGTACTCAAAATCAGACGAGCAATTATCATTTTCATAAGTAGTCCTAAAGGAAAGCCAAAGCCTTACAGAATATAGAAATTTTTTCTATTACTGGGTGTGGGCAGAGTTTCTGCCATGTTAGGTTGAAACATACTTTGTTTATGGAGTAGTACAAGGAAACAGGATGATTGCTAATCATACACCTGGTTCTAGAGTTTGCATGGTAAAATTTAATTCCCATCATTAACATTCTGGTATCATTGTGTATTGAAAGTGATGGTCAAAAATGAGAACATCAAGAATATCCGTTTGAAAACTTATATTTTATATACTCCCAAAATACAGTGAAATCAATATGATAAAAAGCCCTATTCACAGCTTGTCAGTGTTAAAGGCTCAACGCATCACAGATACCTACATGAGTTCATTAAAGATGTAAAAAGATGCATTTTCACAGAAATGCTCAAACAATATTAACACTTGACATCCGTCTATTTTTCTATATATTTGCCACAAGAGATTAGACCAAAAAAATAGATAACTTTAATGTGAATAGTATTTTAAAGGCCTTTATTTCATACTAGACAATCTTCCTTAACTTCTCCAGAAATTTTTGCATATGCTTACCCATGTAACATAATTATTTCCTGAAAAATTAACACTTCTTACCAGTGTCATCCACTGCAAATGAAGATTATAAACAAAATGTTTTTAAAGAGAAGGGATATAAAATAAAGAAGTTACAAATATTTTGCATTCTAAGAGAGATTTTAAAAGACATTGTACTCTTCACACTTGAAGGCCAGTAATTATCAGTCACTCTATTGCATCATTTATAATCACTCACCTATAAGACTGATACAACTGAAGTGGTTTTATGTTTTGGGTTTGTTTTTTTGTTTTTGTTTTACTCCCTTTGTGGATTAGCAGCTGGTAATTGATTTTTCAGAAGTTGTGAATACAAATTACTTACAGTTACCGAGGTGAAACAAGCTGATGCCACTGTGCTGAGTTGTATAAAATCAAATCAAATTGTGCAATTAATTTTACTTTTCACCTTCTTTGGAAAGTAAGTACTTGGGACTCCTTTTGTGTTTGGTGATAAAATGAACACAGAACAGTGAGAAAAGAGATATTGAAGCAAATGTCTTCTCTCAGTAGATAATTAGAACAGGGTGAGTGATTGCCCGGAGCTGCTGTTGATGAGGTTTTGTGTTTGATGCTTACTTATTGTGAATTAACATAGCATATGATATATGTTTGTCAATGTGGCAGCCATTTGGAAAAATGAAATGTTTGACAGCAGTAAATATACCTCCTAGTACAAAGGTGTGTCTTGCTTCTATCATTGTTAGTTCCTTCCATTTCTTCTAGCAGCATTCCAACAGCAGTGGAGCTTCTTTGTATGTAGTTAGAGAATAAACTGCTTTGCATTATAGCTATAGGATTCAATGAGCAAAAGTTCCAGTTAAAGGAATTATTTGCTCTCCAGAAGATTGTTTGCCTCTTTTAAAGAGCAGTTAGATTTATGAAGGTGGAAAGAGAAAACAAGAGGAGTCTGGATTATGGAGGCACAGGGAGGAAGGCTCAAGCCATTGTGAGGAGAATTTTTGGAATCTGGAAAGATTCCTCTAATGGCCTGTCCTTAATAACGCCGACAGCTCAAGTTTGTCCTTAAGGAACACTTGGGACTCTGATATAGTGGGAGGTTGAATAAACAAAAAATTTACTGAATAAACTGCAAGAGCGTTTCTACTGAAAAAATTAAAAGTCATTACAGCATTGCTACTTCTGCTACATGTTGTTGTGTTTTTTTTTTTTTTTAATATACAATTAATACTGTATTTGTGGCCACTAGGAGCTGGTTTAGGTCTCAGGACAAATAGTCACTGTACTTACGATCCCCTCCTGTGCTGCTTTACATTTGCTTATGCTGCAGCCTTCTCCCATACTTCCATTCTTAATTTCTGTCACTTCTGCAGAGGTGGGTGGTGAGGTGTGATGGAGGCTTGGACCAGAGTAAGCTGGGATGGTCTGGCCTTTTGTTCTGCCATTCAGACAAAGTCAGCATTATCTGGACCTGCAGAGCTGGATTATATGCGTCCCCATGTGCATATGCTGTGGTGCGGCAAGAAAAGAAAGGAACCATTAGAATTTCCCCTTTACTACATTAGATATGAGTGTGTTGCTGTGTTTCACTGGAGAAGAAAAAAAAATCTGGCACACGGTCATTCAATTTAGTATATTTTCTCAGAAGCACCTTAAGAAATGACAAGAATAACATGTATGATAAGGACACAAATTTTTTTTTTTTGCAGATACTTACTTCTTCATGTTCTGAACTAAACAACAGAAGGTCAATGAAAAATCTGTGACTTTAACTGACTTTACTACAACCATTAAGCACCTTTAGTATTTAATAACTTTTGTGGATCTTTCAATAGTCTTCACAGCTTTCTACTTTTTTTTCTAACTTTTATCAAAGCTTCAGGGTTTATTGAGACTTTGACATTTATTATAGGGCCTTTATGGTAAATTGTAAGTCTGGCATTGCTACAAGTTATTTTCTTTGCTGTGTATCTGTATTTGGAACCTGTAGAGCTTTTCCTTGAGATAAGCAACTCTTATTTTGTTTATGTATAACTAGATATGTACTTGCATATGCTTGGAAGGCCTACTGCAGTGGTTTTGTGCTGCCTTAGAATAAATCTGTTAATAGGTATATATTAACACACGTACATCTATTCCTGTAAGGCTTCTGCTCTTTAATTTAATGTGAGCAAATTGTGTGGAATCTTTCTATGTCTGTTTGGAAAGAAATATGCTATCAGAATTTATGGTTCTCATTTTAATATGAAGTCACTTGATCGCTATTGAAAGTGTTATTTGCACTACATAATTTAATTATTTTCCTAAAGCTTGTTAGTTTAATGTTATAAAAAATAAGCATAGAAAAAAATCAATTTTATTTAGTCATCTGTCAAACCTCTGCTTTTGTGAAGCTATTTTTTTTCTGACCATGACAGTATGTTTTATCTGTTGCTCCATTTGATAATCTCTCCTATGGAGAGATTTTTATTAACTCATTCTTTTCTCTTATAAAGACCAGTGCTTTTGTTGTGCCTGGTAAGAAGTGCATTGAAATTGTGCACAGAAAGTAAACAATAATAATGTAAACCAAACTTTACTATACCACCGGATCCTAAAAAATCTGGTTTTAGTTTTTATTTTCTACTATGAAATGTTATGCATCCTTCTTTGACTGGCCTGCCATTTTGGACTGTCTGAAAAGTTGCAGAAATTTTCATGGCTCTTTTTGCTTCCTCCTGCAGTGCCTCCTAGGTTTGTGGTTCAACCCAGTGACCAGGATGGAATCTATGGAAAAGCTGTAATTCTCAACTGCTCTGCAGAGGGTTATCCTGTTCCTACCATTGTCTGGAAGTACTCAAAAGGTAGGATTCCTCCTTTCATCACCGGGGAGAGATTAGCTCTGGTTTAGTAACAGCTTACTTAGCTACAAGTAACTGGTTTAATTTTTACATCATCAGAAGCTGGCAAGATGCAATAAGGGAAGTATCAGTCCTGTTTTTACTGTTATTACATCACATCCCCAAACCCATAGTGCTGGCCATTTTCATGGACACAATGCTGGGCTAGATGTACTTTTGGTCTGCCTTAGAGACGTTCTGGAACTATAAGCGTATGTCTTAGTCATGGCCTCATTGGCAAGGGGTGAAATAGATGACTGAGAGAAAAAAAGCTGATATTTTAATTGAAACAACCTCAGAACAAGGTTCACCAACAGCATTTGGCTGATTTCCCCCACCCTTCAAAATTCATGATAACATGGCCAATCATATCTTTTCAGCAGAGAAGAAGGTCAGGTAGCATTAGCATAAGCAGTAATTCAGTATGTGCTTTACATAATGCTTTAACATTTTCTTCTCATGTAACAGAGCATTAAAACTGGCCCCACTTGACCCTCAGTAACCATAGGAAATTGACTGCTTTTTAATTAAAATGTGCTGCCTGCTAGATTGCATCTTCTGGCCAGTTGTCTTCTGGTAGGTTTTAGCAAGAGAACAAACTCTCTAGACTCTGTACCCAATCTAAATGAGTTGACTCTTCAAAAAGCAAAACTACTTACTGTCTGGAGGAAATCCTTACGTAATGTTCAATGTCATTTTTGGTTTCTTTACGATCTAAGTCCAAATTATATTTGAAGAAAAGGGTAAAGGAAGAGAAGTGTTGATTTTAAAGACTATTTTTCCTTCTATTGATAAATTCTGGTTTGTGGCAAGAAGGGTGCAGAACTACAAATTCCATTAATTTCAATGAGAGATGGGATTTTAATTTTGAATATAGGTCACAAAGAGATAATTCTGGTTTGTTGTGTTTGCATGCTGAAGGACGAGGCCAAGCTAAACTAGATGAGTTGTAATTAACTGAGAAGAGATATACATCCCATTTAAAAAAGGGGAAAGGGACAGTAGTTTGATTTTAGTGGCATCTTACTACAAGTGATGGTTTTTAAGGTTTTCCATTAGCAGCTCTGAAGTTTTTAAGTCAAAGACATTTTTAGTAGATATGTGATGTAGGCAAAGCCATCAAACTGAAATTTAATATTTTGGCCCAAATAACTGGCAAACTGTCAGTATTTTTACAAAAGACTGTATTTTTCTAATGTAGGACTGCAATTTCAATATATAATCTAACTAAGTTGCTGTACAGGTCTATAAGATATATGCTACATCTTCTTTTAAAGAGATAAATTGTATAACTGATTTGTGAGCAAGGTTTGTGACAAATTCTGAAATACTGAGGTGAGGCCAGAAAGAGCACAACAATAAGATCATAGCTCATATGTAGCTAGCACAGCAGAGCAGAAAGGGCATCTGTACACCTGCAAGTATGTTAGTGTTATTGGCTTTTCCTGTCTGTGAAAAATGGAAGAAGAAGGTTTACCTTTTTGACCACCAGAATCATAGAATCATAGTATCATAGATTCATAGAATTGTTTCAACTGAAAGAGACCTTTAAGATCATCAAGTCTAGCCTTTGTCCCAGTCCTACCAACCACTAGACCATTTCCCTAAATACAACATCCAACTGTATCTTAAACACTTCCAGGGACAGTGACTCTACCACCTCCCTGGGCAGGCTATTCCCGTGCCTAACCCTTTCAGTAAAGAAAGTCCTCCTAATATCCAGCCTGAACCTCCCCTGGTGCAACTTCAGGCCATTTCCTCTTGTTCTGTTGCTTATTGCTAGGGAACACAGATTGACCCCCTACTTCGCTACAACTTCCTTTCAGGTAGTTGTAGAGAGCGGTAAGGTCTCTCCTGAGCCTTCTTTTCTCTAGGCTGAACAGCCCCAGATCCCTTAGCTGTTTATAGCCAGGTACTGGAAATGGACTTGCTATCTCTAAACAATAATGAAAATGATCAATACAGATACCCTATAACCAGCAAAAATCTATTGGTTTAAGTCCTTTAGACTTAAAGACGCAATGGACATTGCCTCTGAAACAAGGGAATGTTCCAATAACATAAGGAAACTTTCTTTTTACTGTGAGGGTGACTGAATACTGGACAGTGAGGCTATGGTGTCTCATCCTTGGCGAAATTCAAAAGCTGTCTGCACATGATCCTGGGCAAGCAGCTTTAGGTGGCCCTCTTGAGCAAAAAAGTTGAACCATATGACCTCCCGAGGTCCCTTCTAACCTCAACCAGTGTGTGATTCTGTGATTTATGAGCATATGGTCCTTTTGCAGATTCACTCCTGACGTTAGCTCTGTGTATGACAAACTGCTGTCAGTGCTCAGGAAGGACTTTGGCTCTAACAGCAATAACAGTGCATGTGAAAATTAAGCAGCCTTTGCAAACTTAGGCAAAATTTTGCCCAGCTGTAAGCTGTTCTCAGGAGTATCAGCAATTTGCCTTCTGTGAACACCAAATTGTCCCCAGAATTTTTCATGTGAAGAAATATAAGAAATGAGTGCTTGCATCTATCTACTTGGGCAATCAGTTGCAGACAGGTAGAGTTAGTGAAGCATAAATGTGCTTTCCAAATAAAAGACAGGAAAAATGTCTTCTTAGAGGAAAAAAGCAGACAAAGGGGGAAGTGGGATATGCATGTGAGTAAAACAGTTGAAAAATCAACAATGTCAACTGATTTTTGTGAAAATGTTGTCTCTTTAACATTTCTAAGTTCATAATACACGCCACCAGACCTTCATTGTAACTGTAAATCCTGAAAGAAAACTCTTCTAGAACTTTTAATATGCAGGTCTGGTTGTAACATTCTAGCTCTCATATTCATCAGCTGTTAGAGCTTGCTATTTTATACTAAATCATTCTCCATAATATTTATTCATCATATTTCCTCCTGGGCTGACTCAGCCAACCGTGTATAGTAATTAATGTTGACAGATATTAACTTCACGTACGGAAAGTGCTATAAGAGAATTCCATTGAAGAAGACTATCTTATGATTTCTCTGAAACATCTCATCTTCTGCTGCCAAAGTAGATTGTAAAGTCTTGTGTTACAAGAACCGTATCTTGATCTACACTTAGAGAGTCCTCAATGCTGAAAGAACCTGAACTTGTGGTGGGCCTCTGGACAGTATGGGATGCTAATAGTATGGTAGTATCTTGTTCCCTAAATCACCTAGTATCTTACTTCCAATTAAAAGTAGATTCATTCTTAAAACAAAACTTGATACAAAAATATTTGGCTTTCTGTCTTTTTATAGACGTTCTATTTTTACATTACCACAAAACATGGCACCTCATGCCTGATTAGTGGTCTGAGCTTTTTGTTTCTTTCATATTTTTCTTTTAAGTCCGAATAAATACCGGCTACAAGCATCGTAGAACAGAGTTTTCATGTGTCATCTTTCAGTCAGCTGTCAGAAGAAACAAGCTATACGGTCACTGATGTGGTTTCCATGTTACTCAGAGCTTCGTAAACAAAGTCCTAGAAGTCCCTTGAGTATGCCATGTTTACTACAACAAACATCTCTTTTCATCATAAGAAATTCATTTGGTGAAAGCATTAGGGATGCATACTTGTATGACTGTTCAGCTGTAATTGTCAATAATTTATCAGCCTCTAAATGTACAACAAATGTGCCTTTTTACCCATGAGTGATCTGAAAATCTTCATTTTCTTTCTCCTCCTTTCTAGTTCATCCACTCCTGCTTCATGCTCCTTTTGCCCCTTCACCTTTAAAATGGGAAAATGATTGCTACTCTTGCATTTCAAAAATCTTTCTTCTTTCCATTTAATTAATTCAATTTTTTGAAAGAACCATTCCATTTGTTCTGATGATGTCAGAAGCCATTTGTATTTTATTGATTTGAGCCTGTAAGAATAGTTTCCTGCCTAACTAACTAATTTCCATGGGGGTCCTGCTTTAGGTGCCGGGGTTCCTCAATTCCAGCCGATTGCATTGAACGGTCGTATCCAGCTTCTCACAAATGGCTCCTTGCTGATTAAACATGTGCTGGAAGAAGACAGTGGATACTACCTCTGCAAGGTCAGCAATGATGTGGGAGCAGACGTCAGCAAGTCCATGTACCTCACTGTTAAAAGTAAGAACTAAACCACTTCTCTGTGATCCAGATGTTAAAATTGAGTGAAAAAGGCTTGTCTACTGCATCCTTTGTTTGGAGGGAGGGGAGGTGGAGCAGGATGGGAGAGGTCAGTTTTGTTGGTTTTAATTTAATGTCAGTATTTAACTGCATGCAGTAGCACCTGGAAGTTAGTATGGTTAATAAAAAACATTGCTTAGTAGAAGAAGAAACAAGGACTTAAAAATGAAAAAGATCAACATCTCATTTCAAAATCATGTCTATGAGCCGCAGCTGAGTAATGAAGGGGAAGTAAGAAATATTTTGGTCAAGGGTAATAAAAAAACAATAACAAAGAAGTAAGAACAACTGTTACAAATCTCTGAAGTTGAAGAATGTATGGATTAAGAAGTCCTTTAATCATTTCTCAAAATATCATAGATACATACTATACCACAAGATTCTCTAGCATACTAATAGAAATTATAAATACAGCCATAGTAGTAATTTCGTCTTGGCCACTAACAAGTAACTTTCAGAAAATGCATCTAATTCTGTTGAATCTGGAGTGCTGTCCTGGTTTTATCTGCGACAATTAATTTTCTTCCCAGTAGGTGGTACAGGGCTGTTTTAGTTTTGTGCTAAAAACAGTGTTGATAACCCTGGAATGTTTTGGTTATTGTTGAGCAGCGTCAAAGACCTTTTCTGCCTCTCACACTGTCCTGACAGTGAGTGGGCTGGGGTGGACACAAGAAGCTGGTAGGGAGCATGACCAGGACAGCTGACCCAAACTAGCCAAAGGGCTATTCCATGTAATGTAATGTCATGCCCAGTATATAAACTTGAGGGGAGTTGATGGAGAGGGACAGATTGGTGCTCAGGCATCAGTCAGCACATGGTGAGTAGTTGCATTGAGCATCACTTGGTAGATTTTTTTCCTTTTTAAAAAAAAACAATTATCTATCTCATTACATTCTTTTTCACTACAATTATATTGTATTTTTTTTATTATTTGTATTATTATATTTATATCATTTTAGTAAGTAAACTCATCTCAGCCCACAAGTTTTAGTTTTATTTCCCAATTCTCCTCCCTGAGCTTTGGGGGAGGTGAATGAGCAGCTGTGTGGTGCTTAGTTGCTGGCTAGGGTTAAACTACAACAAGTGTGTGCACAACCTCAAGTTATCTGTGCCTTCTAGGCATGAGACAAAAGCAATCCAGTTGTTAGGTATGTGTTAGCTACAACTCCTTAAAAAGAGAGCATAGCTGGAAATATAGAGGAAATATTAGGAAAAAGAAAAGCTGTATGTACAATTTCTCACTAGAGAAAAAAAAGAGACTATTGACACTTCAGCACACCAAATGTTCCTGGGTGACCTATTAGACCAGTATTGAAAGAGGTGACCAAGCTATGCACTTTCATGTTTGTAAGATTTTTGAAGATTGACTGTGTGCTTTGAAGTTCTGAGATGTCAATTAGCTTGAAAAAGATTTGCCGTTGAATGTAAAGGTTTCTTTTTTTTTTTCTGAAAGTAAGGAAAATCCAACTTATAACTAAGTTCTTTGAAAGGGAGCATGTCAACTTTGTTAGTTTTGCAAGACTAACAAGTTTGTACCTCAGATGTCCTCCCACTCTGATTTACCATAGCGATGTCATCTGAAAAATAACATAATATCCTAGTCTCTCAAAACAACTGTATTAATTGCATACTTTTTCTCTAGATCAATAGAAGATCCAGCTTCTGTGGTTTCCATAAATGGCTATTTTTGGGCCAGTCTTCAACTGTAGTAGCAATGCACTGCTGTAATATGCCATAGAAATACAGCTTTCCTCTGGTTGGCAGCTATGCACACTGCCTGTCTGATCACTGCATGCAGTTTCATGTGTGATAAAAGAGCATCCCTTATCAAATAAGAGCAGGAGCCTCCCTGGAGAGTCAGTTGCTGTTTGAATCTAATGAAAACCCCTCTGGCTCTGAGATAGCAGGCAAGCATGTCTGCACACCCTCACACATCCACACTAACACAAGTTCTCCCAACATGGCTGTTAGCATGTTGGTATGTGCGTAGAAGATGCACAGCTTTAGCTGAAATCAAGCACGCATTAAGGACAAACTGCTTTGTGAAAGTGCCATGGTGGCCTTCAGGTATGTCTGGATGACATGGTTATGGCACATAATACTTGCCTCTGGTCATGCAGAGTGACTCCAAAGTGGGAACCTGGACCTCCCATTATTCTCTCTGGTACTATACCTTGTCATTCATTGTTTTGTTTTCCTTTGTGGTTATTCTGGTAATTTCAGGACTCTAGTCCTCAAGTATAGCCCTACAACAAGCTAAAAACCTTGGGCTTCCTTTTCTTAATTACACCGTAATGATTTATTTACTCAGAGGTAGAAGGTGGGACTTTGCCCAGTCAGCTTTTTCTGGCTGACAAATTTAGTAAGAAACAGGCTTCCAAAACATAAACAATGATAAGCATCAGAACATTTTGTTGTGGGTTCCTTGTGACAAATTGGCTTCCCACTTTCTGTCTGTCTGTATGTGTGTTGTCTGTAAGCAGTAGCTCAAATTATCAGATAAAAAGAGTGGCTTAAATGGATTTAGTCACTGATCATGAAACTAGACTGCCTCTCAGAAAGAAAGACATGGCAGCAGTCCCTTTACAGCTGCCTCCTTCACTTCTTAACTGTCCCTTGTACCACAGATACCTCATGTATGCAGATGCTAAGCATTGATAGCATCGCTACAGACTTAAGGAACTCTTATGCATAGGTGATTCCTCCCCTCCACATTTGATAAGAAGTTTCAATGGCGGCAAGTCTAGTTGGAAGCCTGTGGTTAGCAGGATTTCACAAGGCTTGGTTCTGGGGCCAGGATTAATTAACGTAATTATCAACGACCTGGATGAGGTGACAGTGTGCTCTCAACAAGTTTTGAAGATGACACCAAACTGGGAGGACTGGCTGGTTTACCAGAAGACTGTGCTGCCATTCAGCAGAATCTCAACCGGCTTGAGAGTTGGGCAGAGAGGAACCTCATGAGGTTCCACAAGAACAAGTGCGGAGTCCTGCACCTCAGGACGAACAACCCCATGCACCAGTACAGGCTGGGGGTGACCTACTGGAGAACAGCTCTGCAGGGAGAGACCTGGTAGTTCTGGTTTTAATAAACTGAACATTAACCAGCAATGTGCCCTCATGGCCAAGAGGGCCAATGGCATTCTGGGATACATCAAGAAGAATGTGGCCAGCACATTGAGGGAGGTTCTGATCTCTCTGTACTCTGCCCTGATAAGTTCTCTTCTGGAATCCTGTGTCCAGTTCTGGACTATCCAGTTCAAGAGGGACAGACAACTTCTGGAGAGAGTCCATCAGAGGGCCGTCAAGATAATCAGGGGACTGGAGCATCTGTCTTTTGAGGAAAGGCTGAGAAATCTGGCACTGTTTGTTGTGTAGAAGAGAAGACTGAGGGGACCTTATCACTGCTTCCAAATACCTAAATGGCAGGTATGGAGAGAATGAAGCTAGTCTGTAGTACCCAGTGTCAGGACAAGGGGTGACGGGCACAAGTCAGAACACAAGAAGTTGTGCCTGAACATGACGAAAAACTTATTGCCTGTGAGGGTGAGGGAGCCCTGGCATGGGCTGCCCAGGGAGGGTGTGGAATTTCCTTCTCTGGGTGTTTTCAAAACCTGCCTGGACACATTCCTGTGTTACCTGAAACTGCTTTAGCAGGGTATTGGACTGGATGATCTCTAGAGGTCCCTTCCAACCCCTACCATTCCATGATTTTGTCGTACTGTGTTAGTAACACTGATGAATAATTTTTTGCCTTTCATAGATGCTGAGAAAAATCTTTCAAATGAGATTGGATTCTTTACTTTCACAGACTTTCCAGTGTCACCTGGATCTAAACAGAAAAACTCTTGAGATTTGATATCAAAAGGGGATAGACAAGTTTTTGTTTTGGTAGATCAGGAGTGGACAGAATAAATATTGTCTTAATATAATTTCATCACTTTACTTCTAAAATTGATAGACTGTTTCTTAGTGAAAATCAAGCTCAAGTTATAAACCAACTTCACTTGCTTAACAAAACTCTTAACACTAAGAAGGAAATGATAGAAATTACAAATAGATGTTTATTTAGTGCCTCAGTGTCTGCTACATGATACTTTCACATCATATAAACTGGTCTCAGTCCTTGATTGAGGAGAGATTGTATGAGAAGAGAGTATGAAGTAAAAACACAAGAAGAAAAGAAAGAGGCTTTCGGAATACTAAGAGAAATGTGAAAAGAGTGAGCTGCCAGAGTCAATGCTGAATCAGGAACCACGGGACTAGAATGGCAGCCGTGAAAGCAATCTTCACTTAGCAGCTGTTATCCTTCACTCTCTCTTTTCAAGAAATGGACATAAAAATCATAATCAGTGATTTTTTTTTTCTCTTCTTCTGAACCAAGGATAAGTAAGTCACAAATTTCTTATTCACTAAGACATACAGTATTAGAAGATTGTGAGAGGGATCTGGAAAAGGAATCTAGTGCTGTTTTGAGAAATGACTCCTGGTGCTTGGGATGAGAAGACTTCTAAAGAATTTCTATAGAGGATAATGAGCCTTTAACATGAAGAGAAGAACTAAAATTATTTAAAGGTTGCCCGGGAGTCACAAGGGAAGAGATGTCTACTTAAAATGGACTGCCTGCCTTCCTTCATCTGAATAAATGTCACAATTCCTAATTCTTCTTTAAGGACTATATATATACCGTGATAGAAGAGTATTGTGAAAAAAATTCCCTCCTGAGAAGCAAGCTTTTGGATGTATATATGTTCCTCTGTAAATAATCTATTGTAGGCAGTCCCCTTATTAATTCTATCACTTATTTTCATGTCAGTGTGGAGCCTGAGAAGTTTTAATCTGATCATCAGAACATTCCAAACAAATCCTGTCTGCCAAGAAAACAGAATTTCTTCCTCACTTTACTCTCAAATATGCTTCTTAACTATTTCTATTACACGTGTTTAATGCATAAACCTAAAACCGTCATTCAGACCCACACCTACTTCCAGCAGGAACATTCTTAATCACAGCTAATACTTTTGACACTAAGTTTCACTTAAACATTTAAAAAAAAAAAAACTTTAAAAATTGTGATCTATGACAAGAGCTGGTGGAATAACAGAAGAGGACGTTTGGGATAGAGAGCCTGGTCATAGTGTCAAAATTAAGTGCCCTGTTCCTGCAGCTAACCTGGGTCTTAGATCTTGTAATTCACCATCCTGTGTCTCTGCCACCTCTGCCTCCCTTATAGTACCTCTCATCCGTGTTGACTGTGGCCTCTTCAGGAAACATTTGTTTCTCTCTATTTCCAGACAACTCATGGAATGGAGGCTCTGATAGATAACTAGCTACTATTGCAAAAGAAATAATAGTTATAAACACAAATAAACCCCAAAGATGTTATTTTGATTTTATTTAACTTGTCTTTGCTCCATTTTTTCACAACGGCATGGTCTATTAGTAGCATTTTGTATGACAAAACAAAACCAAGTCCCCTGGTCTAATTGTGTACTTTGATTTACTGTTTTCTTCTCCTGACATTCTGCCATTTTTAAACAAAGGCCTTTTTCATTTATTTGCTTCTTCATACTCATTTTGTGGTTGTTTCGGTTAGAGTTTGTTTTTGTCCAATGGACGAATTCGCCAAACTTGGTAAAAATCTCCAGCTGGATTATTTGCATCTCTTCTGAATGAAAGAATAAAGTAAAGGCAAAGAATGTAAAAAATAATTTCAGTTAACTGAAGCTACTGTTTGCATCCCAAAGTGTCTTTTTCTCATGAGCTGGTGAGCTGCCCTTGCCTACCTCTGACCTTGCTGTCATGAGAGCTCTCTTTTTCACCACCTATTTTCTCTGTTAAATATGAGGATGTGAATGAACTCTGCATGGTTGTGATGGATTGTAACACTATCTGTTTTAATTACTTTTTCATTTTCATTAAATGCACAATCTAAAAGATGCTGTAAGAAAGCTACAATAAATCTTGGAAACATGCAAGTTCTCCCCAGACACAAGTGCTTTCTCTTGTTAGCAAAACAGCATATTTTTTTCCTAAGGAGGTCCTCCCACTATTAGAAATGAACAGGCCCTGAATGCTGTTTTCTGCCTCTTCAGACCACTGGCATAGCTTTGATTTAAGGACTTGCACTTTAATCACCCATCATGTGTCATTACCCCGACAGGCGGCAGCAGCCGCGAGATACAAGTTCCAATAAATTGCACTGAAAATTGCTGAAGCGATCCTTTGTTGATTTTCCTTTACAGCTATTCAATGGCAGATCAGCTGTCATAACAACACAGTGCCTGTGGCAACAGGGTGAAATTAAACGTGAAGTATGTTCAAGGTAGCTGGTAGAAAGCTGGAATATCCCTTTTCTTCTGTACATTCAAATGCCTTCTCCTTCTCTCAGTAATGCCAAGCCTGTGGCAATTGGCTAAAACTAATGCCTTCTCTTGTAAAATAATTGCCAGATGTACTGCAGTACAAATACTCAAATACTTTTATATGCAAATCTTTGCAATATTCGCATTTGAGGAAAAGAAGGGAGGTAAGGGCTTCTCTCTTTTAAAAAAAAAAACCAAAACATTTTTTTCTAATCAAGTGCAAGGAGAAAAATATTATAGCAGCTCTTTTTCTTTTCTTTAAGCTTGGTTTCATAGCAATACTTCTAGCAGGAAGGTAAAACAGATTTCTCTCCAGATAGCTAGCTAGAAAATTCGTATAGACTCTTTTCCATTTCTATGAACAGTACCATATTCATTGGGTTTTTTTACAGGACAGTTGTCTCAGCTTGCTGTCACTCAGCAACATTCAGAAGGAAGCAGGGGCATGGTTTATTTTCAGAATTTTTCTGGCTATTTAAATTTTCATAGTGGACAGAGAATATTGAGGCTTTCCTAAAAAAATGACTGGTTTAATAAAGTTGTGATTATGTCATTGTTTGAGTACCTATGCATCTTCACTTTCCTTAAAAAGTCTATTGAGGGATAAGACTCACAAGGTACACACTCTAGCTGCTGTTTTATTTTCTCCCTTTACTGAACATATTAGTAATACTTAAACACAGCCAAATGACAGATATTTTAACAGCATGTCATCCTTTCTCAATCATAATACCTCTTTTGTCCTGTTAAATTGCTAGTTTATTCAGAATAGAGAAGATTTTATGTGCCTCTCACGATTGCAGTGAACTCCATGTCCAAGTTTGGCAAGCTGTTGTCAGTAGACTGAGCAAGAGAGATCATTTCAGATCAAGGATCACAGCTCCTACGTCTCTGAACACTGCTGAAACAAGACTTGAAAACAACATCTGCTCTGCTGTCTTCCTGCAGTTGGGACGGTGATGTTTCAGGGATTGATCACAGAATGGTAGGGATTGGAAGGGACCGCTAGAGATCATCCAGTCCAAACCTCCTGCTGAAAAAAGGTTAATCTCGACCAGGTCACACATGAAGATGTCCAAGTGGGTTTTTGAAAACTCCCTCAGCAACTCGTTCCAATGTTCTCTAGCTCTCACAGGAAAGTTTTTCCTCATGTTCAAGTGGAACTTCATATATTCCAGCTTGTGCCTGTTACCCCTTGTCCTGTCACTGGGTACTACAGAGAAAAGACTTGCCCCATCCTCTCCATGCCTGCCATTTAGGTGTTTGTAAGCATTGATAAGGTCCCCTCTCAGTCTTCTCCACAACAAATAGCCCCAGATCTGTCAGCCTTTCCTCAAAAGATGAATGCTTCAGTCCCCTGATCATCTTGATGGCCCTCTTCTGGACTCACTCCAAAAGTTTCCTGTCACACTTGAGCTGGGGAGCCCAGAACTGGACACAGGACTCCAGATGAGGCCTCACCAGGGCAGAGTAGAGGGGAAGAATAACTTTCCTTGTTCTGATGTCCACACTCTTCTTGATGCATCCCAGGATGCCAGTGGCCTTCTTGGTCATAAGCATACATTGCTGGCTCATGTTTAATTGGCCATCCACCAGAGCTCTCAGGTCCCTCTCCACAGAGCTGCTCTCAAGCAGGTCACCCCAACCTGCATTGGTGCATGGGGTTGTTTCTTCTGAGGTGCAGGACTCTACACTTGCCCTTGGAATACAAGGTAGATAGATAATCCATTCATAATAACCTTCATCAAGAAAGTAAGCAAACAAATTTCAGAATATTGTATTTAGCAGAATACTGCAAACTCTGCTTTGCTAAAGTATAATAAATGGTAATGCTGACAGACTCTTTTCTGGAAGGAAATATTCTGGAAATTATTCTTACTGATAGTTTGGAAGGTCATTTTATTGAAAGAGAATTTTCAACATAACTTTCTGGAATGCAACATGTCTCAATAACCTTCTAATAAAAATACATTCCAGTAAGCATAGGACAGTTTACAGATAGAATTTCAGGAGTATTCGTTTTGGAGTTACTCATCTGCCAGGCTTAGTCTAGTAAACATTAGTCCTCCTCCTCATTTCATAGGACAGGTGCAATATCCTCCTGCCTCTGATGCTCCTTGTTCTCCTTTCTACCTCTGTGTGTAACTCTGTGTCTGGGCTCTGTACCACCTCTAAGCCTCATCAGGAAGAGTGAACACAGTGGAGCACTAAGTAGTTGAAGCTGAATGTGATGGCATTTAGAGGCTGTGGTGACATCTATCATAGGAAACTGTATCAACTGGAAGATGGAGATATAAATGAGTAGTGTTCTGGTTTTAGCTGGAGTAGAGCTAATTTTCTTCACAATAGCTAATATGAGGTTGTGTTTTGGATTTGTGCTGAAAACAGCATTGATAACACAATTGCTGAGCAGTTCTTTCAGAGTCAACACCTTTTCTGCCTTTCACATGGCCCCACCAGTGAGTGGGCTGGGAGTGCACAAGAACAGGAGGGAATACAACTGTGAGAACTGATCCCAGCTGTCCAAAAACAGGATATCCCATACCATCACGCTCAGTATCTTACAGATGACTGAATGCCTGCCTGCCAATGGAAATAGTGAATTAATTCCTTCTTTTGCTTTGCTTGTGTGCTCGACTTTTACTTCATCTATTAAATTGTCTTTATCTCGGATCTTGAGTTTTCTCACTTTTAACCCCTTCAATTTTCTCACCCATCCCATCAATGGGGAGTGAGTGATTAGCAGTGTGGGACTTGGTTGCCATCTGAGATTAAAACATGACAGTAGACATTTTAATTATATTTGGTCGTTTATCTCAAAATTTCTCATCAGAACACTCTACTTTAAAAAAAAAACGTAAAAATTCTGGTATTTTCTAGAAATTATTAAATGGTTCCAAATCTTAAAGTCAGTTACACAAAAGAGTCTCAATATAAATAATATTAGGACAATCTTCTGGTAGGTTATTTCTTTTATTCCTTTAATCCATTGGGTAGAGGAGTAATAGCTAAACACTAACCATGTCTATAATTAATAAGTGATGTTTACTGGTTTATCTAAAGTGAAATTAATTTGAAATGCTGCATGTGTATAGGTACACAGTCTTGTTTTTTTCTTGAATGTTTACCTTAAGGGACATTTAATGCTTTTAGTGTATATAATTACCTGGATTTTCCTGCTTCTGTTTTCTTAAATCAGTTCTCCCAAGGAAATTTTTAAAATACAGATGTTGCTGTGAATATATTAGTTCATTTGCTGGGTCAGTACTGTATGCAGTGTGTTTACTGGGTTTAATGTTGGCTTCTAGTGGAGGAAGTGCAGGAATGATCTATTGATGCTTATTTTTATATTTGCAACGTCAAGACATCTTGCCAACAAAGATTAAATAAACTTAAATCAAGAGCATATTGTAAAGCAATGGTAGGATATAAATTAATTTAGCAAGTGTGTGCAGTACACTTGACTATTTCCATTTCAGAAAAGCTAGTACAGTGTTTTTCTCTTTCTTTTTCCTTTCCCTTAATTTCTTTTCTCTGTGGAGTCATGCCAGCTTTAAGATACATCACATTAAAAAGTAACTTTATTCCAGCAGGACAAAGCCTCAGGCTCAGAGAGGATGGTATTCTCAAATCTCACATACTTTCTCTTCACATCTACTGATGCTTCTTCCTCTTCCTCACTGTCACCATTCGGCAAACCTCACATCTCTGCCATCACTTCCTCCTATTTTTAAAACTTCTTTCCCTTCACACATTCATTCGTCTTTCTGTCCATTTTGGAGCTCCCCAGTAGTATTCTCATATGAGTTTAGGACTTGCAGAATGCTAGCTGAATAGCAAAAAATTGTGGACAGACACTTAAATTACAATATTTCTTCTTAGATATCAGGAATTCTTCTGTACTTTGATTGACTTAGTTACAATATTTTTCATCACAAAACCTATGTTTCAAAAGATTATTCACTGTATTTTATTTTTTTATTTATTAGGACTGTTTATCCCTATATTTGACTTGAGGTAAATGCATTAAATTTTATATTAAAAAGGGAAAGTGAAAATGAGTTCTAATTTTTAAAGAATTAATATTTATTAATTAAAAAATTACAATATCTTAAAAATATATAGGATACAAACTAAATTTGAATATCAGCTGACACAGACACTAAATCAGATACTTTTTTTTTATATATATATAATTCTCCTGTAGGAAATATTTTATGCTTTGGAAAAGAGTTTATTTCTTTCTAAATAGAATGTCAAATGTCGCTATTAGCCAAAGACAATCTTTTACAACTGCTTTTTAAGTGCAATTTTAAGCTTTTTTAAAAGCTAGCAATTTTGCTTTCAAATATAAACCAAGTGACATTGTTTTTGTAGCACTTTCTTTTTCTCTTCGAAATAGTTTTTTCAAGAATTGCAAGGTAGTTTTGTTCATATCCGTCTGTGAGATTCCTATGATGGTACTCAGTATGACTGCTCTGTATAGATTCTGTAATAATCAACGTATAAACCCCAAAATTAAATTTATGTCTGGGAGTCTTGCAAAAAGAACAGAAAATGTAAGGTAGTAAGAAGAACCGTCACAAGCTGAAGACACTATATACAAGAGAAGTTAAAGCGTTGCTTCCTATGCCCCTTTCTGCTGTGCAAGTCAGATATAATTAGAAAAAACAGTTGCAAATGCAGGTTTTCTTTCTGCAATCTGATGTACTTGCTCTGTGAGAAACAAGTTTTCTCCACCCCAGGTTGCATTCCTGACCATTAAGATTCAACCTTTGCAACAGTGTCTGAGCTCCCAATCATGTTGTTTGTTCAGGTGTTTTGTATGTGATGTTTCAATATATCTTTAACTGTTGATTTTATGTTTGTTGGGGAAAAAAAAAAGGAAATGTCTACTTTTTTGGCCACAACAATTCATTTCTGAATGACTTCACAGTATAGATAAATAAAGAAGCATGACTCAATTTTTAGATATTTGTTATTAGGATCCTTCAGAGTTAAGGAATTAATCAATTTTGTCTGTCAAACCAGGAGATAATAAAAGAATGAGTTCTTACTGTTGGCCTAATTACTTATGATTCATCTAACCCAATCCTTTTTAATTTTTTTAAGTGTGTCCATCAGGCCACAGAATAATTAGTCTTCCATCCCCTTTTTGATTTCTTCTCTGTATCAAGTGTTTGAATGTAAAGGAATGGTGTTGTCTGGACAGTGTGTACATCTTTCTGGCATTAATTTTACCTGCTCCATAATCATTTATTCAATGCTTAGCTTCCACTTGGCAAATCCCTGGGAAAGCAGTATCATGTAACTGTATGGACATAGGTTAACACTTGACTAAGTTCAGAAAAGAGATCCTTCAAGGAGGGAATAAATGCTGTAGTTTCAACTACAGTTCTTGACTTGTCAAAGTATTTTCCATTAAATTTGTTATCTTGTTTAGAAATGTGTAAACTCTCCTGCTGACTTTGCAAAAGAGTAAGCAACAGTATACATTAAGAATTTTGATGTTTATGAAAGTAACCCCCTGCAAGCATTTATCAAAACATTAGAAAAGGGCTTTCTGTGCAGGTACAAGCAGGTAAATGTGATTGCTATTGTGAAATTGGTTTAGCTGTGGTAGCTGTAAACTTGTACCTTGGCACACTCCATCATGCAAGCTGATGGCAACCCAGGCAACCCAGGAAGCAGTTCAGTGTGGGCACATATTAGCAAAGATGTTTGAACTCTCTGCTTTTGCATAATATCACGTGATGCCATTATGCTGTAAAAATCAGGTGAGATCTCTTTCTCTATTTCATCTGTGTAAGTTAATGGCCTCAGTTACCAGTATCTCTGTGTACTCATAAGCATGTTGGGGTTTTTGCTTACCTAAAAGAAATCATTCAAAAAAGAATAAAATCCATGATGGTACAAATTTTTCCTAAATGTGCTACTTATGATATTTGCTTAGCTGTAATACAGCTTTCAAAGAGACACATGAAGTGATTGATCTTTGGCAGACTGGATGGAGGTGACTAATTTCAAATCTTTGTGACATTCCTGCTAATATTTTTGCATTCAATTTAATCTCTAAGGATACTTTCTCCAAAAAAAGCATCCTAAATACCATGTTCCTAAAGCCATTTGTTCTTTCTTAAAGTGAGTATGCAATTGTTTTGCACAATCAATGACATGCTGAAGGATACTTACCAAAGCAGATGGCTATTTAGGAATTTAAACATACGTTGCTAGGAGTTGGTTTGGGTTTGGGATTTTGTTGGTGTTTTAAAATTAAACATAAACTTACAAGAAAAAGTCTGTGCATATATGTTGTATGCCATACTTTGTAAGTATATGTGATCAAGTTCCAGCAAATACAAGCTTTTGGAAATGAATAGTGCAGCAGCAACTGGTATCTGTAGTCACTCAGCACTGCAAGTTATCTCAGTTGTTTCCCCATTCTCAGCTCTTCTATTACTTTATTTTCAATGTCCTAACAAAAACTTTTTTCCTACTAATGGGCATGTCATATAGAGAGATAAGTACCTGAGAAACAATCCTGTTCTCTTACTTCCATCTCCTTCACAAAGGACAGAGGTTTTCAAAGGATAAAATGTCTGTTCTGAAAGTTAGATGATACAAACTTGTGCACACAAAATGAAAGACAAATAAAAGAATACCTCAACAGAGCTATATAAATACATTTTGTTGCAATTTCAGAAGAGTAGAAAGAGCATCTGTTAGAGCGTTATTCTTTCCTGACTTAATTTCTAGTCCTTAATTTTGGTATTTGCACACATGTACATACACAATAGTGCAGCAGGATTTCAATTTTGTAGTCTTACCTCAAAAACTGGCTTTAAAAATGACTGTTACTCTAAGTGCTCCATGAGAAAGCAGTCCTCTGCTATTTTTTGTCTTATTTTGCAATGCAGCATAACTGTTGCATTTACAACTGGTACAGGTTGTCTCTCTGCCATGCTTTCAACAATGAAAAACTCCTGCTGTCAGATTTTTAAGAGGTGATTTGCCAAGCTGAAATAAGAACAGACTTTTCATAAATGGTTGCATATTGTTGAAAATCGAGATACCATTTGCTAAATGCCTATTTTTAAGTTTTAAGTAATAGTTAAATGTTGTGCCTAGCTTTTAAGGAAAATGGGCATGCACCTAAATAGTGAAGACCTTTACAGGAGTGTATTAGCAGTCATGGGTGCCCTCAGGAATTTTGCTAACTCCATGTAGCATGTGTGTCTGTTCACATACCTATTTCAGGGAACTCACTAATGGAGAGACAGATGTGAAAGAAGACTTCTGAGATTGGATTCCTTATAGTGACCGTTGCCTTTCTGGACCTATGTTTTATCAGCATTCCCAGATGAATGATTCATTGCTAACATCATCCCTTTTTGGTTTTAAGCCTTTCGGTGTCTTCCCAGAACACTGAGAAAGGCGGAAACGACCCAGTCAGAAGGAATAGACTAACACTACCCACTATTTAGCTTGGTTAGGATGGCAAGGACTTTCTCCTTCACCGTGACCTGCTTTTAACCATTATTAAGGTACAGTAGTAGAATAAATCAGCCTCCCTTCTGGAATAACAGGCTCAAATATACAATCAAGTGAGCATGGATGAGCCAGTGGCTTGGCATCTGCTGAGCTTTGGTAGATGCCCATGTGTCTGCCTAGCGTGGGGCATATGCAGAGTAATTACTCAACAAATAAAGAGGTTGACTTTCCTACCTTTTGCTCTAGAGTAGGTGTGTTACCGTGGTTTTACTGATACACAGTAAGTTCTCTGGATGCTACAATTAAACCAAGAGGTCACTGAGGGATGACCTCATTAATGTTTACAAATATATGAAGGGCAGGTGTCAGGAGGATAGAGACAGGCTCTTCTTAATGATGTCCAATGATAGGACAAGGGGCAATGGGTACAAGCTAGAACATAAGAGGTTCCAAAGAAATATAGGGAAGAATTTCTTCACTGTGAGGATAAGGGAGCACTGGAACAGGCTGCCCAAATAGGTTGTTGAGTCTTTTCTGGGGATATTCAAAACCCACATGGATGAGTTCCTGTGTGACCTGCTCTAGGTGGTGCTGCTGTGGCAGGGGGTTGGACTAGATGATCTTTCGAGGTCCCTTCCAGCCCTTGTGATTCTGTGTTATTCTGGGATTCTGTTTATGTGCTTATATGTATATACTAACACATACGGATGCTGTCTTCTGCAATTCCTGGTAAGTTCCTTAGATCTTGACTACATTCAAGATTATTTCTGCATTTGCTGATTATTCAAGCATATTGTAATAGAAACAATTCTTAGCTGTATTACTATGAATCTCCCACATGGACACTCTTTCTGGAGCAGGAATTGATTTTTTGCAGCTCAGTTAAAATTACTTTCACAAGCAGAGGACACAGGAAGTAATAGGTGAAACTGAAAACATAAACCTGAAACAAATACCTCTTCAGCTCCTGTGTTTGAATGAGAAAGCTGGGTGTTTGAAAGTAGGAGCTTGAAAGCATGAGGAATTTAATTTAAAGCCATCCAGGGATATTTTTCCTGGAACACGGAGGAATTAGAGTACTTTTGGGGGATATAACATATACTTCCAGCATGCTTATACCGAGATGGCTTGACTTACCAGTGCATTAGCATGTTTCTCAAGCAGTGTGATGTAAGCGAACATAGGGAATGTTACATATATGCTGAAGTGCAAGTGATCTCAAGAAGTTATACACCTGAGTAACTTCATGGCCAGAAAAGTGACGAGGGATACAAAAAAATCTATTTAAACATAAGAAAAAACTATTTTACTGATCAGGTGAGGGAGCCCTGGAAAAAGCTGCCCAGGGAGGCTGTGGAATCTCCTTCCTTGGAGGTCTTCAAAACCTGCCTGGACACGTTCCTGTGCGACCTGATCTAGGTGAATTTACTTTAGCAGGGGGATTGGACTATATGATCTCTGAAGGTCCCTTCCAAACCCTACCATGCTATGATTCTATGAAACTTAACTTTTTGAAGTCAGAAGGGATCTGTACTCTTTTTTGCCTCTCCCCACAAAGACGGTGGGGTGCCCAAGTACCACTGGATACCTCTAGGCAGATGTGTTTGTCATTGTTGAGATAATGATCTGGAGGGAGTTGCTTCTTTAACTCTTGTACTCCAAATAAATTTAAGGTATGTACTCTATATCTGTGAAATTTGCATCATTGAAAGCTTCATCAAGATAGTGAGGGTGAGGACTTTTCAGAACCTTTATGCAACTCTTGTAGTTGTTTTTAAGTCTGGCATGCTCTGAGTAGATACTATGTGATGTTTTCCCAGCAAAAATCACTTGTCAGTGTTAAATCTGATTTATTTTTTTTCCCAAAATCCCCTTTTGTGTCCCTGTGGAGGCCAGGGAAATTTAAAAAAGAAAAAATCCACATGTGTAAATCCACACAGGACTTTGTATGGAAAAGGCCAATGTGAGTACTCAATGTATGAGGATGAACACATTTTTAAATGTGGATGTCACTTGTAGCCATATATAGGCATACATTCTCTCTGTGCATATACATATATATGTGTGCACATATACAAATATGTATAACAAATACAAAAGTAACATCATAGCAGTACTTCACATATTGTTTCTTTTGAGTATTTTCAGGAAAAATATGTTGTGCAGCATTAAATGCTAAGCCAATCTGCACAGCATTTAAAAGGTATAGATCTTATCTGCTGGGAATAATCTTTTTTCAGCATGTTTGCTTGCAACTGTTGAGTCAAGTAAGGGTTCTAAATGTACAGTAAACTTTGACATTCATGTTTTGACTATGAAAATTTTTCATTTGTTTTTGCTAGTCTAGAATTAAGCCTGTGATATACTAGCAATAGAACTACTTCTTCTATATTTTCTGATTGCTCTTACAGCTCCATTAGTTTTGTATGGATATATAGATTTTATTTCTTCTTTTGGAAGCATTTTCTTACAATGTGTTGTTATACAGGATGTTATAAGCAGTAATTATAAAAAATACTGCAGTTAAAAAATTAAAAGAATAGTATTGTGAATTGTAGAAGACTCTTGTAGACCAGGATTGAGAACTTTTCAATTCTTATGATTTCTATGGAGCAAAAAGCACACTTGGTTCTCAATCAGGAGCTGTATTTAGTAGGAACAATTGTACTTTGCTTCTTTTTAATTTAATAATAAGATTTTTGAAAGACAACAACACAGGTATGGAATGCACATGTAAAAATACATTTGTGACATCTTTATAAGGCATAGAGAATGGCTTCTGAATCTTAACTCCTTTATGTTTCTCACATCAACTGCTGTTAATAGTGATTGAATTTACTGTTCCAGAAATTCTGATTTTACATTACTAGACTTTAAAAAAAATTTTAGCATACATTATGAAAATACATGGTGCTGTTTTGTTTACTTTAAAAAAGTATAGTGCAGGCTGAAGTAGATACAGCTATGGTTATTCTAGAATTGCAAAGAGAGAATGGCTACTATGTAAAAACGTCTTTAGTGTTTCAAGCCTCAGAGCAGAGTTAGTAATGCATAGAAATTATTATTTATGCAATATACTCATGTGATTCATACACTCCCTCTATAGAAATGATATGTAAGAGACAATAGAAAAGCCAAAGAGATTGACCTTGTATAGTTATGAAGCAGTTGAACAGAACAGATATGCTTGTGTCGCCCAAATACCACGTCTCCAGTACCACAAGATTTGTTTTGCAGGAACATATGCCACTAGCCCTCTTCTGGAAAAGCCTAGCTCGTGCTTTGCACATATTTGACCCCCATTCAAAATTTGTGCTTTGGAGACTGCCTGGAGGAGCAGATCTACTTACGCTTCCCTGACTCCCTCCTGTTCTGTTTTAATCTATCTGGAAGATTCAGCATGATCCAGCCTTCACTGGTTGTAGCTCCTGCAAGTAGTACAGTTTCAAACATCTTCTCAGGGTTCCAATCTCATTTTAATCTCTTTAGACACATTGTAGGCAGTTTTCCTGAGGACTATATCTGTGACAGGTTGGAAATTTCATACACTCCCAGCTATTTTTGTGTGGCTGTTACTCTATGCAAATATCTTCGTGAAAATATATTTTTTATGCCCAAACAGTCTTCCGAAAATCCAAATAAAGAAAAAAAAAAAAAATAAGGTCTCCGAAGGATTTTGCCAGCGTTAAGGGAGAAAAGTGGATTATCAAGCTTGAAAACAAATTATTGAGGTCTTTTTTTTAGGAAGCTATAAGCAGTGAAAATAAAAATTGAGTCTGTAGTGAAAGGACAACAGACGTTATACTAAAACCATGGTATGACCAACATCAGGACATTGGACGGTCAAATATATTGGTAAAAATATGATGGCAAATGTAGATTATAATTCACCTGGTCAAGAGGGTGCCCATTATAACAATGAAGAGTAGAAACTATTAAACTTACATAAAAACACTTCATGACTCTGAACTGCCCTTAAGACAGTTTACTTTCTATGTGGCATGCAGACAAGGATGTAAGAAGTGTGGGTTTCTGAATGCTTCCAGAAGAATGATGGAATGGCATTAACTTCAGTGGGTTTTCTATCAACATGTCTTCAGCTTCATTATGTTAGCTATACAGACTGATAGATTGCAATTGTTTCCTGGCTACCATTAGTAGGAGATAGGACAACAAAGGAGTTTGGAGCACTGCTAGGTTCCTGTTTCTCCCATTGATCTCTATGAGAACAATCATTATGATAATGATTCTAATCCAACTTTCTGTAATATAACTGAGAAATAAATGGTTCTTGGTTAATATGCCTCAATTAGTGGGTCACCCAGTGTAGCTGCAGCAGGTTGCAAGTAAGTAGCTTTCAGGATCTAAGCCCAAATGATTATAGGTTTTCTTTTCCTTTTCAGATGAAATGGATTCATAAGCCTTACTCAAATGAATCGCTCTTGTAGTCATTAATTATAGCATACACATGTTAATGACATCATTATCAGGAGATAACATAATGTCCCAAGGACCACGTGTTCCAGTTGTTTCCTGTACAAACAATTGTGCTTGATAACACTGCCTGTCACAAATTGTCAAAAGAAGCCACATGGTGTCTTGAAATGATTGTGAAATTATCATGTGTCACAGCTATGTATGTCATAAACAATACCATCATGACTGAATTTTTCATTAGCTTCTTGGGTGAGGAATACTGAGGAGAACAAACAAGATCTTGAACATCTCAAGTGCAGCGCATAATGCAGCACTGAATAGTTCAAAGCGTACCCTGTGACTGAATTAAAATACATAAGTCATGAATTGAGGATATGCATAGTAATAGGCAACATTAAGGACCTTGGGAGATTTTTTTCATGTTTTTATTAAACATAAACAGAAAATATTTGGGTTTTTTTTAATATTCTACACTTTAGTTCTCTTCTAGCATCTCCCTTTCAGCTTGTATGAGGACTGGATAGCAAGACTGTAGGAGAGTTGCCAGAGTAACTCTTATTTGAGGAAATTAAATTCTGGTCAAGCGAAGAAAGTCAATGACAAATCTCCTCTGACTTCTACAGGACCAGAATTTCAGCCATGTGGCCTATCAAGCTCTAGAAGTGTGAGCAATTGCACTTACACCCCTGCTGTGATACAGCAACAATTTCAAGCCTTTGGTTGGCACATGGGTTTTGCTACTGACAGTCACAGGAACAGGGACCACAAGCATCCCACAGCACTTAAACGCTTCCTGGCTTTGCCTCTGCCCAGCCCATTTTGATAAGAAAGAATGAACTCCTCTTTGTTATCTATGTATTTTGGCAGTATTAGTATCTTTTAAAATTTTCCTTCTGAACTATCAAAGTGACAATTTTTGATCTATGTATTTTTGCCTTTGCTATTTTTCTTTTACTGAAATTTGAAACACGATTATCTTCCTTCTGGAAGTAAGCTGTGCAAAATTGCCAGGAGCCATGGGTTTGCCAGGCACTGAAAGGCTGAATGATTTTCCCTAGAGCTGCAGATGCTGCTCGTTACAGGGCTGCCCAGAGCTTTCCTCCTCTAATGCTGCCTTCTCTGTAGAGTTACGGGAGACCTGCTGACAAACAACCCCTAGAAGAGCTGTCAATATCATCATCTTCCAGAGCTATGGGGTGTTCTTTAATTCACAAGACTATGTTTTTAGATGCTCTGATGATAACAGTAATACTGCTTTGGTCATGTAGTAATTAGCCATCAGTAGCAATGTAAACAAAGGTTGCTACCCAGACTTTATTTCTTCATCATCTTTCCCTAACTTTTGAATTTCAGAAAGCGTATGCTCTTGATATAAATGTTACCTTATATGAAAAATACATACGAGCCAACCGTTCTCCCCAGAGCAACTTCAAGATAGCTGACGTCCAAATATTTTAGAAAATATTAGTTGAAAGACTAGTCCCTAAAGCAACATCTTAATTTACAGTTTTGTACTCTATGGTTCTAGGTGATCCTAAAAGAGAAAACCACCTCAGAGGCTGCTCTTGAATTGTATCTTTCTTCACCAGTAGTAATGACATGTGAATTCTTGACAGGTTAACTGTTTTTACACTTCCTGAGAGGTTTCAATAAAATTAATATAATGAATCAAAATCCTTTCTGTTTTCACCTGAACTGAAGTACCAAATCTTCCAATGTTCTCTACAAAACTAATTATTCAGGTTTTCAGTCTTGCAGTTAGCAGCTAGCTCAGCCCTGGTACATGCAATAAATTACCAGTGACCCTTTTTTCACCTCTTTGCCTCAGAGTCCCTTTCTCTGCAAAGGACAACAAATAATTAAAAAACACAACAGGGGCCTTCTTAGACAGGAGGGTAGACTTAGGCAGGGGGCTTAGACAGGAGGGTAGACTTAGGCGGAGGGGGGGGAGCTGTGCAACATTACTGGGATTTATTCTGGCAAAATCTGAGGCAACGAACATGAGCTCTGGTAAGAGAAGTCTAAGACACTAGTGAGAGACTGGCAGAGCTGACAATAGAAACTTTTAGAGTTACTGGAGCTGTCAGCAACTTTGTAAGCTTTTGGAAAGAAAATCAAGGGATTATTATTTGTTAGCAGGAGTATTAAAAATGTATTTAACTGACAAAATGCTGAGAAGGCTTTTCCGTTCTTTGGTGCTGCAGATATGATTGCATTCATATTTTCTTCTCATGGTTCACTAGAGTTCAGCATCTTAATGAGCTGTTTGTTGTAAAGATAGTTCTGGGCACTCTGTCTCTAGCTGACACTGCTCGTACAGAGCAACTAAGTCAAGTGTGCAGCTTAAATAGAGGAATATTTCAGGAACCATGCATCAATAAGAAGTTTCTAAGTAAAACCCTTGTGAAATATGAGATTGGATCTTTTCTAGCTATGTAACTAGCTCAAAAGACAACAAACATACACCACATACTATCTGTAAAAATAATTCATTGTCTAGATAATCAGGATGAATTTTTAGGAAGACTTCAGTTGCATTCAGGAATGTTCAACAATTTTGCAAAGCAATTTGAACACCTAACAGTAAAGGAAAGAACGTAACATCTTACAAAGAAGGTGGGACGTAACCTTTTAGGAAACCCTAGTTTTGTTACAGTAAATAAAGTGAAAGTATCCAATGTGATATTCAGAAAGCCTAGCCAAAAAAGAGGTCTTTCTTACTTAATTTCATTTACTGTTTTGTAACCAAGTGCATGATCAAAAACAAGGCAGAAATAAGATAAGTAGCACCATTCACCAACTGCATAACTCCGAGCACTGGGTATTCTGTGTACTAAAGGAGACCTTATCTTGCGGGAAAGCAATGTCTGTGTAATTAAGGAATGTATCACCAAACATGATCACAACAAAACAGCAGCAGACTGCTTACAAGTTTCAGTTATTTTGTTTATTGAAATTTTTACTAACTAAAATAAGTTTCTTTCTTAAACCATATAAGACTAGTCCAGAGAGAATATCTTACATTTATGTATCTACTTTCATTCTTAGATATTTTTAACATCTGCCACTAGTAGGATCTGAAAACTTAGTCTTCAGAATAGACTACTGACATTAGAGTTGCAGGATTCAATACTAATGGGAGATGGAACCAATTACTGTATCTGGAGGCTTGGTTGAAACAACCTGGTTCAATAAGCTCACTTTTTCGTTCCTAGGAATTGAGGGAAAAAACCCTGTTTTCCACAAGATGTCCTGAAGATGTCTGATGTGATCAATGACCCACTTACTATAGGGAAAAGAAAATAAATGAGAGTGGAGAAGCAATCTACTCTATCAACCTTTTCCTTGCATAACAGTTGACATGATGTGTGAATCTGGTGGTTTTGTCTCAGCTAAGACTTGTAGTTGCAGCTGGTTTGACAGTGGCAACAGCTACATTTTTAGAACATCCACATTGAGTTATAAGTTTGGCATCCTGCTGATATTGTTATTGCTTTAATATATCTTACTGGTATGGAAAGTTTAAAAATTGTGTCCGTTTTTATTATCTTTTAACTGTGAATTCACTATGACGGGACAAAGGTGTAGCACTTCTTTAACAACAAGGGATTTTATTCCCAATTTCAAAGAATAGACAGACTTTTCATTAGTTAAAAGAGAACAGAAGTGCAAGAGCTTATCAAGATAAAATCTCAGGTGTTTTTTACAGGATATTTCATTACAAGCAGCTGACAAAAACCAAAAAGCTGGGTTCAAGTAGTTATTTGCAGAGAAGTAGCATGAATACACAACACTAGATTTTGTCCTGCCCATCAATCTTGCAGTCTGTTTTCAGCAAGAAGCCTAGAAGCATTAATCCTTGGGGACATTCGTTAAAGAAAATTACTAGAAGATGACTAGAAATTAGTGATAACTAAGAGGTGTTTTACCTCTGATTCAATAATACTATAACCTTTTGCATTGTATTTTACTTGGCAAAACTATTCTTTCAGTTCCTGATGGAACTGAAGAGCCAGTGATCTATTCCCAGAAGATCACTAGGAAATCTATATGACTTAGAGTAAATTTAGCTTCATGAATCTGAGCAATTTTACTAGTATTGTCTGGCTGAAAAAAAGATTCAGTTTTGAGCATTTTCATAAATTACCACAGTTTTTTTTCCTTTTCTGTTGGAATTCGCATTTTGTAAGCATGTTGGTCGAATTTTGTTCAAGTTCATAACTGTGATATATACATTTTTGCTTCTCCTGTTTTCAGTGTTTTATATCACTAGTAACTAGGAGATGTCATTTTATGAAAGCTCCTGGAGTTGGTGAAACGTCAGTACTGAGTTTTAAAACAAACCATACTATTTCTGTGCTTATGTCATAGTCTTTATAAGATAATTAGCGCTAACTGTTGCTTAATTGTTTCCACAATTAAACCAAAGTATTACTAAATTGTTTAAGTCACTGGACTTGCATTTAATTGGTCAGGTCATGCAAGAAATTGAAGAGTCTGTGAAGCTGTAAAGGAAAGCAGTGTCGTTTGCCTCAGACAGTATTTGAATTCTGTTTGGATTTATGGTAAATGAAGTAGCCTTACTGTCTAAAAATTTTTTGGTGCTTTTAATCCAATTTCATAACAGAGGCAGATTAACAAAAGGAGAAGCTTGCACAGCACCTGGTGGCTGTTGCATTTTTTTTATGAATAAAACAAACAGAAGATTGTCACATCATAGGGAAATTATGAATGAGAGCTTGCTGAGAATTATTTCATTTATCTGTTTAATTTCCAGTGTTTTTCTGTATAGAAAAATAAAATACTGGGTATTTGTACAGACAATAGTTGAAAAGAAATGCTTAGAAATACTCAGAAAGTTTTATCCATTGGCTTTTCACCAGTAGATTTCACAAATAAATTATTGCCCAGGAATCAGGCTCTGAGGAACCAGACCAGCCATGGCTGACTGCAAATCCTCCCAGATGTTTCAGGAAGATGATAGTAAAAGCCAAACCAGGAACTGTGGAGCTCAGAGCTTGATTTCACCCATGATGTCAAACCACAGGCATACTCAGGTCTCTTCATCACTGAGGGCTGGCAGCCTCGTTTCAGCCACAGTTTTCACTGTTTTCAGGTTACTTGTATTGGAATCAAGGAAATGTAGGGCATCCTACTTTCACAGCTAGGAGCATTGAAGACCTGATCGTTCCTCTCCATGCTTCAGCTACCCACCCAGTCTGCTAGGAAGCAATGAACTATAACCAGGAACCAGCAAACTCTTTCCTCCTCTGTAGTTATAAAAAGTGAGAGGATATCCCAAGAAACAGTGCTTAGATATGATACAGAGAAATTAATTTCAAAGCCTTGCTTCACCCTTCTTACATCTTGATGCCTTTACCCAAGCCTGTATATCTAGTGAAATTTCTGTCATGCTAGAAGAGAGAAAATGAGGAGGGAGAGGCTGAGGCATTTTAGGTTCAAGGTTGTGTCCTGAAACTGACAGTGAACATTGACTATATTGCTACTGTAAGTGTTTGTAGTGTCTTTTTTCTCATCTTTTGAACAGTAATTGATGGCTTAGCTAATAAACTCTTTTCAGCAATTCCTTTTATCAGAGACCACATTCTCCTAAAAAGTTTTGTGTCAAAGAGATAAGATGTTTTCTGACCAAAAAAACAATAGTCCAATGTCCCAACAAGAATAGTTCTGAAAAGCTTCCCACCAACTTACAGCATAGAAAGACTATCTCAATAAAACCTCAACATAAGACCTTCCTTTATATGTGACTAATAAGGCTTTCATGTAGTACATAAACATACATTATTCCATTGTGATTATTCTTTTTACAATGGAATATAATTTTAAAAAATAAAAACAAAACACAGAATCACCAAATCAGCAGTTAAAACTCCTAGAATTCCTAAAGCCAAATTCTTTGTATGAAGATATGATTTAATAATTTAGGTAGCAAGTTTTAGATCTACATACAGATTTTGTGTGTGTGTGTTTTGAGGATGTGATTAAAAAGAAACATTTGACAGTCTGGTTAAATAAAAAGCCCAAAGTATTCTCATATTGCCCTTGTAAATGGCTGCTTCATTTATCATATTCAACATCCATCATATACAATATGTCAAACCATGCTTAGATACATGAATTTCTTCTTACTTTGTTGGTGATTACATTATCACCACTGCAGTTTTGGTCTCAGCTTTTTGGTGTTCATTCTGTATGTGGAAGAGGGAATGTGAGATCCTATTCCTTTGAAACACGTTTTGAAGGAAAAAAAAGAAACCACGTATTTTGAACTCCTTATAACATTGGTGCTGTGGGAAGGTACTGTGGAGAAAAGTGACCTGCGGCCCTGTGCCATGTGCTTTGTTCAAGAGATGGATGGCTATAATTTACTTCTGCCTGAAACACTAATATTTATGATGCCTTTCCTTGGCTGAAGGGTAAAAATGGTCTCCAGAGAAACAGAAACATTTTTAAGAGCATATTGCAAAGAGAAATCCACAGGACAGCTGAAAGTCAAGGAAAGGTGGCAATAGGGTTGCTTTGTCTTCTTTTCCAGATAACAAAATAATTCTCCATATTTTAGTCCATGGAAAACATGAGATCTTTTTTCCACTCTTACTCATTCATACACATATGCATATGCATGCATGCAAGCAAAAACACACACTCCCCTTGACCTCAGTTATATAGCAGGACCCTAGTTATATAGCAGAACACTGTCAAGATCAGAAACAGTAGTGTAAAATTTGGCTTTAAAATTCCTTTTCAGCTGCTCTCTGGCTCACAGCTAGATAAGAATGTTAACCACTCTGAATAAGCTAAAATAACGATACCTCTGGTTCAAATTAGGATCCTCTTCCTGTGACCTTAGGCATTTGAATAGGCATTTGAATACTAGCATCAAATTGTCAGACATTGCTTTTGTCTGAAAGCTTTATTAATCATTCAAGGCAACAGTCCCAAAATATTCAGTAGTCAGGACTAGCATTTGAATTTGATAAAGCACTGCAAAGATATGATAGCAATGAATGTAAAAGGCACAGAAAAATCCCCAAGGAAGGGTCCTAATTTTAGATTTAATCAAAGTAAGTGAGAATTTTCCTTTATTATTTTCTTCTGCAAAAGCTGCTTCTTGTTTATGAGTAAATATAATTCACTCTTTTTCATCAGACATATTTAAAAAACTGTTAAGCACACAATCAGCTTTTCCAAGACTTCACAACCTTTAAAGTAGTTTCCCATTCTTCTGGAAATTTTCTTTTCAGACCAACTTAAGAAATCTAATTTCCCTGTAGAAGCTGCTGGCATGCTGAGCAGCAAAAGTAGAAAACAAATCTCACAGTGGAAAGTAAAAGATAGAATAGTCTTAGAATCAAATTTGTTTGTTTTCAGCAACAAGTAGAGCTAATACTCCATAAATGATCAGACCATTCCCCAACAATCGCCAAATAATCTCTGTGACATGGGGAAGAAATAGAATTTTGACTGGAGAAACCAGATTGATGTCCATTAAAGTAAATGTCTTTACAGCTTTTTTATTAGAATCTCGTTCTCCCCAGTTGAATTTCCTTCCTGTCTTTCATGAGATAGTGGCATTTATTGGCATCTTAAATCTCCTTAGTTAAGAGAACGTAGACTGTAAGATTAGACTTTTGGAACTGAATTTCCCTGACTTTAAGCTGGACTTCTAAAGGTTGGTTGTTAAAGTCTAAGCAGCTCTTCCTGGGATCCATTTATCATCAATAAGAAGCGAATTGCTATCTTTAAGTAAAAGATGAATGGCCTTCTGGAAGGTCTCATTTCCCCTCAAGGACCACTACAGAAAAAGTTCTCCTTTAGCTAACGGAAGACTTGGATGACTGATTTTTAGCCACCTGAAGTTAGGTTGAGATGAATGCAACTGACTCATTCTATGAATACGCTCTACCTCTATGCCCAGGTGAATGCTTTTGTGTATACACATGAAGCAAATCACATCTTTCCATTGCTGTTAATATGCAGAATACATATATTTATATTATTTGTGTTAATGTATAGAAAATGCCTTCATAAATATATAGAAAGTTCTATCTTGATGATTTTAGTACATTTGAGTTCTGTTCCCATCATCAGAGCATCGGATACTACTGGTCTGTCTGCATCTATCTAAACAATAAAAATGTAATTCACTCTGAAAAGCTAGGTGAGACTAGTTATACCAGAGCCCACATTAGCAGATAGTATTTCATGGCTTTTTAGCTCAGAACTGAGCTGTCACAGACCCAAGTCACTGTGCTTAAAAGTATACTTACTTGCATGAATGAGCAGTGAATGAAAACCATTAATGTTCCAGCATGCAATGCTCACCAATACTCATTTTTGTTGTAGCCAGAGTTTCTCAGTGTGTTTCTGCTTCATTTAAACCTGTCAATACCTCAATTAGTGCTTGCTTCTCTTCCCCTGGGAGGAACATTTACACATGTCACTTCACAGCCTCCAAAATCTAAAAGTCCCATGGGAAATGCTGGGTCACAAAATATATCCTGATTAAAGCTTGTGTTTCCAGTGACTTTCTGCCCTTTTTTTTTTTGCTTTTAAATTTGTAAACTGTTTGGGTATTTTTAATGAAAGAACACAAGTGGAAAGTGTAAAGCGTAACAACTTGTAAGAAAACGAGGACTCTCCCATGTGATTTTACAGTCAGTTTTTTACTGATTTGCATTCAGTAAGCCACAAAAAATTAGAGCACTGTACTTTACAATTACTATAGCAGTAACCCTCTCATTTAACATTAAAACCTGCTACCATCTCGATGGCAAGTTGAATTTAATTTGAGATCAAAGCATTGGAGACGTTATCTAAAATTATATATTGCTAGTTTTCATGGATTTGCCCATCCAGCAATAAAGCATCACGACAGTCTCTTGCTCACTGTCCTCCATTTACCCCCACTCTCGTTAGGATGGCAGAGGCCCCAGTGAAATGGGAGGAAAAATAGAATAACCAAGGTTGTTGTGGATTGAGATAAGGAGAGGGAGGGCTCACTGCCAATTATGATTCTGGGCAGAACACACTCCAATACTCGTCTTAGAGAGGAAAGTAAGGAAAGTTTATTCTACTACTTAAAAGAAACAGAATAGAACAAAAAGCAAAACCAAAGCAGGATGATGAGAAAATTACAACCAGCCCTTTAAGATCTCCCTCCCCTATCCCTCCTTTCTTCCCGGGCCCAGCTCACTGCTCCTGATATCTCTACCTCCTTCCCCCACAACGGCTCAGGGGGGCAGGGAATGGGGGATGTGGTCAGTCTCTCACAGATCATCTCTGCCACTTCTTTCTTCTCAGAAGAGATTGATTCCTTGCATTCTTCCCCTGCTCCGATACAGGGTCCCTCCCACAGGACAAGTCTTTAATGAACTTGTCTGGTGTGGGTTGTTCCCAGTAGCTATGGCTTCTGTCAATACAGGGTCCCTCACAGAGGACACAGTCCTTAGTGAATATCTCTGGCGTGGGTTCTTCCTCACAGTTGCAGCTTCAGTTGAAGTCCCTCCCTCTGGACATGGGCTCTTCTGGGCATGGTTTCAGTAAACTTCTTAGACGTGGGTTCTTCACCACAGCTACAGCTTCGGTGAATATGGGGTCCCTCACATGGGACAGGGCCTCTTCTGGCCATAGTCTCAGCCCCTGATGCGGGGTCTTTAACAAAGTGCAAACAAATCTCTGCTTCACCACACCTCTCCACAGGATACAGGGGACTCTGTGCTCCACACACCTCCTCCTCTCCCCTCTTGGAGTCTGCATGGTTGCTTCTCTCTCTCCCAACCAGCTGGAAAAGAAATAAAAAGGAGAAAGGACAGAAGAAGAAGAAATGGGAAGAACCCACCTCTTGGAGCTTCTTCTTAAAAAAGTGATCATGGAGACAATTAATTGACTCAGCCCCAGAAGTGGGTCTGGCTCAGAGCTGGGGAGAGTTTTGAGCAACTTCTTACAGGAGCCATCTTTACAGCCCCTTCCCATTACCAGAAACAGCGTTATGTTAAACCATGACACTAGTTTTAACTGTTTAACATTCTTCTCTTTCCAGTCTGACTGTTACAGAGATTGATGAAAGATCATAAAGTGGCCCAAGAAATGTATACTTAATCAAGACACATTTCTAATACTAATTTTTAGGCATCTGTATTTTTCAATAATGGTGGTGATGGTAGCACAAGCATTGTCCATTAATATCTTGTGAAGGAAGATTATCAAAGTCTTGATAAATCACAATTATATACATGGTAATGTAATTTTTGATCTATCTTTGATTTTTTTTTTTTGTTTTGACAATTAGCCAAGCTTTGATGAAACTGATTTTTCAGTGCCTCATATGGCTTACCATAGCTTGTCACAAATTTTCACAGACTTGTAGTATAACTGACTGCAGGGAACAAAGCTGTCAGCTTATCTTTTCCCATTTTGTTTCTCTTAGTTATTAGGAAGTGCAGTTAGACAAAATGGGAATTGAAGCTGCATGGCAAAGCAAAAGAAAGTCTCATTCGTTTCAGAACCATGTCAAAGTCAAAGCAAAGACCAAGAAATATAGGCAGCTGCTGGTCTCATGTATCATTTGAAGACAGCAGTTTGCACTGTACAAACATAAAACTAATGGAAGAAAAGACCTCAAGAAGAGGAAAGAATTGCCTTTCTGATTTGCGAAAAAAGACCCTTTTTTACTTTTTTAATGTATCTTTTGGTTAAAATTCATAGTTGCCATGCAAAATAAATCAAATTATTTTCCTATAATGTGACCTGAAAGCGTTCCTAAGTGAATAAGATATGAACCCTAAATATTCACAGTCTTTGACCTGACGTACTCAATCAGATCATGAGACACTAGTGAAGGTGCAAAGTACTCAAGACATTGTCAATCTTACTAAAGCTTAGCATCAAACAAGGCCTGTTGTAGTTTGGAAACACATGTTTGAATAATACTTATAATCAAACTAACTTCATTTATATTAAGAGAATAGCTAGATGAAATGGTGTTTTACGGTGTACAGAATCATTCATTCCCACTCAGTGATTTACTTCTTTTTTATAATTTAAAAAAATTATTATCTTTTATGAATGTCCTAATATCCTAACAATGCAGTTTTAATACACCACCAAGTCTCTTGTTTTGATAAGAGATTTGTAATACAAACTTACATAGCTGGGACATGGACTGATCATGTCTGTGTTTGATTTCTCTCTGTTATTTATATGTTGTAATTCTCATGGGCATCGCTTTTCACTAAATAAAAATTTAAAGAGGCAGTTTTTTGCTGTACACAATCTCTTTTTCCACAGCAGTACTCTTCTGTCAGAAAATTATTTGGCTAATAGGACTACTAATGAAGCTCTTGCCTATTGTCCAGAAATCCATTCATCTAACAGATTATTAATGGAAACGCCTTCACTTTAGGGCAGGTTGAAGGTAGGAGGTAATTTGATTTGGTTTGCTTCATTTGAAAATATTTTCAGAAATATGTTTATCAATACATTTTCTGAATTTATTTTGTATTCACCATAGACTCCTGAAACTAAAACTGAGTAAATAATTCAATCTGTCATATTGATTCATAGAATTCCTACTTATCTCTTCAAATTTCTCAGATTTTTGCCTTTAAATTGTTTTTCCTTGTCTGGAACCTCAGCAGCAATTAAGTAAAAAACATTTGGGTTTGGAATTTCAAATTCATGACATACTAGTTACATAATTTACCCAGTATTGTTTCTCTTTGAGAGCTGCATCAGGTAATCAACAAATTCTTTACCAACTCCAAGAAATATAGTAAAATACTGCATTCAAAATTCATTTTCATGAAATATTTAAATACTTTCATTTTAAACATGTTTATCTTTATCCTAAAACAATGTGTCTCTCAGGAGTTTTGCAACAGATGAAAATGAGTAGGTGTTGTGGTTTTGCCCAGCCAACAATGAAGCATCACAACAGTCTCTTGCTCACTGCCTCCCATCCACCCCCACCCTCCTTAGGGTGATGGAAACCCCAGTGAGATGGAAGGGAAAAAAAGATAACCAAGGTTGTTGTGGATCAAGACAAGGGCAGGGAGGTCTCACTGCCAAGTATGATTCCAGGCAAAACAGACTTCAGTACTCAACTTACAGAGGAAAGTAAGGAAAGTTTATTCTACTACCTACAAGAAACAGAACAGAAAAAAAAAACCCAAACAAAAAAAGCAGGATGATAAGAAAAATACAACCAGCACTTTAAATTCTCCCTCCCCTGTCCCTCCTTTCTTCCCAGGCTCAGCTCACTGCCCCTGATATCTCTACCTCCTCCCTCTTCAATGGCTCAGGGGGGCAGGGAATAGGGGATGTGGTCAGTCTCTCATAGATGGTTTCTGCTGCTCCTCTCTTCTCAGATGAGGATGACTACTTGCATTCTTCCCCTGTTCCAATACAGGGTCCCTCACATGGGACACAGTCCTTAATGAACTTCTCTAGTGTGGGTTCTTCAGCTACAGCTTCTGTAAATACAGGGTCCCTCACATGGGACACGGCTTCTTCTGGGCATAGTCACTACCCCTGGCACAGGGCCTTTTACGAACGGCAAACAAATTTCTGCGTCACCACTCCTCTACACAGGACGCAGTAGAGTGTGCTGCAGCACACCTCCTCCTCCTCTCTTCCCTTGCTGACCTTGGAGTCTGCATGGTCACTTCTCTCTCCTCCAACTCCTTGCACCACCACCAAGAGCCAAAAAAGAAGGAAAAAAAACCCCAGCAAGCAGGAATAGGAAGAACCCACATCTTCGAGCTGCTGCTTTTTTAAAAAGTGATCATGGAGAACTAATAGGCTCAGCCCCAGAAGATCTGGCTCAGAGCTGGGGAGAGTATCAAGCAATTTTTTCGTTCCACCAGCAGCACTACAGGCTTGGTGAAGAGTGGCTGGAAAGCTGCCAGGAAGAGAGGGACCTGAGAGTGTTGGTTGACAGTGGCTGAACATGAGCCAGCAGTGTGCCCAGGTGGCCAAAAAGGCCAATGGCATCCTGGCCTATATCAGGAACAGTGTTGTCAGCAGGAGCAGGGAGGTGATCATTCACCTGTACTCGGCTTTGGTGAGGCTGCACCTCAAATACTGTGTCCAGTTTTGAGCCCCTCTCTACAAGAAGAATTTGAGGTGCTGGAGAGGATCCAGAGGCAGGCTACCAAGCTAGTAAAGGATTTGGAGCATGTCTCATATGAGGAATGGCTGAGGCATCTGGGGCTGTTTAGCCTGGAGAAGGCTCAGTGGAGACCTTACGGCTCTCTACAACTACCTGAAAGGAAGTTGTAGCGAGGCAGGGGTTGGTCTGTTCTCCCTAGTAACAAGCAATAGAACAAGAGGAAACGGCCTCAAGTTGTGCCAGGGAAGATTCAGGTTGGATATGAGCAGAAATTTCTTTAGTGAAAGGGTTTTATGGCATTGGAACGGGTTGCCCAGGGAGGTGGTAGAGTCACTGTCCCTGGAGGTGTTTAAGGTATCGGTGGATGTTGCACTTGGGGAAATGGCCTAGTGGTTGATACAGCTGGGAAAAAGGCTGGACTCAATGATCTTAAAGGTCTTTTCCAGCTGAAATGATTCTGATTCTACGATTCTTACAGGAGCCATCTTTAGAGCCCCTTCCCCGTTACCAGAAATGGCTCCACACAAAACCATGACAGTAGGTCACAAACATGAAATTCATTTTCAAAATGAGTGGATATTGGTAAAAAATACTTGTCATTAATTATATGTCCATTTTTTTTTTTTTTTTAAATAACATGCATTCATAAAAATAGCCTACTTATTTTTGTGTTAACCCATTTCTTTCACCCTTTGAGACATACAGTTTATTTTCTGGACTTGGGCATGTGATGATTTTCACCTGCTGGAAAAGTCACAGTTTTACCAAGGAACCATGTGCTTACACTGAAGTATTTGAGTAGTCCTATTGATTTAAAAATCTTATCTAGATTCTAGAAACCATTTGAATTCTATAGATATGCTACTTCAGAAAAAAATGTCACTTCTCAGAGAGGGAAGACTAAAGAGAAGAATTTTAGCAACACACTCATTGAGTACTGAAAGCCTGCTAAATTTGAGAATAAACTAACCAATAGATATGAATTACGTATCGTGTGAGAGCTGGTCTCCCTTGAATGTAAGCAATGTGTTTGCATGGGCTTTCTTTGCCTGAGCAAAACTGGATTTGAAGAAGTGAATTTGGTTTTGAGGTAGAAAAATATCATTTGTCATTGACAGAAGTGTATTCTTATTGTGACTGACCAGCATGAGAGGACAGGCTGAATTTGGCTTAAATGTTAAATTATAATTGTAATTCTTTTCTTTTCAATATATATTCTTTTCAATTGTAATGTACTTTCCTAGTATCACAACTCTTATCCTCATTCATGATGTTATTTTTATCCAAAGTTGTTCAAACTGCATCAAAGGGCCATAGTTCTCTCTTCTAGAAGCTGTACAAGAAAAACAGATAATGTTCATCTTGTCTTATTAGAGCACTAGTGTGAACATCTCTACAACTGAGAAAGACATTGCAGGTTCCTGAATGATCAGTGTAAAGAAGAGGTTTTTGAAGGCACAGTTCATCTCATTAGATGAACAGCACTCTGTAAGTGTCTTTCTTTCCACTGAGGAAGTCTGTGATGTCGAGTTTGGCATAGATACTTGCAAGATGAATCCCACTATGATGACAGACACTTTCCCAAACTGACCAGTTTGAGAATGTTCCAGTGAAGGAGCCAAGTTTTGTAGAAGGACAGTCTGCCAGGGTGGAGACACGGTGAGACATGTTGATATGCTGACAGTCACATCACTGACAAAGTCCAGGACATGTCTGTTGCAGAGCACACTCTCAAATTCTCACTGTATTTAGTTATCTCTGGATCACTGTATCATTAGATGTTATCATCTGCTGCATGTTTTCCATCCTCTTTCTCAAAAGTAACTTGAACCTGTGTTAGTGTTTGGCTATGATCAGCAATCTGACTTTCAATAGAGCTCAAAACACAATACAGTGTCACATGGCATCTCCCAGTGGATTGTGGTATAGTCTATGTTGTATTCTTCTCACCACAGCTGAGTTACTAGAAAAATGCCATTTGGAGACTACAGATAGCAATAGCTCTTAAACATACTAAGAACTTCAGTAAGTCTTAGAATAATTTATACTACAAGGTTATTTAAAGTTTAATTACAAATTAAAACATAGAGAGCCATTTAATTTACTTTCTACCACACCGCTATTTCCATCTATAAGCTAAAATAGAGGGAAAAAAATGTTTCTGCTCAGTTCCATACATATTTTTTTTAATGGATGTGAATTTTGGTTTTCTAGTAATTCATAAAGGTTTATTCTAATAGGATTCAAAAGTTTCTGTTACTCTGCTCAAGCTTCACCTAACTTACTAGAGCCTCCTTATTCTAGAGAGGGGAATAGTGTTGGGACTGGTGCTGTTTAACATCTCTGTTGGTGAAATGAACAGTGGGACTGAGTGCATACTCAGCAGTTTGCCAACATCACCAAATTGTGTGATGCAGTCAACATGCTGGAAGGAGGGGATGTCCAGAGGGACCTGGACAGTGGGCCCATGTGAACTTCATGATGTTCAACAAGGCCAAGTGCAAATATAGGTTGGGTAGAGAATAAATTTAAAGTGGACTGAAGGAGAAGGACTTGAGGGTGTTAGTTGATGAGCAACTCAACATCACCTGACAAGCCTTAGAGTAGCCTTCCATTCCAGTACCTAAAGCAACCAACAAGAAAGCTGGAGAGGGAAATTTTGCATTGGCATGTAGTGATAGGAAAAGAGGTAATGTCTTTAAGCTGAAAGAGAATCGATTTAGATTACCTATAAGGAGGAAATTCTTCATTATGAGGATGATGACACAGTGGACCAAGTTGCCCAAAAACATTGTGGATGACCCATGCCAGGAAGTGTTCAAAGCCAGACTGAATGGGGCTTTGGGCAACCTGATGTAGTGGAAAATGTCCCTGCCCATAGCAGGGGAATCAGCACTAGATGATCTATTCTAACCCAAACCACTCTATGATTCTATGACATCACATTAATCTACAAACTGTATCTTCTGTTTTGTCCAGTTTTGACCAATGGACCTTTTTAATAATACCTACAACCAGATAGCATGCTTCAGAGAAAGATGTAGAGAACCCCTATGGAGAAAGAATTGGAATAATTTGTCCCTAAGGGAAGTGTACTCCAAAATTCTGAAACATGATGCTATGCATTCCTTGAATATGCACAGCAGCATGCCCTTCCCTACCAAAATTCTCTTCTGTAAATACACATCATTATATGTGTGTGTATATAATGTACATTTGAAGAGCTATAAAGCATACACACACTTAATATGACATCTGAATAATCTTGATATATTTCTAAATGCCTTCAATTTTTTAAGATGTCCTGAGAGAATCTCTTATGCATATATAGTACAGATTTAGTTTGCTTATTTACAGTTTTTTAGGTTATTTTGTCAGTGAAGAGCCAGCATATTTATCTCAGTTATTTGCTTCAGTAAATTGATTAAAGGTAGTTGGAGGATGAAGAAATACATTGCCTAAAATATCCTTGGGAATGTGGCTTTGTTACCAGAAATATTTTGACACAGAGGAAGATAAAAAGAAGAGCTTATGGTTTAGGACCATTAGAGATAAATTGTGAAGAATAAAAAATCAGCTTTGGAGGAAAGGGAAATATTTAGCTGTGAGGCATTGCTATGGCAATAAGGAATCCATGTGGACGATTATGTGAGAGGAAGGGAAGGATAAGCAGGGATAAAGCTGTATTTGAGGAAAAATGTAATCTTTTTTTACATGTTTTTACGCAGCTCTTATTTTAAAAGTTTGTTGGAAAAAGATACCAAGCTTTATAAA